>NC_036863.1:9975662-10071587 GCF_002910315.2 Salvelinus sp. IW2-2015 | reverse complement strand
TACAGTCAAATGGGATTGGGTTATCCGGCAGCGCTGACATATACTGTGGCCTATTTATTTCAAAGAGGGAGAAACAAACAAACAAATAAACGCCTCAGCAAAGAGAAATGAGAGCAGCATAACCTTTTCCAAAAGTTGGGAACAAAAACAGAACAATGGCAGGTTGGCGAATAGCCAAAGCAAAAAATAAAAAATAAATGCTTTGTTTAAAAAAAAACATACAAAAATTAAGCAGAAGCCCACGCATTTGGAATTCACAACCTACAGTACGTGCACATGGTGAGACTTGGTTTATATGACAAGACATTCTCTATGTGCTTTACTTATAGACCGAGCGGAGCCTATAGTTTTTAGTGTTCCACAGATTCACCTAGGCTACGCGAATAGAATAATAGAATAGAGTAATCTGATTAGAACAGATCTGCATTACAGTGCTGTGTATGAATAATGTGGCACCACAAAATGCAATGGGGAGAGCACAAAACCACACAACTGAACAACCACACAACATTCGTGGATCATCTTTAGGAACCTTTCTTTTGTATTCGGCGGATTGTTTTATAGAACTGTCTCGGCTTGAAGGTCTCATCTTGCATTATCCTCTAAAGTTCAATGGCAAGGGCAGCGAAGCGAGGTCTATTCAATAACATTGAGCTAATGCAGCTCGCCTTGAAACCATTCTAAACCTTCTCACAAATAGATTAATGGCAAAATGTCTCGCTTTTGATTTGCCCTCTGACAAATAGATCCTAGTCTTATCACACATATGAATGTCAGAATAAGACTAGGTGTGGTCTGTATATTCTTGCTGTATTGTACAGTTGATGCTTTTCCCTCCACTTATTCTGAACACGTGCATTTATTATTGTGCACTCTGCTTTCGATAATCCCACGTGATCTTCTCAAATGAACAGAAATGCTTAAATCAACATAAAAAAAAATTGTATATTTTTCTCACATGTATAATTTTCTCACGTTCTGTAAGGTGTCGTGATGCTGTCATCAAACGTGCTCCGAGAAAATCAACAAATAAAGCTGGATTACATTTCAGAGGTTGCAACCTCCTTTATCCAAATGCTTTGTTTGTCTGTGTGATGGAGGTTGCCCCTGGCTATCCGTAAATAAATAAAAAACAAGAGTAGTGCCATCTGGTTTTCTTAATAGGGAATTTGAAATGATTTATACTTTTACTTTTGACACGTATATTTAAAGTAATTACATTAACTTTTGATGCTTAAGTATATTTAAAACCAAATACTTTTCGACTTTTAAACAAGTATTATTTTACTGGGTGACTTTCACTTTTACTTGAGTCATTTTCTATTAAGGTATCTTTACTTTTACTCAAGTATGACACTTGGGTACTTTTTCCATCACTGGATGACTGGAGGCGAGGAGACGATGCTAGTGTCCTGGGATGACTCACAAACACAACTCTGGCCCGTTGAGAGCCCACAGTGGTAGAATACAACATCAACTCCCATTTGTGGATTGAAGAAGGACCCACATTTTGCCTTCATACCCCATAATCAGCAGGGGTAAATCCCATTTATCTGTAGAAAGAGTTGTGTTTAGTGAGTCTGCCAGATCAGGGGCAGTAGGGATGACCAGGGATGTTCTCTTGATAAGTGTGTGAATTAGACCATTTTCCTGTCCTGCTAAGCATTCAAAATGTAACGAGTACTTTTGGGTGCCAGGGAAAATGCATTGAATAAAAAGTACATCATTTTCTTTAGGAATGTAGTGAAGTAAAAGTAAAAGTTGTCAAAAATAAAAATAGTAAAGTACAGATACCCCCAAATACTACTTAAGTAGTACTTTCAAGTATTTTTACCTACATCCTTTACAGCACTTCAGTCGCCCTACTTGGCTAAGGCTGCATCCCAAATGGTACCCTATTCCCTATTTTGTGCAGTAATTTTGACCAGGACCTCTGGTAAAAATGTGTGCAGTAAATAGGGAATAGCGTGCCATTTGGGATGTAGTCAATGAAAATGGATGGAAATGGATGCCTTGCACCAGATAATGCAGCTAAAGTAAACTCTAAGGTCTGGAGACATGGTGGCAACCAAACTAGACCAGACTAGACCAGACTAGGCCAGACTCGACCAGACTAGGCCAGACTCGACCAGACTAGGCCAGACTAGACCAGACTAGACCAGACTAGGCCAGAGAAGAGAAGTGTTTCAAAACGATATCCTTTATAGTTATAACTGTGCTTTGTAACCTATTGATTTTGGTGTACCAGTACGTGTATGAACATCCATTGATTCGTCCATGGAGGGACAGCCATATAATGAGGTTTTCCTGTTTGCATTATGGTATATTAAAGTGTGCTGCAGGTCCATTAGGGTGTGTATGAGTGTGGTGGGATTCCATTCGGTATCAGATGCATTACCAAGATCGGAGGGATAGGGTTGCAAAATTCCAGTAATTTCCCCAAAATGACCAAGTTTTCCACTGTACCATACCTTGACAATGTCTTCGTTAGACGACTTGCACTCTACGAAGGACGAGACGTCGGTGACGACTCCACTCATTTCAATAGAGACAACTTTCACGGGAATGGCCACGGTTCGGCCGGTCAGTATCGCTGTGTTAATGATTTCGGTGTCCTGTAGAGTAGAGGGGGAACAAACATGAAACAGTGTTAGATAGTGTTCATCGCTATTATATTTCACTGGGTACTTCCAATATGTACTTTTCAAAAATAATGTCCAAAAGAGTTCCGCTGGAAGCCATTCTCAGTGATCGTTGGGTTTGATTTTCATCCATTTCATCACTCCAAGTACAGATGAAGGATCTTAACTTGAGCCAGTTTGCTTCAGCAGGAAATGTGAATTATTATGTGGATTATAATTGGCATTATAATACACATTTTTGTAGGGGTTGATACATTTTTCTTAAGGGTAAATCAGGTCTGAAATTTCAAAGTGGAAATTACGTACTTCAGAAGCATTTTTTAAATCTCAAATATACTACAAGTTGAACATTTCCTGTACTGTACAAAGGGAATATGTTTTTATGTTTTCCCCTCCGAGCTGCATTCTGCTCCAAATGACTCTAGAACAAAAAGGCAAGAAGTTCACGTTGACTATGTATGCTAAGAAATTTGAGTAAAGCGAAACATTCCTTCTTCATCAAGCGGATGCAAAAATTAAGGTGACAAAGGAAAGTATATTTGAATGCCCCAACAAAACATAACCTGTCCTAAAAAACTTTGTATCTGTCCTCACAATCTTGGTTACTGTTAATGAATTTGTGCACTAAGGCCTCAAACAACATGTTACTGTTAGTGAATCTGTGCACTAAGGCCTCAAACAACATGTTACTGTTAGTGAATTTGTGCACTAAGGCCTCAAACAACATGTTACTGTTAGTGAATCTGTGCACTAAGGCCTCAAACAACATGTTACTGTTAGTGAATCTGTGCACTAAGGCCTCAAACAAAATCTATGAAGTCTAGTGTTGCTAATAAATGTCTGAAATCTCATTGCTGGGGAATAAAAACTGACTTGAGAACTGATTATAAACAGGGCCAAGTCCGTCAGCAGATCTACACTTTTATCATGACTCCAGTGATATAGAAACAGCCAATTAAAATGCACACTGGTCCTTGAAATGGGCGACTGTTAATAAACTCATTATTTTGATGGAATGAATGTGAGCTATGCGGGGGTAAGGAGTTTGACTTTAATTTGTGTCCCTCGTGGCCCCCTAGAGAAAACCCAAATCATGTAAATGTTCCTTTGACTTCAATCAAAACACCACCATGCTCAAGTCTTGGAAGCAAAACAGTATTACTTAATGTGGTGTAATCAAAAAGAATGCAGCATATAAAAGAGTATTAATGTTGCTTCTGGAGGCATGTATGTTGATGAGCTCCTTTAATTTGTAGTCCCCTAAAGCTAGCAATCAAATAGGAGAGTTTACTTGGCATAATATAAGCATATGTTCACTGACAATGAGTGCAAATTGTATGTTGTGTGTGCCCTTCGAAAACCAATACATACTGAATGACTTATTGCTGTCCATAGCAGGTAATCTCACAATATAACTTCCAAACTATTTGAAACTAGAACAATTTAAAGTCTAGAAGAATTCACAATGGTCAGGTCCTGCCCAAATCAAATTAGCTGGTGCACTATTTGAATATTGATGCCATTTTACCTGTTGATACATTTGTTCATAATACAATATGCTTATTAAGTAATAGTACGGTGAGGAAAATGTGTTAACCTCTGAGTTTCTTGCTAAAGAATAGCCACTGCAGACCAATGACAGCCAACTAAGCACACACTGGTTAAATCAACGTTGATTCCACATAATTTCAATTAAATTAGGTTGAACCAACATGGAATAGACGTTGAATTGACATCTGTGCCCAGTGGGAGGTCCTCTGACATTGACAAATTATGGGACGGAGAAAAGAGCTCAACTCTTTTTCTTCTCAACAAACCGCAACTGCCACCTTATAGTAAAAAATCATCCCGTCCTCCCTCATGTTTCTCATTTTCACGTGCCAATGGTATTCTGTTGCCCAGCTAATATGCAACATTTAAATGGGGGGTCTGAGAATTTATGGTGGCGGTAAGTGGTAGCCACAGTGTCCGGAGTAATGAGTGAGAGCTTATCATGAACACAGTAGGGGGAGAGCTATCAATAACACGCAGGAAAGGATTTCAAAGTAATCAAACACTTTATAGCCTGCGAAACACCAAGCTTAACACTTTTTAACTCCATGCATTAAGACACACAGTAAGAAAAGGATCAGTTAGTGTAGACACAAGACACGACTACTCCAGGCCCAATAAACGGGACTGAGACAACTATCAGTCTAATACACTGCGGAAATGAAAACATCTATTATACTGCTCCTGTAACAACGACTAGTATTGTCGATTAATGACTACTAGTTTAGCTTCGACCATGTGAACAGTGTTGTTTTAGATTTAAACTGGAGAAATGAAAGAAGCAGGGTCCACTTTAATCCAAGTAACCAAATGACAAGCAGTGAGAGAATGAATGAAGCTTGACAGCCCCACAGTTGTTGAGTTTTGATGGAGGCTTTAAGACCGAGCCGATTAGCCAGCGAATCATATCAAAGCCAAACCTCTGCTGCTTTCTGCGCCACGGCTTCCACTTCCTACTCCTCATGGAAATGATTGAAACACCACGTCAGACGTGCAAAACCTGTGGCGTGTGTAGATGTGTGTGTGTGTGTTTGTGTGCGCGTGCCCTGTGACGCTCATGTTTTATTTATAATCTGTTCGCTACTGCGGCAGCATGAAGCAGTGGTGGGGCCAGCAACACAGTATCCCGCTATTCCCCTCCTCATCTCCCTCTCCACCTCTCCCATCCCTCGTTAATAAGAAGCCCCTGAGAGGGCTCTCTGACACGGGGCGGTAATTGCGCCAAGACTGTGGGGGCCAGGGGGACCTAGCTGGGGCCCTGACAGGACTAATGTGATGGAGTCTGATTTAACCACATCCTCCTGGAAGATGCTACTACTCTGCACTGTAAACTCACCCACCTCCTTCGTTCCTCCTCCCCCCTCCCTCGCTACTATCTCACCCCTCCCTCGCCTCCTCCTCCCCAGTTGTAGTGGCTCAGCTCTGGCTGGCAGTGAATCTGCTTAGCAAAGCTTTCACGTCTTGGGATTCGTTTTTTTTCCTCCTTCTACCCCCCCCCCCCATCCCTCTATCTCTCCCTCAAGCCTCCCTCCCTCATTTGTTCATGCTAGGGCTAAATCAGAGGGGATTCATTTTGTGCACATGGTTTGCCATGTTCTTGTCCCTCGTCTGTTTCATTTTTTTGTTACTCAAGATAAAATGCATCTTGTGTGTTTTTTTTCCCCAGATTGCCTCATCCTGCTGTCTCCCAAATCAGTGGCTGCAGAAAAAATACTGATCTGAGCCTTCTGGTTTCTATCAAGCTCTCAGAGGATGTGTGCAATGGTAGACACAACGTGCTGAGTGCATTATGTCTACCGCCTTGCTGCTACTGTTACTGTTACAATAATTAGACAGAGAGACCTGAGAATGTGTGGCATTAGATTCTGCCTTTGTCAAATGGCACCCTATTCCCTATATAGTGCATTACTTTTGACCAGAGTGCTATGGGACCAGGTCAAAAGTAGTACACTATGAAGGGAATAAGGTTACATTTGGGACGCACCCTCTCTACACTACAGTACATGAAGCAGAAACAGTGAAACAAAGCAGCTGATAATGAATGAAATGGCGCAGGTTGCCTCGGCTATTGCTATTTTTTGCTATTCCCCACGCGTTGGCCTTTCTATGACCCCGGCTCCTTTCAGCTGAACTCCTATCCTCATCGCTGCCTGACCCCTCTAACAAAGCCCTCGAAGCACACTGCCAAGTCCGGTGAACACACAGAGGTCATGTTCCTCTTCGCTTATTAACCTCTGTAGTTGAGTGTGTTAAAAAAGTGTCTTCAGTACCTGGGTGCTTGCTTCTTTGCAACTTGTGGCATTTTAGACCTATATAAATATAAGCGGGGCTGAGAGAACTAAGTGTCGTTATACATTTTACCCAAGCAGTTGAATTGTAATTTCCAAATAATGAAGTCTCTCCCCCCCTAAAACTTCTAGAGACTTTCCACAGGCTCCCTTCACCAAGTAAGGGGAGGTAAAACCACACAGGAGGCGACTTGACCCTTCAGTACTGGCTCTCTACCTTCCTATTACTTAATTAATGTCCCTTGTTTCCACAATTGTTTTTTACTGCCTACTACAGTAATTGCCCCTTTTCATGAGATAGGAGTGGAGACGCCAGACAGACTCTTAGCATGATGTGCAATTAGTTGGTGGCCTTGGTAGCCTTCTCTTAGCAGGTGAAATCATCATCGATCTAGTGAGAGAAAACCTCAAGTGTTGATAAGCATGGTTACAAATGACAATGGGGATCGAAGGTCCTTTGATGAAACTGGAGGCTAACCCTCTCTTACATGAGAGATTTGAATTGAATAGTTGTGGCAAATGTTACAATGGACAGATTCAACTGATATGAACATTATTATACACTGCTCAAAAGAATAAAGGGAACACTTAAACAACACAATGTAACTCCAAGTCAATCACACTTCTGTGAAATCAAACTGTCCACTTAGGAAGCAACACTGATTGACAATAKATTTCACATGCTGTTGTGCAAATGGAATAGACAAAAGGTGGAAATTATAGGCAATTAGCAAGACACCCCCAATAAAGGAATGGTTCTGCAGGTGGTGACCAAAGACCACTTCTCAGTTCCTATGCTTCCTGGCTGATGTTTTGGTCACTTTTGAATGCTGGCGTGCTTTCACTCTAGTGGTAGCATGAGACGGAGTCTACAACCCACACAAGTGGCTCAGGTAGTGCAGTTCATCCAGGATGGCAATCAATGCGAGCTGTGGCAAAAAGGTTTGCTGTGTCTGTCAGCGTAGGTCCAGAGCATGGAGGCGCTACCAGGAGACAGGCCAGTACATCAGGAGACGTGGAGGAGGCCGTAGGAGGGCAAACAACCCAGCAGCAGGACCGCTACCTCCGCCTTTGTGCAAGGAGGAGCACTACCAGAGCCTGCAAAATGACCTCCAGCAGGCCACAAATGTGCATGTGTCCTGCTCAAACGGTCAGAAACAGACTCCATGAGGTGGTATGAGGGGCCCGGCGTCCACAGGTGGGGTTGTGCTTACAGCCCAACACCGTGCAGGACGTTTGGCATTTGCAGAGAACCCAAGATTGGCAAATTCGCCACTGGCGCCCTGTGCTCTTCACAGATGAAAGTAGGTTCACACTGAGCACATGTGACAGACGTGACAGAGTCTGGAGACGCCGTGGAGAACGTTCTGCTGCCTGCAACATCCTCCAGCGACCGGTTTGGCGGTGGGTCAGTCATGGTGTGGGGTGGCATTTCTTTGTGGGCCGCCACAGCCCTCCCATGTGCTCGCCAGAGGTAGCCTGACTGCATTAGGTACCGAGATGAGATCCTCAGACCCCTTGTGAGACCATATGCTGACACATGCACATTTGTGGCCTGCTGGAGGTCATTTTGCAGGGCTCTGGTAGTGCTCCCTTGCACAAAGGCGGAGGTAGCGGTCCTGCTGCTGGGTTGTTGCCCTCCTACGGCCTCCTCCACGTCTCCTGATGTACTGACCTGTCTCCTGGTAGCGCCTCCATGCTCTGGACACTACGCTGACAGACACAGCAAACCTTTTGCCACAGCTCGCATTGATGTGCCATCCTGATGAGCTGCACTACCTGAGCCACTTGTGTGGGTTGTAGACTCCGTCTCATCTACACTTAGAGTGAAAGCACCGCCAGCATTCAAAAGTGACCAAAACATCAGCCAGGAAGCATAGGAACTGAGAAGTGGTCTGTGGTCACCACCTGCAGAACCATTCCTTTATTGGGGGTGTCTTGCTAATTGCCTATAATTTCCACCTTTTGTCTATTCCATTTGCACAACAGCATGTGAAATTTATTGTCAATCAGTGTTGCTTCCTAAGTGGACAGTTTGATTTCACAGAAGTGCGATTGACTTGGAGTTACATTGTGTTGTTTAAGTGTTCCCTTTATTTTTCTGAGCAGTGTAGCATACCATATGTGATGTCACAGGTTACTCACCATGGAGAGTGGGATGATAGCCTGAATGTCCTTCTGCACCACGGTCAACTCAGTCACCACCTTCTCCGAGTCCGGAGGTGGGTTCTGGCCCCGGTAGTCGATGTTCCAGTTGATCCTTCTGGTGACCGATTGGCTGGTGAAGTTCTCCATCTCAAAGTCCAGTTGCATCACCTCGATATTGGCCAGTTCATCCCTGTGGGGAATGGAATAATTGAGCAATTAAAGCGTAACACATCAATAACAGCAATATGTTACCAAAAACACAGTAGGATCCAGCACCAAATCCAGCATTTTATTCATTTACAAGGGGCTTAATGGGGGTCAGGGCTGCATTTGATCATTAAATATGCTAATGAGTAGACGATCGGCACAAGCAGCTGTTCTGTCATGTATTAGGCATTATGTATTGGAACAGTCAGCAAATGAAACAATCAGGCTGCTGCTTGTGCACATCTGTTGTTTTGGAATAACCAATGAGGTCCAGAAATGTGCCATTCCTATCTGCTTTTAGGAGCTACCTGAAAAGGGCATGAGATCCCTACACACATGCGTAAGCATGTATTTCAGAGAGTTTTAGATTTTTTGGGGTGTTTATCAAGAGAGATTAACATGAACAGACGATAGGGAGGCAGGTATCCTAGCGATTAGAGTGCTGGTTCGCATACCTGAGCCGACAAGGTGAAAAATCTTTCCATTTATCCTTGAGCATGGCACATGACGCTAGTCTGCTCCAGGGGTACCGTACTACTATTGCTGACCCTGTAAAACAATACATTTCACCACACCACACCAGTGTGTGACAAAACCTAAATTTATTTTTATTTGAAAATTGCAGTGCACCGACATCGTTCTAAAAATGTATAAATGAAGGAGGCATGTGAAGCCTTCACCAACGTCAGCCTCAGGTGATTCATCACCTAAATGAATGTGACTGAACTCTGGAAACTCCAAAAGTGAGTTGAACTTCTTACAAGGTGACCAACGAGTCTTTGATAAGCTAAGGTTTATAAAGACTTCACGGTCGAAACGTGACAGCTTTTTAGAAAAGAGCACCATGACATAGATTCATAACCATTTGAGAAAAAACTGAATGCCCCCCCCCCCCCGCCTGTAATCAATGGGGCTGTCCTGACCAGCTGTCCTACATTTTTGAAGCATTGTCGGACTTGTCGTTACAATTTCTGATGCTTGTGCTACGCGATCTGTCATGTCAATGGGCCGCACAACTACAATCACACCCCTATTGTAATGTCATTGGCTCGTTGCTTTTCATTCTGACGGGTCCAGTGTAGTGAAACAGCTTATTTTTTCCTTCAAACGCTCGCACGTGGCTAGTTAGAAATATTATGGTTGTGGTCCTTTCTTGGGTGTTGTCTTTTCACTTTTTTGCATCTATTTACCTATCCAGCTAGCCAAGCAACTCATTCCCACATCAACCTTTGGTAGAAGCAGTATACTATATTTATGATCAATATGTCTGTTTCCCACACGGACAAGCAGCCTACAGTAGATTTTCAATGTGATCATTTAGTACAATACTTCAGGGTTTCCCAAACTCGGTTCTGGGGCGTCTTCCGGGATGCACATTTTGGTTTTTGCCCTAGCACTACACAGCTGAGTCAAATAACCAACTCATCATCAAGCACTGATTATTTGGGAAACCCTGCAATGCATCATCTGTACAAGATGTTACAACTGTCTCAATGGATTTCAATGATCAAGCAATGAAACAGCGAAACCGGTTCATTACATTTCTATGGGCATGGTAAGCTTTTCATTACATTTCCATGATCATTACCATAGCCCATAAATATGTGCATAAGTACCAGACAGTTATGACTAGCTCACATGCAGTAGAGTGGTCAAACATACGATGTGAACAACCCCTCCTACCATTTCAAACATCCATTACTTTAACCACATGAACAGTAGACATGTGTACTCGCACATGTTAGTTTTACCTAGGCAAAGATGAACTTTCACACCGTTTCATTCCTCGCATTGTATATGTACTAAAACATTTAACCTCTTCTACTTATAAAGGACTTATCTTCTTCTAAGATGGTGTAAAATTATTGAATCAATTGTGGAATGAAGTACCAGCAGACCAACATACTATATGTTTTATATACCACCATTACTGTTGCTCCGAGCTGTGAAACCATCACATCTGAAAGACACATTCCGCATTGCACTTCGAAATGGGTTTCAGCAGTGTAGGCCTACAGTAGGTTCCCGGTTTACAAGACCATTTCAGCCACACTTGACCTGGATCTGAAATGAACCATGCTGCTATCTCCCCTCGGCAGAGAGAAAAGAAGTCTGCCATTCAAAGGGAAAATGCCAATGTCGTAACGAAGACTGGGAGCCGAGTCCCTATCTCCAGTACTGCACTCACAAAGGGCCTTACTGGAAACGGCATGATGAGAGCTGACAGCCTAAATGACTTCTGACTGTTTCTCTCAACATCACTCATGGAATATTCCTACTTATTTATCTATGACACTCCTCACAAAGCAGGAAGCTTGCCCAGACCCTCAACAACTAGCACTCAGAAAACCAGACACCCAAATCGCTCATGTGCTGAATAAGAGTTACACAGGGGTGGAAATGCTGCCAAGGCAGAAGCTACTCTTCCTGGGGTCCAGCAAAAATGTATGCAGTTATATACAATTACAAAACCATTACATTACATTTCACAACAGATTTCACAACACATTAAGTGTGTGACCGCAGTGCGACCACAATGGAGAAGGTGAAAAGCTTCAAGTTCCTCGACATACACATCCCTGACAATCTGAAATGGTCCACCCACACAGACAGTGTGGTGAAGAAAACGCTGTAGAAAAGGCTGAAGAAATTCGGCTTGGCCCCTAAGACCCTCAAAAACGTTTACAGATACAGATTAAGAGCATCCTGTCGGGCTGTATCACAGCCTGTTACGGCAACTGCACCGCCGCAACCACATAGCTCTCCAGTGGGTGGTGCAGTCTGCCCAACGCATCACCCGGTGCACACTGCTTGCCCTCCAGGACACCTACAGCACCCGATGTCACAGGAAGGCCGCCAAAAAGATCATCAGGGACATCAGACAGGTGGTTAGAGCGTTGGACTAGTTAACCGTAAGGTTGCAAGATTGAATCCCTGAGCTGACAAGGTAAAAATCTGTCGTTCTGCCCCTGAACAAGGCAGTTAACCCACCGTTCCTAGGCCGTCATTGAAAATAAGAATGTGTTCTTAATTAATAACCTCTTGACACTACAGGGGGTGCTGTTTCAACTTGGACATTTATCGTTCCCAAATTAAACTGCCTCGTACTCAATTCTTGCTCGTACAATATGCATATTATTATTACTATTGGATAGAAAACAATCTCTAGTTTCTAAAACCGTTTGAATTATGTCTGTGGGTGAACCAGAACTCTTTCTGCAGCGAAATTCATGACAGGAACTGCGAAGGTCTGAAAACGAGGCTCTGTTCTTAGATCAGTTTAAAGCTCTGTATGTATCCTATGGGTCGACATGAACTGCACCCGCCTTCCCCTAGATGTCAGTAATCAATGAGAAGTGGAATGGAGTGTCTACGTAGTTCTCAGAGCTTATAAAAGGCCAAGGAACGAAGGGAGCTCTCTTTTCGTCGTTCGTCATTGCGCAAAGCAAGAACTCAGGATGGCATTTTGAAACGCTCAGTTATCGGCCTTAGCTATATCCGTCTGTAATTTAATTCGATATAGGTGTTAGAAACATCATAACGAAGTTATTTTAAACCGAGTTATATCAGTTTATGCGAGTATATTGCTATTTTCGGAATTTCCTTAGTATTGCGCTTTGAACATTTGGGCATGTTGTGGCCACATAGCTAATGTTAGCTGCTAATTCCGAAGTTGAAGACGACGTTTTACAACCAAGCAACGATTCTTTTGGACAAAGGACDACTTGCCCAAGATTCTGATGGAAGCTCGTCCAAAAGTAAGAGCTATTTATGATGTTATTCCGTATTTATGTGGAAAAATGTAAACGCATTTGTCCGCCATTATTGCGGCACTAGTCTGGCTGTAACGCACACTGTATGTCTAGTAACGTTAATTTTAAAAATCTAACTCAGCGGTTGCATTAATAACTAATGCATCTTTCATTTGCTGTCCAACCTGTATTTTTTTGTCAAGTTTACGATTATTTATTGATTAGATTAGGTGCCTTTCCAAGATGGCGCCGGCCAGAATGCATGACCTGTTGCCACTGATCACATTGTATAACCACGATTTGTGCTGCTAAATATGCACATTTTCGAACAAAACCTATATGCATTGTGTAATATGATGTTACAGGACTGTCATCTGATGAAGTATATCAAGGTTAGTCCAATTATATATCTTTTGCTGGATTGTTACGATCGCTAACCTTTGCTGCTGGTAAATGCGGTTGTGTTTCTGGCTATTGTGGTACGCTAATATAATGCTATATTGCTGTCTCTTATACACATCTAGATGTGTATAAGAGACAGGTTAATATTGCCTGCTAACATGAATTTCTCTGTGTCACTTCTCTTGCAACAGAGTCAGGGTATATGCAGCAGTTTGGGCCGCCTGGCTCGTTGTGAACCTGTCTCTTATACACATCTAGATGTGTATAAGAGACAGATAAGAATGTGTTCTTAACTGAGTTGCCTAGTTAAATAAATATTAAATAAAGGTGTAAAAAAATAAATATATATATTTTTTTTAATTGGCCAAATCGGTGTCCAAAAACAGATTTCCGATTGTTATGAAAACTTGAAATCGGCCCTAATTAATCGGCCATTCCGATTAATCGGTCTACCTCTATTACAGGGTATGTTGAGTGGTGCTGTCTCGGGTAGTTGATGTCCCTGATGATCTTTTTGGCGGCCTTCCTGTGACATCGGGTGCTGTAGGTGTCCTGGAGGGCAAGCAGTGTGCACCGGGTGAACCTTGTCAGCTCGGGGATTCAATCTTGCAACCTTACGGTTAACTAGTCCAACGCTCTAACCACCTGTCTCTCATTGCACTCCACGAGGAGCCTGCCTGTTACGCGAATGCAGTAAGAAGCCAAGGTAAGTTGCTAGCTAGCATTAAACTTATCTTATAATAAACAATCAATCAATCAATCATAATCACTAGTTAACTACACGGTTGATGATATTACTAGTTTATCTAGCGTGTCCTGCGTTGCATATAATCGATGCGGTGCACATTTGCGAAAAAGGACTGTCGTTGCTCCAACGTGTACCTAACCATAAACATCAATGCCTTTCTTAAAATCAATACACAAGTATATATTTTTAAACCTGCATATTTAGTTAATATTGCCTGCTAACATGAATTTCTCTGTGTCACTTCTCTTGCAACAGAGTCAGGGTATATGCAGCAGTTTGGGCCGCCTGGCTCGTTGTGAACTGTGTGAAGACTATTTCTTCCTAACACAGACAGCCAACTTCGCCAAACGGGGGATGATTTAACAAAAGCACATTTGCGAAAAAAGCGCAATCGTTGCACGACTGTACCTAACCATAAACATCAATGCCTTTCTTAAAATCAATACACAGAATAATATATTTTTAAACCTGCATATTTAGGTAAAAGAAATCCAGGTTAGCAGGCAATATTAACCAGGTGAAATTGTGTCACTTCTCTTGCGTTCATTGCACGCAGAGTCAGGGTATATGCAACAGTTTGGGCAGCCTGGCTCGTTGCAAACTAATTTGCCAGAATTTTACGTAATTATGATATAACATTGAAGGTTGTGCAATGTAACAGGAATATTCAGACTTATGGATGCCATCCGTTAGATATAATACGGAACGGTTCCGTATTTCACTGAAAGAATAAACGTTTTGTTTTCGAGATGATAGTTTCCGGATTCGACCATATTAATGACCTAAAGGCTCGTATTTCTGTGTGTTATTATGTTATAATTAAGTCTATATTTTATGATCTATGATTTGATAGAGCAGTCTGACTGAGCGATGGTAGGCACCAGCACGCTCGTAAGCATTCATTCAAACAGCAATTTTGTGCGTTTTGCCAGCAGCTCTGTTTATGACTTCAAGCCTATCAACTCCCGAGATTAGGCTGGTGTAACCGATGTGAAATGGCTAGCTAGTTAGCGGGGTGCGCGCTAATAGCGTTTCAAACGTCACTCGCTCTGAGACTTGGAGTAGTTGTTCCCCTTGCTCTGCATGGGTAACGCTGCTTCGAGGGTGGCTGTTGTTGATGTGTTCCTGGTTCGAGCCCAGGTAGGAGCGAGGAGAGGGACAGAAGAAATACTGTTACACTGGCAATACTAAAGTGCCTATAAGAACATCCAATAGTCAAAGGTTAATGAAATACAAATCGTATAGAGAGAAATAGTCCTATAATTCCTAGAATAACTACAACCTAAAACTTCTTACCTGGGAATATTGAAGACTCATGTTAAAAGGAACCACCAGCTTTCATATGTTCTCATGTTCTGAGCTGTAACGGCTGTCGTAGTCGTTCTCCTCCTCAGACGAGGAGGAGCATGGATCGGACCAAGATGCGGATTGGTAAGAGTTCATTATTTCTAAACATCAACAAGACACTACAAAATACAAAACAACAAACGTGACTAACCGAAACAGTCCTGTGTGGCCCAAACACTGACACAGGAACAAACACCCACAAAATCCCAACCAAAACAAGCCTCCTATATATGATTCTCAATCAGGGACAACGATTACCAGCTGCCTCTGATTGAGAACCATATTAGGCTGGACACAGAAACAGACAAACTAGACACACAACATAGAATTCCCACCCAGCTCACGTCCTGACAACACTAAACAAGCACAACACATAGGAACTCTGGTCAGGACGTTACAGTACCCCCCTCCTGAGGTGCGGACTCCGAACGCACCCCTAAAACTCAAGAGGAGGGTTGGGTGGGCATCTGTCCGCGGTGGCGGGGCTCCGGCGGTGGACGAGGACACCACTCCACCACTGTCTTTTGTCCCTCCTTAGCGTCCTTTGAGTGGCGACCCTCGCCACGACCTAGGCCTAAGAATCCTCCCCAAGGTCCCCACATGATTTAGGAGGTAGCTCAGGACAGAGAGGTAGCTCAGGACAGAGAGGTAGCTCAGGACAGAGGGCAACTCCGGACTAATGGCAGCTCCGGACTGAGTGGCAGCTCCGGACTGAGTGGCAGCTCCGGACTGAGTGGCAGCTCGGACTGAGTGGCAGCTCGGACTGAGTGGCAGCTCATGACTGTAGGGCAGCTCATGACTGTAGGGCAAGCTTCATGACTGTAGGCAGCTCATGACTGTAGGGGCAGCTCATGACTGTAGGGCAGCTCATGACTGTAGGGCAGCTATGACTGTAGGGCGCTCATGACTGTAGGGCAGCTCATGACTGTAGGGAGCAGCTCATGACTGTCTGGCGGCTCTGGCAGCTCCTGACTGTCTGGCGGCTCTGGCAGCTCCTGACTGGCTGGCGGCTCTGGCAGCTCCTGACTGGCTGGCGGCTCTGGCGGCTCCTGACTGGCTCGGCTCTGGCGGCTCCTGACTGGCTGGCGCTCTGGCGGCTCCTGACTGACGGACGGCTCTAATGGCTCGGGACAGACGGGCGGCTCTAATGGCTCGTGGCAGACGGATGGCTCAGATGGCGCTGGGCAGATCGGATGGCTCAGACGGCGCTGGGCAGAGGATGGCTCAGACGGCGCTGGGCAGACGGATGGCTCAGACGGCGCTGGGCAGACGGATGGCTCAGACGGCGCTGGGCAGACGGATGGCTCAGACGGCGCTGGGCAGACGGATGGCTCAGACGGCGCTGGGCAGACGGATGGCTCAGACGGCCTGGGCAGACGAGCAGTGCAGGCAGCTCAGACGGCGCTGAGCAGACGAGCAGTGCAGGCAGCGTTGGGCAGGCAGCCAGTTCAGACCACGCTGGGAAGGCAGGCAGTTCAGACTCAGGCTGTGCTGAGCAGGCAAGCAGCGCAGGCGGGTTGGGCAGACGGCCGACTCTGACCTGCTGAGGCGCACAGTAGGCCTGGTGCGTGGTGCCGGAACTGGTGGTACCGGACTGGAGGCACGCACCTCAAGGCTAGTGCGGGGAGCAGGAACAGGGCACACTGGATTCTCCAGGGCACTATAGGCTGGTGCGTGGTACCGGAACTGGTGTACCGGGCTGAGGGCACGAACCTCAGGGCGAGTGCGGGGAGAAGGAACAGTGCGTACAGGGCTCTGGAGACGCACAGGAAGCCTGGTGCGTGTGTCGGCACTGATGGTACTGGGCTGGGGTGGGAAGGTGGCGCGGATATACCGGACCGTGAAGGAGGACACGCGCTCTTGAGCACCGAGCCTCCCCAACCCTACCAGGTTGAATGGTCCCCGTAGCCCTGCAGTGCGGCGAGGTGGAATAGCCCGCACTGGGCTATGCAGGCGAACCGGGGACACCACTGTAAGGCTGGTGCCATGTACGCCGGCCCGAGGAGACGTACTGGAGGCAGATATGTTGGGCCGGCTTCATGGCACCCGGCTCGATGCCCAACCTAGCCTCCCAGTCGGCAGGTGGAATAGCCCGCACTGGGCTAAGCCCGCGTACTGGGACACCGTGCGCTTTACCGCATAACACGGTGTCTGACCAGTACGACGCCCTCTCAACTCCGCCGGGTAAGCCCGGGGAGTTGGCTCGGTTCCAACCCGGCTTCGCCACACTCCCCTTTAGCTCCACCCCAATACATTTTTGGTGAGCTCTCGGGCTTCCAGCCGCTCTGCCTTGCCTTCGCCTCATAAAACCTCCTCTCCGCTTTCGCTGCCTCCAGGCTCCGTTTGGGGCGGCGACACTCACTGCTCTGCCCAGGGTCCTTTCCCGTCTAGGATCTCCTCCCAAGTCCTTCCTCTTTTCCCCATTGCGGTTGTTCTTGCCGTCTTCTCCAATCCGCTTGGTCCTGTTTTGGTGGTGTTTTCTGTAACGGCTGTCGTAGTCGTTCTTCCCTCCTCAGACGAGGAGGAGCATGGATCGGACCAAGATGCGGATTGGTAAGAGTTCATTATTTAATGAACATCAACAAGACACTACAAAATACAAAACACAAACGTGACTAACCGAAACAGTCCTGTGTGGCCAAACATGACACAGGAACACACCCCAAAATCCCAACACACAAGCCTCCTATATATGATTCTCAATCAGGGACAACGATTACCTGCTCTGCTGATTGAGAACCATATTAGGCTTGGACACAGAAACAGACAAATAGACACACAACATAGAGATTCCCACCCAGCTCACGTCCTGACCAACACTAAACAAGCAAAACACATAGAAATCTGGTCAGGACGTTACATGAGCAAGGAACTTAAACGTTAGCTTCTTACATGCACATATTGCACTTTTACTTTCTTCTCCAACACTTTGTTTTTGCATATTTAAAGCCAACTTGAACATGTTTCATTATTTATTTGAGGCTAAATTGATTTTATTGATGTATTATATTAAGTTAAAATAAGTGTTCATTCAGTATTGTTGTAATTGTCATTATTACCAAAATTATTACAAAATTAATCGGTATCGGCTTTTTTTGGTCCTCCAATAATCGGTATCGGTGTTGAAAAATCATAATCGGTCGACCTCTACCCTGTAAGTCTTCTGACGTCAAGTATAGCACACCCAAATAACTCTCTGCAGCTGCCACCACCACCTTAATTTTCTGCGACTTACGATCGGTCCACCCTTGCAGTACATGTGATAACCATTGCTATAAATGCTAAAAATCCAATGTTACTGAAACATAAATCACTTGTTGGTTGATATCTCTGTACTGATAGAGATCTACTATTCACACCACTCCTCTCAGGATCCATCCCCCTTGACCCATCTTCCTCTACTTTCTTCACTGCCTCAGCATATGACAACTTCTGCATTACTCTAACCCTGGAAGCCTCAACCTGCCTCTCTCGCACGGGACATTTCTGATCCCCAGCCCCATGGGCACCACTACAATTAACACATACTGCTTCTTTCTCCAATGCTACACATTCCTTTGTCTCATGCCCTTCTGCACACTTCTCACACCTAGGAACCTCCCTCCTGCACACTGCTGCCACATGCCCATAAGCTTGACAGCCACAACCTGTTCACCCCGCTATCATCCAGAAGGCGAAGTCAGTACAGGTGCATCAAAGCTGGGACCGAGAGACTGAAAAAAAGCTCCTATCTCAAGGCCATCAGACTGTTAAATAGCCATTGCTAGCCGGATACCACTTGGTTACTCAACCCTGCACCGTAGAGGCTGCTGCCCTATGTACAGTTGAAGTCGGAAGTTTACATACACCTTAGCCAAATACATTTAAACTCAGTTTTTCACAATTCCTGACATTTAATCCTAGTAAAAATTCTCTGTCTTAGGTCAGTTAGGATCACCACTTTTATTTTATGGAATCACTGGCGACTTTAATAATGTTTACATAATGTTTACATACTGTTTACATACTGTTTTATTCATTTCATATGTATATAGTGTATTCTATTGTATTTTAGTCAATGCCACTGACATTGCTCGTCCTAATATTTATATATTTCTTAATTCCATTCTTTTACTTTTAGATCTGTTTGTATTGTTATGCATTGTTAGATACTACTGCACTGTTGAATCTAGGAACACAAACATTTCGCTACATCCACAATAACATCTGCTAAATATGTGAATGTCACCAATAAAATTTGATTTGATTTAATAGACATAAAAAAAAAATCCACCTCTTCCACACTCACTTTTAGGAAATTAAAATTACAATGCTTGTCTTTCTTAATTTGGTCAGTCATGCATGGAGTGTAGGTTCAGAATGTTGTTGTTGGCATGTCATGCCTAAGTGTGCTAATCTTGCCAATACAAAAATAATTAAAGTAGTTTTGTGATGAATGAGCCACCTGATTCAATGAATGATGGAGCAGAGTTTGCCTTTTTTGCACAAATTTTTAGTATATGAATGTTATCTACGACAATGTCATAGAACGATAGGAAGCAGCCTTGTAATGTCCTGTACTCGTGCTCTAGAATAGCACAGGGTTTTTGCCCCAGGAATCAAGATGTTTCTCACCATAGAGCTGCCGATGATGACAGCTGGTTTAGAAGACCCCACGAGAGACCGATGGGAGGCCCGATGGTCCCCACCTATCTTTCAACAATTACACTTCACCCCATGCACCAGGAATATTCAGCTACCAAACCTGGGTTTAAATTGTTCAAATAGCCTATAGTTCCGAAGCTTTCCATTTCTTCCGGTAAGAGTTTGCACAGATATAACATATACCTAGAGATTAGCCTTAGAAGAAGTGAATGAGATGTGCCAGGGAAAATAAATGATTGCCGTAAAGCTTTCTAGTCAGAGAGAATGCCTCTCCACAATTGTTCCTTTGAATCAATAGTTACAATTATAAGTTAAGAGCAACATCCGTGAGAGAATGCCAACTCGACCCAGTTAATTGCTTTATCAGTTGTTTAAAATTTGTTAGCCGGCAATCAATTTCAATCAAATCTGATTTTCCCGTCGTCTCCACAGGGACATGGGAGGACACTGCATTTACAAAATGAATATTGCCATGATTAGGAAGCCATTGGAAAAAATCGATGTCTAGTACAATGCATAGTGAGAGGTGAGAGAGGATCAAGACAACAATAAAGTGCTAAGCAGTGCTAAAGCTGGATGTAAATGTGCCTGCGCTTAGAATAAATTCTGGCGTGGGGGATTCTGGCGTCTTCTTGGTAAGCAACGCTGGTGCTAAAAGGTGAATTAGTCTCCCAATGTCTGGTGGAAAGCAGACTGAATCAGGTTTTCCTCTACGATTTTGCCGGTGCGTATTTCCATTCCGTTTCTCTTTTATCCTGAACAACTCACCAGTTTTTAACGATTACAAGCTTACCAATAACATGATACAGTCATCACTATGCTTGAAAATATTGAGAGTGGTACTCAGTAATGTGCTGTATTGGATTTGCCCCAGGACAGAAAGTGAATTGCTTTGCCACATGTTTTGCATTATTACTTTAGTGCCTTGTTGCAAGCAGGATGCATGTTTTGGAATATGTGTATTCTGTACAGGCTTCTTTCTTTTCACCCTGTCAATTAGGTTAGTATTGTGGAGTAACTACAATGTTGTTGATCCCTTCTCAGTTTTCTCCCAGCACACCCATTAAACTAACTGTTTTAAAGTCACCATTAGTCTCATGGTGAAATCCCTGAGCGGTTTCCTTCCTCTCCGGCAACAGAAGGACGGACGCCTGTAACTTTGTAGTGACTGGATGTATTGATATACCACCCAAAATGTTCTGTGTCTGCTTTTTTATCTTTTTTACCCATCCTACCAACAGGTGCCCTTCTTTGAGAGGCATAGTAAAACAACTCATCTTTGTGGTTGAAATTCACTGCTGTGTGGGGTGCAGAGATGAGGTAGTCATTCAAAAATCATGTTAAACACTATTCCACTATTCCAACATTATTCCACGCAACGTATTATGTGACTTGTTAAGCACATTTTTACTCCTGAATTTATTTAGGCTTGCCACAACAAAGGGGTTGAATACTTATTGACCAAAGACATTTTTTATTAATTTGTACACATTTCGAGAAACATAATTCCACTTTTACATTATGGGATATTGTGCATGGACCAGTGACCAAAAATCTAAATTTAATCTATTTTAAATTCAGGCTGTAACACAACAACAAAAAGGAAAAAGTCAAAGGGTGTGAATAATTTCTGAAGGCACTTTGAAGTTGGTAAAACAGTATGCAAACATTAAAGTGACCAGTGTTCAATGACTATGTACATAGTAGAAGGCTAGGTAACAGTGACTAAGGTTCAGGGCAGGGTACTGGGAAGAGGATATTGGTGACTATTTAACAGTCTGATGGCCTGGAGATAGAAGCTGTTTTTCAGTTTCTCGGTCCCTGCTTTGATGCACCTGTACTGTCTCCGTCTTGTAGATGGTAGTGGGGTGAACAGGCCGTGGCTTGGGTGGCTGAGGTCCTTGATCATTTTCTTGGCCTTCCTGTGACACCAGGTGCTGTAGATGTCCTGTAGATGTCCTAGTGATGTGCTAAAAAAGGGGAGGTCAAAATTTGGATGAACATTTTCTTGTTTGCTTATGGCCCTATACAGCTCGTTGAGTGGGATCTTAGTGCCAGCATCGGTTTGTGGTGGTAAATAGACAGCTACGAAAAATATAGATGAAAACTCTTGGTAAATAGTGTTGTAAAATGAAATAAAATTTGATTGGTCACATGTGCCAAATACAACAGGTGTAGACTTTACAGTGACAAGCTTACTTACAGTGCCTTCAGAAAATATTCACACTCCTCAACTTTTTCTACATTTTGTTGTGTTACAGCCTGAATATCAAATGGATTAAATTGAGATTTTGGGTCACTGGCCTACACGCAATACGCCATAATGTTAAAGTGGAATTATCTTTTTAGACATTTTTACAAATGAATAAAAAATGAAAACCTGAAATTTCTTGAGTCAATAAGTATTCAACCCCTTTGTTATGGCAAGCCTAAATAAGTTTAGAAGTAAAAATGTGCTTAACAAGTAACATAATAAGTTGCATGGACTCACTCTGTATGCAATAATAGTGTTTAACATGATTTTTGAATGTCTACCTCATCTCTGTACCTCACACATACAATTATATGTAAGTCGAGCAGTGAATTTCAAACACAGGGAGGTTTTCCAATGCCTCGCAAAGAAGGGTACCAATTGGTAGATCGATAAAACATTTAAAAAGCACACACTGAATATTCATTTGAGCATTGTGAAGTTATTGATTAGACTTTGAGTGGGCAATACACCCAGTCACTAAAGTTACAAGTGTCCTTCCTAACTCAGTTGCCGGAGAGGAAGGAAACCGCTCAGGGATTTCAACATGAGGCCAATGGTGACTTTAATACAGTTACAGAGTTTAATGGCTGTGATAGGAGAAAACTGAGGATGGAACAATAACATTGTAGTTACTCCACAATACTAACCTAAATGACAAAGTGAAAAAATGGAAGCCTGTACAGAATAAAAATATTCCAAAACATGCATTCTGTTTGCAATATGGCACTAAAGTAAAACAGCAAAAAATGTGACTAAGAAATGTACTTTATGTCCTTAATACAAAGCATTATGTTTGGGGCAAATCCAACACAACACATCACTGAGTACCACTCTTTATATTTTCAAGCATGGTGGTGGCCGCATTATATTAAGGGTATGCCTGTCATTGGCAAGGCCTGGGGAGTTTTTTGGGGATAAAAAAAACATCATAGAGCTAAGCACAGGCAAAATCCTAGAGGAAAACGTGGTTCAGTTTGCTTTCCAACAGACACTGGGAGAGAAATGCACCTGTCAGCAGGACAATAACGTAGAGCACAAGGACAAAGTTGCTTACCAAGATGACATTGAATGTTCCTGAGTGGCCTAATTAAAGTTTTGACTTAAATCGGGTTGTAAAACTAGGTAAATGAGATATTCTTGCATTCCATTTTCAATTTAAAAAAAATAAATGTTTTAAATACATTTTGATTTAAGGCTGTAACACAACAAAACGTGGAATAAGTCAAGGGGTATGAATACTTTCTGAAGGCACTGTATGAGCCAATTCCCAACAATGCAGAGTTCAAGAGTAAGACAAATATTTGCTTAATAAAAAAAGAAATAGTAACACAAAAGAAAGTCTACAACTTATCATGGGGTATTCTAACTTAGGCAAGCAGAACCTCTTGACTTCTATTAGAGATCGTGCACCAGCTTCTATTAGAGATCGTGCACCAACAAAGAGACACACACCTTCTCCCTTTAGCTTACCCGACGCTGCCGTTCTGTCCTGCAGATGCATAGAAAAAACATCTAGATGTATTTTATCCATGTCCATGTTCAGCCACAGCTCCGTGAAACATAGGATATTAGGTCCCGTGTGGCTCAGTTGGTAGAGCATGGCGCTTGCAACGCTAGGGTTTTGGATTCGATACAAAACAGACCAGTACGAAAAAGTATGAAAAATGCATGCAGTTACTACTACTGTAAGTCGCTCTGGATACGAGTGTCTGTTGAATTACAGTTCTTCAGGTCCCATTGATAGGACAGTCTCGAACGCTCATCCAGTTTGTTCTCCAGAGATTGTACGATCGCCAATAGAACAGACAGTAGCTGCGGTTTATGTACTCGCCAAAGCAGCTTCGTCAGGGTGCCCACACATCGCCTCTTTTACCCCACCTGAGGGGTGAGCAGTATGTCCTGCAACTCCGACTTGTTGAAGTAGAAATCTTCATCCAAATTGAGGTTAGTGATCTTTGTTCTGATGTCCATAAGCTCTTTTCAGTCACAGGAAACGATGGCAGAAACATTAAGTACAAAAAAATAAAGAAAAAAATAAGCCAAATTGGTCAGGAGCTTGTAAAACGGCTGCTATGCAATGCAGCACCATTCTCCCCAGGAGAATGGCCTACCACTGTTGTCGTCAGCAAACTTGATGATTGAGTTGTGTTCAAAAAGAATGTTCAAGCAAGCATTAAAACATTTATTTATACTTTAATGAGCTCAGTGGTAAGATGCATAACGACCTTTGAAAAAAAGACATAGCTGCGTGTGACGAGTGAGATACTGGTGTGCACCAATCAGAAGTACATGAAGAACATGAGTATGTCGGTGGTATTAACCACCAGCTCCTCAAATAACTTTTTCACATTAACATGTTACATATTCTTTACATTAAGATGAACCCTTATAATAATTGCATGTTGTCATAACAACTCCGAAGTCCTTGACAACACAGAGAATCACATGGTGGACATTAAAAGCATTGACTATTCTTAGTTCATTGTATAACGTACATGTCACCAAGCTATGGAAGAAAGTCATGTTTTCATCCTGCAGGAAATGTAAAATGATCCCAAGTGCAGCGTTCGCCCAGGAAATTGATCACGCTTCATGATTGAAGATGACAATATCATCTATTATAGGCCTAGATTTTTTGCTAAACCATGTCGAATGAAGGCTTTAAACCTATTAGGCTTAATGTGGTAATAGAAAACTACTGGGACCCTCTTTGGCATGGATCTACTCATACTACTTTTGTGGACAGATTTATAAAGCAGCCCAGTATGGTCCATTATCTAAAATATATACCAAAGTCGGCACAAAAAGGCAGAACTATATCACAGTTAAATATGCCTTCAAAAAAGGTCCCGCCATTAATGTTATCTCACTTAGCTGGGTGAAGTGGGCCTGAAATACTGTAGTTTGAGAATTCACTCATCTTTAATGCTTTTTTCAGCTAGATGGCTAAATCAAAGGAAAATAGGAAACGGCAGGCTATTTATTCTTGGAGACTGTTATATGGCCCTAAAATGTAGGCAAAACTCTTTAGTAACATATGAACTCTGCCCAAAATACCTTCATGACTTTTGACTGGGCCTCTGACAAAAGTCGGGATGACACAATGTGTCTTTATCGTAGCTTGACCCCCTGCTGGACTGGATTTCCAACATGGTGACAGGATGGCAAAGATGACTTGACACGGTCCGCTAAATATAGCGAGAAAGACAGACACTAAGTGCCCTATTGAGAGAGAACAAAGAAAGACTGGCTGATCTTTTATTCAGGTAATGTCACTGTTTGTCTGTTACGCTCACTCTCTACCCCCCCTCCCTCCAGACCCACTTGGCCAGTCTCTTTTTTCCCCACAGTCCGTGGAAACTATGGGCGGTGGTATTACTAGGATCTGCACTGGCTAAATAGCTCTGGAGGTTTAGGATAAGCAGCCCAAACTCTTAATGCCTTCTTTGTTAATGAGTTGAGTGTATTAGTGATTTATGTTAGCTAATGCCAGGCTTCGCCCGCCCAGAGGTATTGCTGTATCACAGGCTAAGAAGCTAGCTACCTCCCTTCATCCTCAGCTGCACCTGATTCCACTGGTACTGCCTTCATTCAAAATGGAGGGCCTGTTTTAGGACTGATGAGAGTAATGGTCTGATCCATTATCCAATGTATTGGGCATGCATTCTAAGAGGAAGCCTAGTATGGATATTGGAACGTAGCCCGAGTCCTGTGATGTGCCTGTAAATAATCATGGGTACCCTTGCCCAGTGACAGGCATAGGTAGTGCTGCCATTTTTGCCGATAACACCTCCATGGCACTGCAATGCAGCAACATACAACGTATTCACACTCCTTGACTTTTTCCACATATTGCTGTGTTACAGTGTCACGTTCCTGACCTATTTCTGTTAGTTTGTTGTATGTGTTAGTTGGTCAGGACGTGAGTTTGGGTGGGCATTCTATGTTGTCTGTTTCTATGTTGGTTTAAGGGTTGCCTGGTATGGCTCTCAATTAGAGGCAGGTGTTTGGCGTTCCTCTAATTGAGAGTCATATTTAGGTAGGTTGTTTCACAGTATTCGTTGTGGGTGGTTGTCTCCTGTGTCTGTATGTATGTTCGTGCCACACGGGACTGTAGCGTTTGTTTGTAGTCGTGTACCTGTTCGTGCGTTCTTCATGTTGTATGTAAGTTCCATGTTCAGGTCTGTCTACGTCGTGTTTGTTATTTTGTAATTTTCAAGTGTTTTCGTGTTCGTTTCGTAATTCAATAAATATTAGTTATGTCATCATACCTCGCTGCACATTGGTCTTCAGATCCCTCTCTCCTCTCCTCGTCGGAGGAGGAGGATTTAGAGAATCGTTACATACAGCCTGCATTTAAAATGGATTAAATGTCGTTTTTTTGTCACTGGCCTACACACAATACCCCATAATGTCAAAGTGGATTTACATTTTTCATTTTATTTGATATTTATTCAATAAGTATTGAACCCCTTTGTTATGGCAAGCCTAAATAAGTTCAGGAGTAAAACTGTGCTTAAGAAGTCACATAATAAGTTGCATGGACTCACTCTGTGTGCAGAAATAGTGTTTAACTAGATTTTTGAACAATTACAGTATCTCTGTACACCACACATACAGATAATTGTAAGGTCCCTCAGTCGAGCAGTGAATTCAACCACAAAGCCCAGGGAGCTTATCCAATGCCTCGCAAAGAAGGGCACCTATTGGTAGATGGCTATAAATGTAAAAAATGCAGACATTGAATATCCCTTTGAGCATGGTGAAGTTATTAATTATACTTGGATGGTGTATCAATAAACCCAGCCACTACAAAGATACAGGCGTCCTTCCTAGCTCTGTTGCCGGAGAGGAAGGAAACTGCTCAGGGACTTCACCATGAGGCCAATGTTGACTTTAAAACAGTTAGAGTGTATTGGCTGTGATAGGAGAAAACTGAGGATGGATCAACAACATTGTAGTTACTCTACAACACTAACCTAATTGATAGAGTGAAAAGAAGGAAGCCTGTACAGAATAAAAATATTTCCCCCAATTTTTTTGCAACAAGGCACGAAAGTAATGCTGCAAAAAATGAGGCAAAACAATATATTTTTTTGTTCTGAATACAAAGTGTTATGTTTGAGGCAAATCCAATACAACATATTACTGAGTACCACTCTCCATAATGGCTGCATCGTGTTATGGGTATGCTTGACTGAGGTTTTCAGAATAAAAACATTTATGGAATGGAGCTAAGCAAGGTTACATTTTTATTTTAATTTTTTATAAATAAGCACAGGCAAAATCCTAGAGAAAAACCTGGTTCAGTCTGCTTTCCACCAGAGACTGGGAGATTAATTCACCTTTCAGCAGGACAATAACCTAAAACACAAGGCCAAATCTACACTGGAGTTGCTTACCAAGAAGAATTTTCCTGAGTGGCCGCGTTACAGTTTTGACTTAAATCTACTTGAAGATCTATGGCAAGACCTGAAAATGGTTGTCTACCAATGATCAACAACCAATTTGACAGAGTTTGAAGAATTTTGAAAAGAATAATGGGCAAATGTTACACAATCCAGGTGTGGAAAGCTCTTACCCAGAAAGACTCACAGCTGTAACCGCTGCCAAAGGTGCTTCTATAAAGTATTGATTCAGGGTTGTGAATACTTATATAAATTAGATATTTCTGTATTTGATTAGCAAACATTTCTAAAAACATGTATTCACTTTGTCATTATGGGGTATTGTGTGTAGACAGGTGAGCATTTTTTTTATTTAATCCATTTTGAATTCAGGCTGTAACACAAGAAAATGTGGAATAAGTCAAGGGGTATGAATAGTTTCTGAAGGCACTGTATAAAGGTTAAACTGTACATATCACTTTGCCATTTTTCTATTGGTTTTCCCTACACATAAAATGGATATATCACTTAAGTTGATACTCAAGCTGTAAAAAGCATGCATTTCAAAACTACAGTTTAATGTAGTTGTCCTCCAAACATATCAGCTTTCTGCCAAGCAGGGAGAAATGTTTAAATCATCATTGGTGTAAGTATTTTAAATTTTTTATTTAACCTTTATTTAACTAGGCAGGTCAGTTAAGAACACATTCTTATTTACAATGACGGCCTACCCTGGCCAAACCCTCCCCTAATCTGGACGACGCTGGGCCAATTGTGCGCCGCCCTATGGGACACCCGATCATGGCCAGTTGTGATACAGCCCAGGATCTGTACTGATGCCTCTAGCACTGAGATGCAGTGCCTTAAACCGCTGCGCCACTCGGGAGCCCTCTATGGCTTTGCATTTAAGCACTTTATTTGACAAAGTATATCCAAGGATTTTTTGCACAACTACCCAAATCTGTATCCATATCTTTACTACAAATAGACTTATAACTTCTTTTTTATTATCAGCAAGCAACATGAGGACACTATTGCAGCCAATGAGATGTTTTGAGGAAGTCTCAATTAGTCTTTCACAGAACAAACCATCCTGAAGTTAACAATGTGCTGGGCACAACAGCTTCACTCTGTAGTGTTTGGGTGGATGTGTGTTGTGTGTTTAGGCCTTAGGCTGTTGACTTACCCGGCTTGCACTCCTTTATTTTTGTTCACATCGATGGTGGTGATGGAATGCTTCGCCCCAGACTGTACCTCCCAGTCCACAGTCCACTGGGCATTCTTTGACTTGGTTTGCAGAAGATTCACCCCTTTCTTTGCCTTGACCCTGCAATCGAGAGATAAAAGGAATGAATCAACTTTATGAACAGCCCATGATTTATCTGTGAGGTCAGAGGTTGTCGGTTTGTTTGTATACTGTAGTTCCATCATGTGCACAGCTTTGTATTACATCGGGGCAAATGCAATTTTGAAAGATCAATCAATGACAGTTAATGTAGTTGGACAATGTGGTGATAAACTGACTCTAAAGACAAAGGCTATTGCACTGGAATTTTGAAATCATGGATAAATGTCTGAATAATGCTTGAATAACGAATGAGAGTATTTCTCAACCAGCCAACTGTATATTAAGCATCAGGCAAAACAAAAAAAAACACTCCATATTCTTTGGTTCCATAATATTTTGAGAGCTTTAATATTGTGCTGTACTAGTGTTTTTAAGACTATGATCCATTTCAGTGACTCCGATTCATTTCCCCACACAAATGAGAGGGTATGAGGTATTACCCTGGTGTGGCCCATGTGAATTTAGCTCGCCATTGCGTTCGCACAAAACCGATTAATGAGTGAGCATAGAGAATCAGAAAGGTACAGCTGTGACTAGTAATACGCACCAATTCTGTAAGACTCTAGCCATCTTTGCAGCCCTGATAAGAGGCAAATGGAGGAGCTTGTGTGAACTACTAAGACATTACTATTATTTATTCATTCCACACAGATGCCTTCTGCCATGGCAACTTCTATTAAGCGCTTCGCTGGAATGGCTGACTGCTAAACAGGAGCGGTTAGCTCTAAATGCTCCTAATCCTTCAAGGCCATATAGCTAATTCATACACTGGGGTCTAAAATGTCACTGGACATTTTCAGTGCAAACATTTATGCTCTGAAAGAGCGTTTAAGAAATTACTTCTCTTTAACCCTCGATGTGGTTTAATTCATTGTTGCTTGTAACCTGTGGAGAATAATTTTGTTTTGCACAAATAGCTAATGTGGATTGGTCTTCATCTAGTCTTCAGGAAATTACTCAGATTGTCAAAGACTGTGGTTAACACCTTGAAACACAATATTCCAGTGATGGCTCTATGCAACGGAAGGCAACTGTATTGAGTGACAGAAGCTCCTTGCCTCTGGATCATGAACAGCAATCTCAACAATGATCTTGAGCACTCCGATATTTATCTTGTTTATCACTCTAAGTACAGCTTTGAGGTTCGGCCGCCAGCACAGAGACATGCAGATGAAGAGCTGGAAGGAAGGAGAAGGAAGAAAACCTGGCTGGCAGGGAGATGTTCTTTAGTGGGGCAGGCTGGGGAAATTAGAATGATCGAGCCAAGGAGTTAGAGGGGATCGCAAATCAAAACCTTGCAACTGCCAATGTTCACATCTGATACAGAATTTACTCATATCCTGCCCAATGAAATTATTGTTGTATTGCGGTGGCAGATACAGATGGGAACCAAAACGTGTGTTTTGCAACAGTCTGACAGTTACTAATTAACATAACATGATGATGTGTAGTTAAGGCCTGTCAAAACAGCAAACTCCCACCCATTGCGCAATTGGGGAGGTTGAGAGTCAGCAGTATGCCTGACAGGTTATTCTGCGACCTAGACCTCGGAATTCTGACCTTATTTCTTCAGGCTCTGGTAACCATATTCAAAGGCTGGCCAAACGCTTTAAAAGGGTGACAGCAAATTCATTGATGGGGTGAATCTTTCTGTCGGATTAACCCCCAACCGGTTTTCAAACGCTCCCTTCCTTTGCCTTTAAACCGCTCCCTCTGCACTCACCTGATAAAGCAGCGGCGGCACCACTTTGAGGATCGGGCCATGACCAATAGAGGAGGCTGCAGCGCCCTGTTTTTCAACAAGGCTTTGGTTTACTCTTTATCTCCAGTTATACGCAGCTGCCCGCCGTGTAAAAAAAAAACACCTTTATTGATGATGTGGCACATTCCTATTTTTCAAATGTTAAATCTCTGAAGGTGCAAGTCAAGATAGGAATCTGTTTGCAGTTATCGCAAGAATCTTTCCCTGGGAAGTAAATCTGTGTGGAATAATTATGTACACCTGGAGCGTGCCCTTTCCAAACAGTATTACCACAAACAGAGTTGGATTGGTTTGGTTCAGATGAAAGAAGACGGCTCTAAAGTTCTAGTCCAGCTCAACGTGTCACCTTCAGTACCAAGCTATGATGAACAGACCAACTCCTGGTAAACAAGACAGAACACAGTGGGACTTTAGTGGGACTCCAGTGGGACTCTAGCTGGTCAATGTTGTTAAGGAGTCAACACCAAGACCCGGTTGTTGTGGTTTCAACTTATTTGAATCAATGAATAATAGTCCGTATTAATCCCAGTAGTGTAACATGGCTATTATGTTTATTCTTCACATGTACACCAGTCAAATTACAGAAAAGAGCTTGGCTTGAACTGGAAACTAAAATATGAATAGAAACAGTTGTTGGTGCTTTAAGTCTAGCGTCCATCCAACCATATTAGCCTCTTCCCTCACTCTGCTTCCTTTTCCAGGCTCTCCCAGACACAACTCCCCAAGCTCTGCTTAACTGTTAAGGCAATGCCTGTGTGAAATACCGACGGAAACGCACGAGGTATCTACAAACAGACCTCCATCCCATGCTGCTACCGACAGCCACATACCCGGCCAGCTGTCTGGATCGCCACGACCCCAACCAACCTCTACTCACTGGACCCTTATTGATCACCCGATTAAGCATGCCTCTCCTTAATGTAAATATGCCTTGTCCATTGCTGTTCTGGTTAATGTTTATTGGCTTATTTCACTGTAGAGATTCTAGCCCTGTTCACTATACCATATCCAACCTCTCAGTTCCACCACCCACATATGCGATGACATCACCTGGTTTCAATGATGTTTCTAGAGACAATATCTCTCTCATCATCACTGCAATACTAGGTCTACCTCCACTGTATTCACATCCTACCATACCTTTGCTGTACATTATTCCTTTAAACTATTTTATCGCCCCAGAACCTCCTCTTACTCTCTGCTCCAGTAGCTCTAGGCGACCAATTCTCATAGCTTTTAGCCGTACCCTTATCCTACTCCTCCTCTGTTCCTCTGGTGATGTAGAGGTGAATCCAGGCCCTGCAGTACTGGCTCCACTCCTATTCCCCAGGCGCTCTCTTTTGATGACTTCTGTAACCGTAATAGCCTTGGCTTCATGCATGTTAACATTAGAAGCCTCCTCCTAAGTTTGTTTTGTTCACTGCTTTAGCACACTCTGCCAACCCGGATGTTTTAGCCGTGTCTGAATCCTGGCTTAGAAAGACCACCAAAACTCAGATATTTTCATCCCCATTACAAGATTTTCAGACAAAGATAGAACGGCCAGGGGGCGGTGTTGCAATCTACTGCAAAAGACTGCCTGCAGAGTTCTGTCTTACTATCCAGGTCTGTTCCCAAACAATTTGAACTTCTACTTTTAAAAATCCACCTCTCTAAAAACAAGTCTCTCACCGTTGCCGCCTGCTATAGACCACCCTCTGCCCCAGCTGTGCTCTGGACACTAATATGTGAACTGATTGCCCCCCATCTATCTTCAGAGTTCGTGCTGCTAGGCGACCTAAATTTGAACATGCTCAAAACCCCAGCCACCCTACAATCTAAGCTTGATGCCCTCAATCTCACACAAATTATCAATGAACCTACCAGGTACCACCCCAATTCGTAACCTCGGGTACCCTCATAGATATCATCCTAACAAACTTGCCCTCCAAATACACCTCTGCTGTTTTCAACCAAGATCTCAGCGATCACTGCCTCATTGCCTGTATCCGTAATGGGTCAGCGGTCAAACGACCTCCACTCATCACTGTCAAACGCTCCCTGAAAACACTTCAGCGAGCAGGCCTTTCTAATCGACCTGGCCGGGGTATCCTGGAAGGATATCGATCTCATCCCGTCAGTAGAGATGCCTGGTCATTTTTTTAAAATGCCTTCCTCACCATCTTGAATAAGCATGCCCCATTCAAGAAATTTAGAACCAGGAACAGATATAGCCCTTGGTTCTCTCCTGACCTGACTGCCTTAACAACAGAAAAACATCCTATGGCGTTCTGCATTAGCATCGAACAGCCCCGTGATATGCAACTTTTCAGGGAAGCCAGAAACCAATATACAGGCAGTTAGAACAGCCAAGGCTAGCTTTTTCAAGCAGAAATTTGCTTCCTGCAACACAAAATTCAAAAAAGTTCTGGGACACCGTAAAGTCCATGGAGAATAAGAACACCTCCTCCAGCTTCCAACCGCTCTGAAGATAGGAAACACTGTCACCACCGACAAATCCACTATAATTGAGAATTTCAATAAGCATTTTTCCACGGCTGGCCATGCTTTCCATCTGGCTGCCCCTACCCGGAACACACTGCCCTCCCTCTGCTACTCGCCCAAGCTTCCCCATTTCTCTTTCTCCCAATACAGTCAGCTGATGTCCTAAATGAGCTGCAAAATCTGGACCCTTACAAATCAGCCGGGCTAGATAATCTGGACCCTTTCTTTCTAAAACTATCTGCTGAAATTGTTGCCACCCTATTACTAGCCTCTTCAACCTCTCTTTCGTGTCGTCCGAGATCCCCAAAGATTGGAAAGCAGCTGCGGTTATCCCCTCTTCAAAGGGGGGACACCCTTGACCTAACTGCTACAGACCTATATCTATCCTACCCTGCCTTTCTAAGGTCTTCGAAGCCAAGTCAACAAACAGATTACCGACCATTTCGAATCCACCACACCTTCTCCGCTATGCAATCTGGTTTCAGAGCTGGTCATGGTGCACCTCAGCCACGCTCAAGGTCATAAACGACATCGTAACGTACCGCCATCGATAGGAAACAATACTGTGCAGCCGTATTCATTGACCTGGCCAAGGCTTTTGACTCTGTCAATCACCACATCCTCATTGGCAGACTCGACAGCCTTGGTTTCTCTAATGATTGCCTCGCCTGGTTCACCAACTACTTCTCTGATCGAGTTCAGTGTGTCAAATCGGAGGGTCTGTTGTCCGGGCCTCTGGCAGTCTCTATGGGGTGCCACAGGGTTCAATTCTTTGGACGACATCTCTTCTCTGTATACATCAATGATGTCGCTCTTGCTGCTGGTGATTCTCTGATCCACCTCTACGCAGACGACACTATTCTGTATACTTTGGCCCTTCTTTTGACACTGTGTTAACAACTCTCCAGGCGAGCTTCAATGCCATACAACTCTCCTTCCGTGGCCTCCAACTGCTCTTAAATACAAGTAAAACCAAATGCATGCTCTTCAACCGATCGCTGCCTGCCCTGCCGCCTGTCCAACATCACTACTTTGGACGGTTCTGACTTAGAATATGTGGACAACTACAAATACCTAGGTGTCTGGTTAGACTGTAAACTCTCCTTCCAGACTCACATCAAACATCTCCAATCCAAAGTCAAATCTAGAATTGGCTTCCTATTCCGCAACAAAGCATCCTTTACTCATGCTGCAAACATACCCTTGTAAAACTGACCATCCTAACATCCTCGACTTCGGTGATGTCATTTAAAAAATAGCCTCCCAAAACCTACTCAATAAATTGGATGCAGTCTATCACAGTGCCATCCGTTTTGTCACCAAAGCCCCATATACTACCCACACTGCGACCTGTACACTCTCGTTGGCTGGCCCTCGCTTCATACTCGTCGCCAACCCACTGGTTCCAGGTCATCTACAAGACCCTGCTAGGTAAAGTCCCCCCTTATCTCTGCTCGCTGGTCACATAGCAGCACCTATCTGTAGCACCGCTCCCAGCAGGTATATCTCTCTAGTCACCCCCAAAACCAATTCTTCCTTTGGACGCCTCTCCTTCCAGTTCTCTGCTGCCAATGACTGGAACGAACTACAAAAATTCTGAAATTGGAAACACCTATCTCCCTCACTTTTTTTTTTTTTTTTTTTTTTCGTTTTATTTTACTTGCTGTGTTGTATTCACTTCACCTCCATGGCCTTTTATATTTTTATTTATTTATTTTATTTATTTATACATATATTTGTTTGCCTTCACCTCCTTATCTCACCTCACTTGCTCACATTGTATATAGACTTATTTTTTTTTCACTGTATTATTGACTATATGTTTGTTTTACTCCATGTGTTAATCATGTTTTTGTTCTTTTGTTGTATGTGTCGAACTGCTTTGCTTTATCTTGGCCAGGTCGCAATTGTAAATGAGAACGTGTTCTCAATTTGCCTACCTGGTTAAATAAAGGTTAAATAAAATAAAAAAATAAAAAATGACCAAGCATTCACAACAAACCCTTTGCTTAGAGAATGCCAACCACTCACAGATTGCAATTCAGTTTTTTGGAAGTCGCTAGCGGTAGTATGTTGCGGTGGGGAGTGCCAAAAAACAAACATTTGACCATGGTGGCGGTGACAACAGCTCACAGATGAAGCGCAGTGCCACTGTTGGGCGGCCTAAACTCTAATGGATATCAAGCCTTGGCGTTCGTAACCTCGGCAGACTTCGGTGCACAAATGCAGGAAAAAAGTAAATAAAAAGGAACTAAAATGTCAGCACTAGAATGTCTCAAAGGCACTCCCTTTTGAATTACTGCAAAAACAGGGCATCTCCGACAGCTAAATTTGGCCAGCGAAGCCTTTTTCCACTGAAGCTCCATTAGTTTGAGGGGGCACTTTACAGACAACTTCTCCACTTGGAGTTCTGCAGTCACAACAAATTCACATTCCATGACAGTATATTATTTATCTATCAATGTATGCTTGTCCTTGGCCCTGTGCTTGACGCAGTGCCCGTTTTATGTGACTCAATCATGCACTTGGCTGTGTGTGATATAACAGCTCGGCATGTATGATATGTTTATACAAGCTTGAGAAACATTATTGTTTGTTTCCAGCACTTTGCATCCTTGAAGTAGCAGCTTGATGTAATGTGAGGCAAAAAAAAACGATTTATTCCGATGCCACTCCATAAGCCTTCAATTGCACTGACAAAGCTATTATTTCAAAAATGTCACGACAACAATGGATTATGCTTACAAGGTGTGCTGCAAGCGACTGCTGTAGAAAATAGCACACAAGAGTATTACATACGGCACCAGTCAACAGGGGTTCATTGAGGGTCCACAAGTAATTCCTAAGTAGTTATTTATTGAATTGCAGTATTGTAATCTCAGATATTGTGTATGCCAGACCTTGAGATTCACTGTTCGGCAAAAAAGAGAGAGAAATAGCTTCGTTTTGCATCACCTTGCTGGAGAAGCACATGCCAGCTGCTCATTATTGTGGAAATATGAGAGGGATGTCGTTACGAGGACATGTCAACCTCGTCAGCCTCCATCTCTAGCCATGTGGACATTCTGCCATAATTGGCAGCGGGGAAGCAATCAGGACAGATGTTCGCTTTGCAACGAGACGCCCGGCACCACAAAAGGATCTGATGCACTCGTCACACTGCTGATGCTCGTCTGACGGTAAACCGAGTGGCCAGCCCAGGCCCAGATGAAGGGCCAGCCACCACGGGTCGGGAATGATGAGCATCTTCAGTAATCTCTCGCTAAAACAAAAGACGATATGGGACGTGAACAGCGAGGGATGACCCGACAGTCGGGATTTACACTAATCTGACAAATAATCTAAAGGGAAAAGAGAAGGCACAGAGGCACAGAGAATAACTGTATTATACTTCTTTCGAGTGGGGCATTTAATTGTTTTATTTATTTAACCTTTATTTAACTAGGCAAGTCAGTTATGAACAAATTCTTATTTACAATGACGGCCTATCCCGGCCAAACCCGGACGACGCTGGGCCAATTGTGTGCCACCCTTTGGGATTCCCAATCACGGCCGGTTGTGATGCAGCCTGGAATCCATTTAGGAGCAAACTTAGAACTGTTGATCAGATTGGGCTACATTTTCTCGTGCTTAATTTGTATTCTCCTAAGCAGCGAGTCGAAAAATAGAAAAATGCAGTTTTGACAAGCGCAGAAAAGGGTAACCAGGGCACTACAGTGCGACCATTTTACTTGCATAATCACCTAATTATTTTGCTGTGCCACCTGGAATTTTTATTTAGGAGCACCAGTGAGCCTATAAAAATTAAACATTATACCTTGAATATCTAAAAAAAAAAAATTTGTGATCCTACATTTTCTTTAATTGTTCTCCTAAACACGTGGTCCTTGTAATAAAGGTTAGCGTAGAGCCCCTGGTGACAGCAGCGTTTGTGTTCCTAATCCATTTATCTCAGAATGGAAAACAACTCAAGTTCTCCTGATTATTTGAGGAGATAAAAGGGTCAAGGTTAAATAGCTTCACACAGACCAAACAGACCCAAAGAAACATTTGAAAAGTGACTACTTAAAACAAAACACAATTGCAGGATTCAAAACAGAGGCTGCAGGCCTGGGAGGGAGGAGGGTTCCTGTCTTATCTTTAAGTGGTGTTGTGGGCTAACGTGTGGAGTGGAGACTCCCTTTTCTGTGCCCTGATGCCACTGATGTAGAATGCAAGCTATTTGACACACAAACACGCGCCCAAACACGCACCCACCACACACACACACACACACACACACACACACACACACACACACACACACCACACACACACACACACACACACACACACACACACACACACACACACACACACATATAGGTGCACACACACACACAAACCACAGGCACACACTGATGCACAAACACACTGCAGAGCGATGGCGGTGGCTGGGAATCCGTCCTCCTGGAACACAATTATTCTAAATAGTTTTTCCATCAGCCGGAGCCATGAGTAGAAGACCCTCGGGTGAGCCATAACCTTTCTGTGGAGGCAATCGGGAAAAAAGACGCTCTCCAATTTATTTGATAAGGCGAGTAGAACTCAGCGATGCCAACAGACATGGAGAACAAGAACATCAGGGCCTTTCTGAAACCAAGTTGCTGACATTTTCAGAGTTCACATCACGATGCATACATAATTATATTTTATTTTGTGTTAAAAATTTCACATTCCAAAGGAGAACTAAGAAAAGTTGAGAATTCCTATGGTTTGCGGTGCGGTATACCAGCAGATACATCTACCAATAGTCAAACAAAGGCTACTAGGCATTGGATGATAAGAGACACTGACAAACCATGTATCCCACAAAGCAAAGGCGAAAAAAAGTGAGAGAGAGAGAGAGAGTAAAGAAAGCTAGGCGTTTGTGCATAAATAAATGCTGCCACGACAAAAGCAAGTTGTCACATTGTGATTGGACACTGGATGACTGTGAGGAATACTGATACACTTGAAGAGGTAAAATTATTTCGGGGGGGGATTATATTATTGTTATGCGGTTCAGATAGCTTATCCATCCGTTGTGATGCGCAGTCTCGTCTCTCGGCCCCTCTCGCCGACAGAACAGAAATACTGACGCCATATATTAATTTGATGGAGAGATAAATGTCATGTCCAGCACTTCTAAAGATCAACGAAATATCAGATTCTATCCAATGCTCATTGAATGTCATAAAATACAGGAGACCTGGGATGGACTGACGGAGTAAGGAAACAAGAGGAAAAAAGGCGTAATATCTCGATTTGGGTCAGTTGTTTTGGGAAGGCCCCACACATTCTTAAAGCGTAGAAAAATGAAAGGAGAAAAACAACTCCCACCAATTGATTGAACGATTACACAAGACAATAACAGTGGGGATCGGCGAGCACGCTTCTCAACCCGAACCCAGAGCTTCTTAAGAGTGATGCCCCATGCTGTCGTTGCTGCTGTGAGTGGACCAGTTCTGTTCTCCAATGGAACCCTCTTTTCATCCATTCCTCTTACGCACCAACTCTCATTATGTTCACACTGTTCTCTGTCATACCTCCCCTCCCTATTTCCCTGCATGACTCCCTACCTCCTTCACCCCCCTCTCTTTTCCCCTCTCCCTCTGGCTCCCCCCTCGTTCTGCACCTATCCTCTTAAATAAATCACTTCCAACACGCAGCTGTTCAATTAAACTTTCACTAGATAATCAGGGGCTCTGTAGGAATAGGTAATTCAACTCACTAACCTGCTACACCGGGTGCCCTGATACACCATCATGTAGTGTTAATGGCCTGAATTGACCAGCGCCTATAAAGATAATGGCATTTTCATAACCCGCCAGCAGAATGGAAAGCCATCTTCCTTATAGACAGTAAATGGAGAAGACAGCTACTGATGCACTCTCACTGGCGCTAACCTCCTTTATCGCCCTGCAACCCAGCCTTTCAGAATCCTAGTTCTACTCTATGGTTGTTGACGAAGTGCAATACCACGAAGTGGCCACCAGGCGGGGCCACGATAGGCATACTAGGTGGGGGCCTGGTGGTCTTCACATTATAAGATATGCAACCATTTTGAGCTGGATTCAAAAGGACAATCACCAGTTTGTCAGACACCCTATCTGGACTGTGTCACCTGGAGAGGCATGCCACCACTACTCCCCACGACCTCCACCTCCCCACCAGGTGGAAACGTGCCTTTGTTTAACAAACTCCGACCTGTCCTCACGGCAACCTTGACTTCATTTATTTTCCCAGGCTGCTGTTAAATCACTCTGCTTCAGCTCCCTCCATCCGCTCCCCTCTTTACCCTTACTCCCTCACTTTTTCCCATTCATTTGCTTTCCCTTTTCTGTCTCCTCACCCCCACCACTCTAATGACCTTGCTTGCCAAATGATCCAAATGACTGTGCCTTGAGTTAAACGCCGATTAGGAGGGAGCCCTATGCGGAGTTGGAGGAGGAGAGCTAAAGCGTAGGGGGATACAGCTGCCTGCATATTGGTTTGTTAGTCCCCCTGGCTAGTGATTACACGCACACAATGAATTTGGACAGTCGTTGGCCACGACAGCCATTTTTGCAATCAAAATCAACACAATCCGACTGCCTCAAATGAGGTCTCCTAACTACAATCAAGACGAGCTAGGTCCTGGGTTTCAAAGCCAATATTGCATCTAGACTACCCACCTCCCGTTCAATGCATCATACCAACTTAATTTTTGAAAACGATGGGTTTATGGTTTTAAAAGTGGGAGCGACTAAGCCAAATGAAGCGGAATGCAGAGGCAGCATGGTTTATCGTAGTTGTAACTGACCATGATAATGATAACTGGCCATCAAACTGTAAAACATCAAGAGAGCGCAAAACTGCGCTTTGTGCTGTGCTATATGACTCTTTTGATTATGTATGTTTGTGCACGGGCCACGCCTTTGACGGGGGAGACAATGACAATCTAGACCGCTGAGCTGGAAGAGTGCCATAACTTGTCGCCGTGACAATTTGCAATCCATGTTGCATCAAGGGCTCAGACCAGATTATGAGGCATCGTGGCTGATGAGGCAACATTTACTTTTCACACGCTCAGGGCCGTGCAGTTTTTACAGCAAGTTTGCTCAAATGGAACAAAGCATTCCTTTGTGCGTCCGGGCTTTTATAAAAAACAGCGTAATGCTCTCTCAATCTCACTCTCCTCTTTCTCCTCCCTCCTACATGAGACAGGGCAGAACAACTAAGGACAAAACCTAACCCAGAGCCTGCTCTGACAGCGCCAGTGAGGCCTAGAACGTTTAGCATTTTCCCACACTTCAGAACTCACCTGGCCTATTATTGATGGGGAATTATTTGTCAGGTATATACACTACATGTCCAAAAGTATGTGGACACCTGCTTGTCGAACGCCTCATTTTGGTCGAATAGACCTGGCTCGCATGCGGTGTTCCAATTCATCCCTAAGGTGTATTATGGGGTTGAGGTCAGGGCTTTCTGCAAGCCAGAGAAGTTCTTCCACACCGATTTCGAAAAATCATTTCTTTATGGACCTCGCTTTGTGCACGGGGGCATTGTCATGCTGAAACAGGAAAGGGCCTTTCCCAAACAGTTGCCACCAAATTTGAAGCACAGAATCGTCTAGAATGTCATTGTTTGCTGTAGTGTTAAGATTTCCCTTCAATGGAACTAAGGAGCCTAGCCCAAACCATGAAAAACAGCTGTTTCCACTTCACAATGACAGCAATAGCAGTTGACCGGGGCAGCTCTAGCAGGGCAGAAATTTGACTAACTTACTTGTTGGAAAGGTGGCATCCTATGATGGTGGCACGTTGAAAGTCACTGAGCTCTTCAGTACGGGTCATTTCTATTGCCAATGTTTGTCTATGAAGATTGCATGTCTGTGTGCTCGATTTTATACACCTATCAGCAACAGGTGTGGCTGAAATAGCTTAATTCACTAATTTGAAAGGGTGTCCACGTACTTTTGGCCATGTAGTGTTTATGGAGGTAATGGGACACAATGCCCCAGGCATTGACATTATCTTTCTCAGGCAACTGAAGCCAACAATTTTTTTATTTTACCTTTTTAACCTGGCAAGTCAGTTAAGAACAAATTCTTATTTACAATGACGGCCTACACTGGCCAAACCCTAACCCAGTCAACGCTGGGCCAATTGTGCGCTGCCCTTTGGGACTCCCAATCACGGCCAGTTGTGATACAGCCTGGATTCGAACCAGAGTGTCTGTAGTGACGCCTCAAGCACTGAGATGCAGCACCTTAGACCGCTGCGCCACTCGGGAAATTCATCCGTCTCACCATAATTCACAGCATACTTAATTAATATTTTACAGGTTTACGGGTCCTCAGCTGAGCTGTGTACTGAATCTTATGTCATAGGATTACTTTGAATTTCAAGTGTTAGAATTTAAAAGCATTGAGATTCATGTTTGTGTAATGACTTTGGATGCCAAACTGGATCCCTCTAAATACGAGATTAAACTTTGTTCACCTAAAAGGGTGAAAAAACGAAAGCTGTTTTGCATGGTCGAGCTTCACTTACTTCCAAAGATCACATAAAAATGCCTCTAATATACACTCACCGGACAGTTTATTAGTACATCTAGTACCGGGTCGAACCCCCTTTTGCCTCTAGAACAACCTGAAATCATCAGGGCAAGGATTCTACAAGGTGGACTCCATGGAATCACGCTGTTTACGCCAAATCCTGACGCAACAGGAACCAGGATTCGTTGGACCAGACGATGTTTCCCATTCCTCAATTGTCCGGTGTTGGTGATCGAGTACCGATTGGAGCCGCTTCTTCTTGTTTTTAGCTGATAGGAATGGAACACGGTGTGGTCGTCCGCTGCAATAGGCCATCCGTGACAAGGATCGACAAGTTGTGCGTTCCAAGATGTCATTCTGCACACTACTGTTGTACTGTGCCATTATTTGTCTGTGGGCCGCCTGTTAGCACGATTCTTGCCATTCTCCTTCGATCTCTCTCATCAACCAGCTGTTTTCGCCTACAGGAATGTCGAACCATTCTCAGTAAACCCTAGACACTGTCGGGTGTGAAAAGCCCAGGTGGGCGGCTGTTGAGGAGATACTGGATCCAGTGCGCCTGGCACCGACGTGTATACCAACACGCCTGGCATCATATCACTTGGTGAGTGTATACCAATACAGTATGGTGGCTGATAAAATGTATTTAATTCAAAATTATACAGCTTGTTTATACAACATTATATGATTAATGTCAATACTTCAACTAATATGGCCATGTGACATACTTCTATCTCAGTATATTGGCTTTAAAGGCCAGTACAGTAGGACAGTAGCAGCAGCTAGCCTCAGTATTAGCCACCAGTGAAAAGACTGCGTGGCACTCCATTGGGAATCCACCACATTTATACTCCTCCCTTCCATTCCTCCACATACCACCCCCAACTCCCAGAACGCCTGGCCTCCTTGTCCTACTCCTCAACACCACATAATACCACACCCTGAGGGACTCCTCAGCACAATAACAACATGCCAACCTTGAGATCTGGGTACTTCTGCTGGAGCATGGCTGTCTTTTCCGATCGGCTGGCTGCCGTACACAGGGCTCCCCTACCCCCACAACACAGTCCAACCAGGGGCTTAGTGGGCACGCTCAGTGTGGAGCAACAGAGGAAACAGCAGCTAAGTCCACCCCGCATGTTGTTTTCTGTGTTGGCTCAATGTTCTGGTCTGAGAACAAGGAGGAACAGGTGCTGAGATTAGGGATCGATTTAGCATCAATTGTTATGCATAGAGAATTAGGCAGAGAGAGAAACCCAACAGCACTAGGGTGGTTAGCTGTTGTGTTGGCAGTTTTTATTAAGAAGGTATGGTGAAGAGATTAAATCTGTCTATCTTTTGACATTCTAGTTGAAGTGTAAGCATACCATCTCTGTTCAGAGAAGTCCATTCTGCTCTTCTCTGGACAGACAATGACAAAAAAAAACACATCTTCAGAGTGAGAAACTAGATTTTTTCTCACCCCACACAGCCAAATGTTTATTCTAGAAGAGAAGGCAGAGGTGAAGCGTGAGGGAGAACGTCCAATCAGCTATTTAAGGGTTGTTTTTGCCCTGGGTTTCCTGTTTGTCTATTGGGGTTTAATAACTTCAATAAAACGGTAAGGGGACATGGCTCCCTCACAGAGATGAGAGGCTACGGCACTAACTAGCCATTAGAGAGGATGGGAGGGCATAGGAAATAGCCATAACAAATCTGCCCCAGTTAGCTGGCAGGCATCAATAATAAGGGACTCCGGTTTCTCAAATGTATTCTAATTTAAATCAGCTTCACGTAATGACCTCGGGCCAAGGGAGGCCTAGAGAACATCCACTGAGGGTTAAGAAACATGTTTCACACTTGATGGTCAGAGCTGTCATGCGGGACTTACATTTTTTTTGGTTTAGTTTTATTTACATTAGCTTTAAAAAATAAAATAAGAAATCTCACTTTCATGTGTTAGACAGTTGTTTTGCATCATCTCTTGTTTTGTAGCTTCCTTTAAAATTATTTTTATTCCATGTTTAATAGGCTATAAATAAATATATATATATTGTATAACTGTGTATATATATATATATATACAGTTGAAGTCGGGAAGTTTACATACACCTGAGCCAAATACAATTAAACTCAGTTTTCACAATTCCTGACATTTAATCCTAGTAAAAATTCCCTGTCTTAGGTCAGTTAGGATCACCACTTTATTTTAAGAATGTGAAATGTCAGAATAATAGTAGAGAGAGTTATTTATTTAAGCTTTTATTTCTTTCATCGCATTCCCAGTGGGTCAGAAGATTACATACACTCAATTAGTATTTGGTAAAATTGCCTTTAAAGTGTTTAACTTTAGTCAAACGTTTCGGGTAGCCTTCCACAAGCTTCCTACAATAAGTTGGGTGAATTTTGGCCCATTCCTCCTGACAGAGCTGCTGTAACTGAGTCAGGTTTGTAGGCCTCCTTGCTCGCACACACTTTTTCAGTTCTGCCACACATTTTCTATAGGATTGAGGTCAGGGCTTTGTGATGACCACTCCAATATCTTGACTTTGTTGTCCTTAAGCCATTTTACCACAACTTTGGAAGTATGCTTGGGGTCATTGTCCATTTGGAAGACCCATTTGCGACCAAGCTTTAACTTCCTGACTGATGTCTTGACATGTTGCTTCAATATATCCACATAATTTTCCATCCTCATGATGCCATCTATTTTGTGAAGTCCACCAATCTCTCCTGCAGCAAAAAAAAAAAAAAAAACATGATGCTGCCACCCCCATGCTTCACGGTTGGGATGGTGTCTTCGGCTTGCAAGCATCACCCTTTTTCCCCTAAACATAACAATGGTCATTATGGCCAAACAGTTCTAATTTTGTTTCATCAGACCAGAGGACATTTCTCCAAAAAGTATGATCCTTGTTCCCATGTGCAGTTGCAAACCGTAGTCTGGCTTTTAATGGCGGTTTTGGAGCAGTGGCTTCTTCCTTGCTGAGCGGCCTTTCAGGTTATGTCGATATAGGACTTGTTTTACTGTGGATATAGATACTTTTGCACCTATTTCCTCCAGCATCTTCACAAGGTACTTTGCTGTTGTTCTGAGATTGATTGGCACTTTTCGCACCAAAGTACGTTTATCTCTAGGAGACAGAACACGTCTCCTTCCTGAGCGGTATGAAGGCTGCGTGGTCCCATGGTGTTTACACTTGCGTACTATTGTTTGTACAGATGAACGTGGTACCTTCAGGCATTTGGAAATTGCTCCCAAGGATGAACCAGACTTGTGGAGGTCTACAAATTTTTTTCTGAAGTCTTGGCTGATTTCTTTTGATTTTCCCATGATGTCAAGCAAAGTGGCACTGAGTTAGAAGGTAGGCCTTGAAATACATCCACAGGTACAATCAGAACAACACTTTTCAGCTGTACTAACATAATTGCAAAAGGGTTTTCTAATCATCAATTAGCCTTTTAAAATTATAAACTTGGATTAGCTAACACAATGTGCCATTGGAACACAGGAGTGATGGTTGCTGATAATGGGCCTCTGTACGCCTATGTAGATATTCCATAAAAAAATCTGCCGCTTCCAGCTACAATAGTCATTTACAACATTAACAATGTCTACATTGTATTTCTGACCAATTTGATGTTATTTTAATGGACAAAAAATGTGCTTTCCTTTCAAAAACAAGGACTTTTCTAAATGACCCCAAACTTTTGAACGGTAGTGTAGGTATATGATGTAATGACGCCACGTAAAATGTTGCACTATACGTGCAACACAGCATTTCCAAACTAGCCCACAATGTCTGCTGTGTGGATCGAGCAGTCAACAAGTCGAGCAGTCATTTGAAAGAGTAACAAAATTTCAGCGAGACAATTCAAAGGCGAAATCCATTAAAGCCAAGATAATGGAATTCATTGCCCTTGACAATCAACCGTTCTCTGCCGTGAGTGATGTTAGCTTTCGCCGACTGGTTAAGCACCTACACACTACCAAGTGTGCTATTTTTCAGATGTTGCCCTACCGGATTTACACAGTAATAGCATCACTGCTATTAGCTTCACGACATACATACTATGTAAAACTGTTTTGGGTCTTTGCGTGTCAAAAAAGATACAGTAGCACTGTCAAAGCTGTACAAAAACGTCTGCAAACAAGCAACCACCGGCCACGAACAACATGTTTACAATACTGCGTTGGTAATAAAGCATAATCTGTTCAACCGCAAGTTCTGGGGTATCTAGCTTTAGCTTGGTACCTAGCTAGCACCAATACAACCAACCTGAAAACAATGACCAGTAGAAACTGCAGTCATTTTCATTATTCGTAGCAATGATTTAGGAATCCTTGTGAGTAAGTATTGGCTAGGTCGCCACTTGTTGTTCGCCTATTGAAATTATACTTCAGTTCATGAAAATATATAGCTAGCCAGCTACTTAACCCTGTTGCCCAAAGCTAACGTTATAAGCAGCCGGCTAGCTTCATCTGGTTAGTGAGGCTCGATCAGACCGGGTTATGTGTTGCAAAGCTAGCCACAATAAGAACTAGGCACAATAGTAGAATTTGCGGTGTGCCTTCAATATAAAAGTATGTCATTGACAGTGATGCAAATTAATACAAATAGTAGAATTATGCCATACTTTTATTTTGAAGGCTAACCGCAACGTCGACTATTGTGGCTAATCCTTATTGTGGCTAGCTTCACATAGATGGGTCCGACCACCATTAATCAAATAAGAACTATCTTATAAATTAGTGTTATTTTAGATGATGACACCTAGCTATATAGTTAGCTAGCTAACTATAGCTAATGAAACAGATTTTGTAGTTTTGCTAGGTTTTTGGGGAAGAACATTGTTTGCATCCATTTAAAAAATATATATATTTCACCTTTATTTAACCAGGTAGGCCAGTTGAGAAAAAGTTATCATTTACAACTGAGACCTGGCCAAGATAAAGCAAAGCAGTGCGACACAAACAACAACACAGAGTTACACATGGAATAATCAAATATACAGTCAATAACACAATAGAAAAAAAAGTCTTAAGCAAGGCATAGTAGCGAAGTAATTACAATTTAGCAAATTAACACAGGAGTGATAGATGTGCAGATGATGATGTGCTAGTAGAAATACTGGTGTGCAAAAGAGCTAAAAAGTAAATAAAAACAATATGGCGATGAGGTAGGTAGATTGGATGGGCTATTTACAGATGGGCTGTGTACAGCTGCAGCGATCGATTAGCTGCTCAGATACCTGATGTTTAAAGTTAGTGAGTGAGATATAAGACTCCAACTTCAGCGATTTTTGCAATTCGTTCCAGTCATTGGCAGAAGAGAACTGGAAGGAAAGGCGGCCAAAGGGGGTGTTGGCTTTGGGGATGACCAGTGAGATATACCTGCTGGAGCGCGTGCTACGGGTGGGTGTTGTTATCATGACCAGTGAGCTGAGATAAGGTGGAGCTTTACCTGGCAAAGACTTATAGATAACCTGGAGCCAGTGGGTCTGGCGACGAATATGTAGCGAGGGCCAGCCGACGAGAGCATACAGGTCGCAGTGGTGGGTAGTATATGGGGCTTTGGTGACAAAACGAATGGCACTGTGATAGACTGCATCCAGTTTGCTGAGTAGAGTGTTGGAGGCTGTTCTGTAAATGACATCGCCGAAGTCAAGGAGAGCTTTTTTTTAATGGCCAGCACTGTAGGTGTGCGAGACAACTTAACCAGCATCATGGCATACATATCGATGAATAGCTGTGACATATGAAATACGAGTGATAGTGTAATCAATGTGTAATAACTAGGTAAAAAATGTATGACCGCGTTAAATTATTATGTGACGTGCAGTCATATTCAGGTCCTGATTGGTCAACAAGCTTATTTGACATGTCAAATAGTGTTATTCGACATGTCAAATAGTGTTGTTTGACATGTCAAATAGTGTTGTTTAACGTGTATCTTTTTTGACATGCAAAGACCCAAATGGCGTTCCATAGAAATCCTGGTTGAGAATGAAACAACTGAACAACTGAACAACGAAACAGCACAGCAAGTAAGTGAAAGAAATAGGTTTTGATTATGTTTTACTGGTAATGGGGACATACGTAAATGCCAACAAAATAACTTTTTGGTCAGTGTGGTATGTGTGTGTGTATGTGTAACCTTTATTTAACTAGGCAAGTCAGTTAAGAACAAATTCTTATTTACAAAGAAGGCCTTCCTAGGCCAAACCCGGACGACGCTTGGCCAATTGTGCGTCGTCCTATGGGAGTCCCAATCACGGCCGGATGTGATACAGCGTGGATTCGAACCAGGGACTATAGTGACGCCTCTTGCACTAAGATGCAGTGCCTTAGACCGCTGCATCCGTGTGTGTGTTTGTCAACAGTGTGCGAACTGGTGAACTGAAGTCAGGTGCAGGAGAGCAGAGATGAGTGAACAGGCACACTTTATTTGGCAGAAGGAAACAGTCGGACGCAAAAGCGAATAGCGCACTCGTCACACAAATAATGTACAGCATACAATACCACGGGTTCAAACAAGACCCGGCGAAAAACCAGCATGAAGCATCACACATGACACGTAACGAACAATTACACACACAGACATGGGGGGAACAGAGGATAATATACACGTAGAGTGATGAGGGGATGTAAAACAGGTGTGCAGAAAAACAAGACAAAACAAATGGAAAATGAAAGGTGGAGCGGCGATGGCTAGAAGACCGGTGACGTCGACCGCCGAGCGCCGCCCGAACAAGGAGAGGAGCCGACTTCGGCGGGAGTCGTGACAGTGGGAGTCGTGACAGACAACTGTACTAGAATGCTTAAAAAGGCAGCAAAAAAATGAAATATCGGTTATCGGTATCGTTTTCTTCCGGCAAGGATAATATTGGATATCGGTATTGGCCAAAAATGTTATATCGGTGCATCACTAGCAAAAACCATTAAACGCTATGATGAAACTGGCTCTCATGAGGACCGCCATAGGAAAGAAAGACCCAGAGTTCCCTCTGCTGCAGTGGATAAGTTCATTAGAGTTACCAGCCTCAGAAATTGCAGCTCAAATAAATGTGTCAGAGAGTTCAAGTACCAGACACATCTCAACATCAACTGTTCAGAGGAGACTGCATGAATCAGGCCTTCATGGTGGAATTGCTGCAAAGAAACCACTACTAAAGGACGCCAATAAGAAGAAGAGACTTGCTTGGGCCAAGAAACACGAGCAATGGACATTAGACTGACATAATTTGAGATTTTTGGTTCTAACCGCTGTGTCTTTGTGAGATGCAGAGTAGGTGAATGGATGATCTCTGCATGTGTGGTTCCCACCGTGAAGCATGGAGGTGGAGGCATGATGGTGTGGGGGTGCTTTGCTGGTGACACTGTCAGTGATTTATTTCAAATTCAAGGCCCACTTAACCAGCATGGCTACCACAGCATTCTGCAGCAATACGCCATCCCATCTGGTTGTGCTTAGTGGGACTATCATTTATTTTTCAACAGGACAACAACCCAACAGACCTCTAGGCTGTGTAAGGGCTAATTGACCAAGAAGGAGAATGATGGCGTGCTGCATCAGATGACCTGACCTTCACAATCACCCAACCCAATTGTGATGGTTTGGGATGAGTTGGACAATTTTGGGTTTACTACATGATTCCATATGTGTTATTTCATAGTTTCGATGTCTTCACTATTACTCTACAATGTAGAAAATAGTAAAAATAAAGAAAAACCCTTGAATGAGTAGGTGTATCCAAACTTTTGACTGGTACTGTATATATATATATAGTTCATTTTAGGGATCAAAAGAGGAAATTAACATCGATACAATACATTACATCACATTCACATTCCAGAATACATGCCTGCCATGGGTTGAAGTGCAGCCGCATCCGAGTGTAGGTGGAGGAAAATATCAACAGTCATATCGCTCAGGAGGATGGAAAGGCAAACTACGTTTGAGATGCCAAATAATAGATAGAGGCATTTCAGTTGTGCTGAATACGCAACTGTATGCAACTGCAATACGGAAATGTGTTTCTAGTTTCTCTCATCAAAGGCATGACAGGCAAATCTTTATTTTCCCTTATAGTTTCAATAATTTTGTGGCTTTTATATAATCAGTGCTCACATTTTTATGATACAAAAAAGTATTCACCTTGCTAGGTTTGCCAGCTAACCTTGTCAGCGCTCAATAGAGGGTAATTGAGTAATCAAAACAGTTCAAACCCTGTCAACACTTAGGAAATCGACATGCAATGGGTCACAACCAGCTAATCACTACACTAAATTTACATTACGCCTTGAGTATTTGAAATTGGGCACATTTGGCCAACTTCACCGCTACATAGAATGTGGCGTGATACAGTATGTGTGGCGAGGTTAAGCACCGTTTTGCATCAGCCAATAGCGGGGAAATCTCCTGCTGATGAATTTGATTATGCTAAAACGAAGAAGGAGAGAAGAGGGCAACGTGTCCTGACTCCAGGGGAGGGATGGCAAATTATGGAAATGAAATGGGTGGCTGTAGAGAGCGAGAGAGTGAGTTGCAGTCTCCAATGCGGATTTGGATTCATATTGTCTATTTATGGTGTCACTTTGGTGACAAAATCTGTTTAAAGGCAGCATCCATCTTGCCGGCAGCCATTGAAGACGGCAACTGCTCAGCTAACGCTCAACCAGGGTGAATAATATAAAATGATTGAAGTTCACAGCAGCTAGATAGCTGTATCCACGGCAACTGTCATATCTCCCATTTGTATGTATCATCCTTTATATGCAGATAGATATCAACATGGGAAAGCCAGGTTAATCATGTATCAGGATTGCAGTTTGGAGCGAATCCTGCAGAGTGGAACTCTTATATCTCTGAGTATAATAAATGACTGACTTAGTGGATATCAAACAATTTGGCTTGACCAGTCTTATAATGTTGGACTACATACAGAATAAAGTACACCAAGAAGCATGCCATTGGAATCTATTGAGAATTAGATCTAATCAGACCAGTCAGCAATTGACTTTTGCACCCATGCACTAAAGACCTCCCTTGGAATCAGTCTGAAATAATCTGCTGAGTACTTTCCTCTGAATCCACTGGTGTTCCAGCGGACATCAGCATGCATGTGCCTCTGCAAGTGTGTGTAGTATCTTTATGCTTGGAGTCTGTCTATGTGTGTGTGTGTGTGTGTGTGTGTGGCAGTCTCTGTTTGCTTGGAGTCTGTCTATGTGTGTAAGCAAGTCTTTATAGTGTGCGTGCTTCTACCTGGTCGATGGAGTCCACGAGCCACACGACGGACGCGCCTGCAGCCCGCCTCGAACGCCCAGTTCTGGAGAGACACTTACTTACGCTGGCGCACATGTAAATGAGCCTCCCCTTATCTCTAAGCCCCAGGCAAGGCCCCCTGGGAAGTATGAACCACGGCGGTGGGAGGAGACCGGGATAGCATTGACCGGGATTGCAGGACTGTGTGTTAGTGTCAAGGTAATTACGGTAATGTGCTCCAATTACCTTGCACCCCCCTTGCCCCTGCTTTGTCTCATTTAAAGTTTTCTGTTCAAGACCGCTGGGGTTCAAACTGCTTTTCCTATAGCAGGGGTCCAAATTGCTGTGGAAAACACACTTCTATGACACAAGTCCTTCCAAGAATCCACCAAGGTAAAGCGATTTTCTCCGCTGTGAATTGAGCTGATACAAGTGGTTATTTTTCTCTCTGTAGAAAATCACACATTGGAAGACATTAGGGTGGGACGCTCTACCAAGTGTCCCTTTTGAGTGCACTTACAGGCAGTCCACAAGCGTGATGATACTGTGTATCAGTGCCATTGTATTCTATCATATGACACTAGACACTTTATGAACACGACTGTTTATTCAATGTCTGCAGTTTCACCACCCACGGAAGTGGACTGCTCACCCAGTGATAGAAAAAAAGCATTTGAGCAAAAGCCACAACACCATAAGGGAGTCAGAATTTAAATCGATCCAAAAACATGTGACAGATTTTAGCAACCGGGCATATGCTGCAGATTATGCCCCCGAATACAACTCATAAATGTATAATCATTAACTTTCCTGAAAACCCTCCCCTCAGCCATCTGTTATAAATACGTACCTGCCCGCAATACCCTTGTCCGTGTTTCTTTCCCTTTTGAGTGGCCCCGTTTCTATGATGGCCCGTCCATTACCATTTCCGGGTGTTAGATAATTTATTAATGTATTATTTTCCCTTCATGGCTCATAATGGTGTGGAAACAGCCTGTTTTTCTACTTTGCACGGAACAGCATGTCACAGCACAGCAGTAGCCGGAGTGTAGTCCTCTGGGCAGCTTTAGCACCAACAACACCAACACCGACGCAATACGCACTCCCCCTGCTCATATGATCTCATGCTAGTGTTTACATCAACACAAACGGGTGACTTTCTGTGAGGCTTGAGCAGTGAATTCCCAAGAGAAAAGATATTGGCAAGTCATGGGGACACTGGGTTGGGTTATATTGGCCAAACTTATCAACATTAATCGACATTAAGGGGCCAGTTTCCCAGACCCTGATTAAGTCTAGTTCTGGCCCCCGAATTTTGGGGGGAGATTTTCCATTGAGCATATGTTTTAAGTCCAGGACTAGGCTTATTCTGGGTCCAAGGAAACTGGCCCTAAATGTCGAAGAGAGGAATAATAGACACGTTTCTAGTTTTTTTGTACTGCCTCCCCTCAAAGACTTGAAATAATTTAGTTCTTGCCCATGTCAAAGAGACCCCTCCAGAGTTGATACATCATTACAATCACAGTCCGGTCCTCTGGCAGTCTCTATGGGGGTACCACAGGGTTCAATTCTCGGGCCGACTCTTTTCTCTGTATACATCAATGATGTTGCTCTTGCTGCGGGCGATTCCCTGATCCACCTCTACGCAGACGACACCATTCTATATACTTCCGGCCCTTCCTTGGACACTGTGCTATCTAACCTCCAAACGAGCTTCAATGCCATACAACACTCCTTCCGTGGCCTCCAACTGCTCTTAAACGCTAGTAATACCAAATGCATGCTTTTCAACCGTTCGCTGCCTGCACCGCACGCCGACTAGCATCACCACCTGGACGGTTCCGACCTAGAATATGTGGACATCTATAAGTACCTAGGTGTCTGGCTAGCCTGCAAACTCTCCTTCCAGACTCATATCAAACATCTCCAATCCAAAATCAAATCAAGAATCGGCTTTCTATTCCGCAACAAAGCCTCCTTCACTCACGCCGCCAAACTTACCCTAGTAAAACTGACTATCCTACCGATCCTCGACTTCGGCGATGTCATCTACAAATAGCTTCCAATACTCTACTCAGCAAACTGGATGCAGTTTATCACAGTCGCATTCGTTTTGTTACTAAAGCACCTTATACGACCCACCACTGCGACCTGTATGCCCTAGTCGGCTGGCCCTCGCTACATGTTCGTCGTCAGACCACTGGCTCCAGGTCATCTACAAGCTATGCTAGGTAAAGTGCCGCCTTATCTCAGTTCACTGGTCACGATGGCTAACACCACCCGCAGCACGCGCTCCAGCAGGTGTATCTCACTGATCATCCCTAAAGCCAAAACCCTATTGGGACGCCTTTCCTTCCAGTTCTCTGCTGCCTGCGACTGGAACAATTGCAAAAATCTCTGAATTGGAGACTTTTATCTCCCTCAACAACTTTAAAAATCTGCTCCGAGCAGCTAACCGATCGCTGCAGCTGTACATAGTCCATCTGTAACTACCCACCCAATTTACCTACCTCACCCCCATACTGCTTTTATTTATTTACTTTTCTGCTCTTTTGCACACCAGTATCTCTTCTTGCACATGATCATCTGATGATTTATCACTCCAGGTGTTAATCTGCTAAATTGTAATTATTCGATTTATTGCCTACCTCATGCCTTTTGCACACATTGTATATAGATTCTCTTTTTTTTTTCTCTACCATGTTATTGACTTGTTTATTGTTTACTCCATGTGTAACTCTGTGTTGTCTGTTCACACTGCTATGCTTTATCTTGGCCAGGTCGCAGTTGCAAATGAGAACTTGTTCTCAACTAGCCTACCTGGTTAAATAAAGGTGAAATAAAAAAATAAAATAAAAAAAGATAGTGGTGGGAAAAAGTCCAACTTCTCCATGACTCCCTTTAAAAGCATCTCAGCTATCCAAATCACTCCCCGGGGCAGCGTCGTGTACATTATTACAGGAAGACACCTTCCTTGGGAGCCTTTGCCTGTAAAATGTGAGTTGTCAAAAAAAGCCAGATCAATATCTGCTGTTTTGTGACAAAATTAAAGGGAGGACAGGTAAATAGACAGAACCTGCAGTGTAAAATGCAGCTCTCATCTTTGCCTTGTCTAAACCCCTGAAGGGCCTGGGATAACCAGGGGGAACTCGCTGCTGCAGCTCTAATAGAACTAATCTAATAAGTTAGTGTCATAGAATCAAATTCATTTAAGTTTCCATTTTAAACGTCAAATGAAGAAACTTGATTTTCATTACACAACACATTATACAGAAGTCACCATACACAAGTGCAATCTGACCGTGGAACAAGTGACTAGAGTCTGCCGTGTGAGCGTGAGCATTGGATCAGTTCAGACAAACAGATCTAATAGAAAGGGACAGGTTGGTGCAGGGGGTGCTGAGATGTTGGCCAGGGTAGGGGTAGCCTGGTGGAAAGAATGGCCGGCCATGAAAAAATGCACAGTGATATTATCGATTATAGTAGATTTATCAGTGGTGACAGTGTTTCCTATCCTCAGTGCAGTGGGCAGCTGGGAGGAGGTGCTCTTATTCTCCATGGACTTTACAATGTCCCAAAACATTTGGGAATTAGTGCTACAGGAAGCAAATTTCTGTTTGAAAAAGCTAGCCTTAGCTTCCCTAACTGATTGAGTATATTGGTTCCTGACTTCGCGGGGGCTATTCGATACTAATGCAGAATGCCATAGGATGTTTTTGTGCTGGTCAAAGGTAGTCAAGTCTGGGGTGAACCAAGGGCTATATCTGTTCTTAGTTCTACATTTTTGAATGGGGCATGCTTATTTAAGATGGAGAGAAAGCACTTTTGAAGAGCAACCAGGCATCCTCTACTGACGGGATGAGGTCAATATCCTTCCAGGATACCCGGGGCAGGTCGATTAGAAAGGCCTGCTCTCTGAAGTGTTTTAGGGAGCGTTTAACAGTGATGAGGGGTGGTCGATTGACCGCGGACCCAGTACGCACACAGGCAATGAGGCAGTGATCGCTGAGATCCTGGTTGAAGGTAGGCGTATTTAGAGGGCAGGTTGGTCAGGATGATATCTAAGAGGGTGCCCATGGTTACGGATTTAGGGTTGTACCTGGTAGGTTCCTTGATGATTTGTGTGAGATTGAGGGCATCTAGCTTAGATTGTAGGACGGCCGGGGTGTAAAGCATGTCCCAGTTTAGGTCACCTAACAGTACGAACTCTGAAGATAGATGGGGGGCGATCAATTCACATATGGTGTCCAGGGCACAACTGGGGGCCGAGGGGGGTCTATAACAAGCGGCAACGGTGAGAGACTTGTTTTTGGAAAGGTGGATTTTTAAAAGTAGAAGCTAGAATTGTTAGGGCACAGACCTGGAAAGTATGACAGAACTACGCAGGCTATCTCTGCAGTAGATTGCAACTCCGCCCCCTTTGGCAGTTCTATCTTGTCGGACAATGTTATAGTTAGGGATGGAAATTTCAGGATTTTTGGTGGTCTTCCTAAGCCAGGATTCAGACACGGCTATGACATCCGGGTTGGCAGAGTGTGCTGAAGCAGTGAATAAAACAAACTTAGGGAGGAGGCATCTAATACTAACATGCATGAACCCAATGCTTTTACGCTTACAGAAGTCAACAAATGAGAGCGCCTGGGGAATGGTTGTGATGCTGGGGGCTACAGGGCCTGGGTTAACCTCCACATCACCAGAGGAACAAAGGAGGAATAGGATGAGTACGGCTCAAGGCTAAAAGAACTGGTTGTCTAGTGCATTCGGAACAGAGAGTACAAGGAGCAGGTTTCTGGGCGCGGAAGAATAGATTCAAGGCATAATGTACAGACAAGGGTATGGTAGGATGTGAGTACAGTGGAGGTAAGCCTAGGCACTGAGTGACGATGAGAGAGGTTTTGTCTCTAGACGCACCATTTAAGCCAGGTGCGGTCACCGCATGTGTGGGGGGTGGAACAACAATGCTAGCTAAGGAATATTGAGCAGGGCTGGAGGCTCTACAGTGAAATAAGACAAGAATTACTAACCAAAACAGCAATAGACAAGGCATATTGACATTAGGGAGAGACATGTGTAGCCGAGTGATCATAGGGTCCAGTGAGTAGCTAGGCAAGCAGGAGGCACGGCGATTCAGACAGCTAGCAGGCCGGGGCTAGCAGCAGGCTAGCAGATAGTCCTCAGGGGGACGTTGCAATGGGAGAGTCTGTTGAAACCACCTCGGATGGTTACGTCGGCAGACCAGTCATGATGGATCGGCGGGGCTCCGTGTCGGCAGCAAAGGGTCCAGGCCAATTGGCAGAAGAGGTATTGAAGCCCAGGAATTATCTGATGGAATTCTTCGGCTAGCCGGGAGAAGGGCCTAGCTCGAGGCTAACTGGTGCTTGCTTCGGCACAGAAACCCTCTTGGACGGTTACGTTGGTAGACTAGTCGTGATAGATCGGTGGGGCTCCGTGTCGGCAGCAAAGGGTCCAGGTCAATTGGCAAAAGAGGTAGTTGAAGCCCAGGGATTGCTTGATGGAATGTTTTCAGCTAGCCAGGAGATGGGCCTAGTTTGAGGCTAGCTCCAGGCTAACTGATGTTTGTTTCAGGACAGAGACATTAGACAGGAGTAGCCACTCGGATAGCAGCTAGTTAGCTGCGATGATCTGGAGTAGTTCAGAGCTTGCGGTAGGAATCCAAAGATGTGGTAAAGCAAAGCAGTCTGATATGCTCTGGGTCGATATCGCGCTGTGGAGGCTGGCAAGAGTTTCCCGGGCTGAGGCTGGCAGTCCGCGTTAACGGTGATGACCGCTAGCAGTGGCTAACTGACTACTAGCTAGTAGCTAGTTAGCTGACTAGCTTCAGAACGGGGTTCCGGTTCAAAAGTGTAAAAATAGAAGATCCATACCACATTGGGTGAGGCGGGTTGCAGGAGAGCATGTTCAGTCCGTAGATGGAAAATTTGATTTAAAAAATAATATATACGTATATACAAGGGATGGGACAAGACAATCAAAACAGACATCCCCACTGCTACGCCATCTTGGATTAAGTATGGTGATATGGTGATCACCAGCCCCTAATCCCTAGGCATTCCTTTGAACTAGATTGGAACAGTTAGGTTTAAACAATATGGTAAAGAGTCTACACATATATCAGAAGGCAAGGTGAAGCAACAACCAAACTACTTTAAACCTATCCAATCCTTTCAGATCTGCAATAAACTCAAGGGGGTAGGGGCTAAGGGTCGATTTGAAATTCAGCCTATATTGCCTTATTTCACTGTTGTGCATCAAAAGGATATAAACTTTAAGTCATAGAGAAAATATAACAAATTCTGCAACTCAGTGAAAACTTCAACAACTAGAAAGGAGAGTGGTCGGTCTGATTGAGGTACGAAAACTCAAAACAGGGAATAAAATGCATCTCTCCAAGGAGAAGACATGATGGTCTACTACTAAATCCTAAAAATAAGTAAGAAACTGCCTCAGGGCTTAAAACCTTAGTCTACTCTCTTTTTATTCACAGGTTGATGTGAATAAAAAGCGGTAGTAGGTGAACAGTTACATGCAACTATCCTGCACACCAAAGAAAAAAAATTCAAAGCGGAGGACATTTCATTTAACATTTGTCCCACACTGTACATCTTGTTTGTAAGGTTTGTGTGTCCAATATGAATTGGATATCATCTGGCATTGTGCAATGGTAAATGTCTTTGACACTTTTTTCTCCAGACTGTAAATAACTCACTCACAGCGTGTGTGCGAGTGAAGTAGTAGTAGTGGTAGTGTGGCTACTTTACAGGTAGCTCTCTCAATGACACCAGCAGATCAATAATAAAAAAAGTGAGGGGATAGGACGGAGGATAGTTATCCAGAAAGTCTAGAAACCGTCAATAAAATCAAGTCAGAGTAGAGGCAGAGAGGATTTGGGAGGCTACAGGAGAACACGTCTATCCTGGCCATTATCAGAGATGACCGCTGATAAGGACCGGGGCTCGATGTTGTCCGATGTGGGCTGACAAGCCGCCCGTGGCAGGACAACACTCTTCCTGAGTCATCCGATCCGTGCCGTGCTCACGCCTTACCGAGCGGGCCTGACATTTCCCATCACCGACATGGGAACAAGATGAAAGGGCTCTGAACGGGGAGACATGGCAGAGCCACTGGACAGCAGGAAACAGAAACCCGGGCCAGGAAGTTGCCGTGTTCCTCGATAGCGGCAACAAAAACGCCAGAGGGCATAGGCATAAGAATATGGGTCACATAGGCTCTCATTTGTTCCCAAGGCATTCTGATATATACGGTGTACGTGAGGCCAATATGTACGTACTGTATAAGGCAGCGTTTTACTTACAGTTCATTGAAATATTATGGCATCATCGAATAAACTGTATATTAACATACGTACATGATAATAATTCTAATGCGTCATAAATGTAGCCCCACAAATGTAGACGTCATTCTCACCTCTGTTTATTCACCACTCCAGAGAGAGGTGGACTTCTCAATCTCAACAAAAACACAGAACAAACTCATGCTGCAAACTATGCATGTAATTATAGCTTTTCTGGGTTATGACAAGCATCACAAAGACGTGCTGGGTATGATTAATAATATATAATAGTATAATATATGCCATTTAGCAGACGCTTTTATCCAATGCAGTGCATACATTTTAAGTATGGGTGGTCCCAGGAATCAAACCCACTATCCTGGCGTAGCAATCGCCATGCGTTACCAACTGAGCTGCAGAGGACCACATACTGCCATGCACTGCATTCTTATTATTTCCATAGTAACGGAACATTAAAGGCATAGCTACCCCCCCCAACACACACACATGTGCACACATGCACGTTTGTTACAATGGGAACCGTGGGGGAGGGGGGCGGACAGGGAATTTCCAAGAGTCACAAAGCCCCACCACCTCGAATGTGATCCACTGCAATAACATGACAGACCTTCAAAGCCATAAGAAATGAAAAGGGGATGGATGGAGGCAGCTAGGGAGGGAGGGTTAAAGGAGGTAGACTTCTGCTGAGTTCAATTCATATTTAAAGACCTTCTTTATTACATCTTTAATCATCTTATTTTGGTGGAGATGCCTCAACAGTTGACTTCCAGCACTGTTTAATTCACACCCAATTGAGTCAACTGTCCCAGGGTCTCTCTCCCTCGGATGTTCCCCTCTTATCACCTATTTTATCTGGAGTTGTATTTTTCTCTTTTCCACAGAGACAGAAATGCAACACTATCACTATCCTGTATATGCAACACTGTATAATTCTTAGATAATCACAGAAATGTTAAAGAGGAGGGTCAAATATGAATTGCGAGCTGACATTTGAATGTTATGTTTCTAAGGCAGCCTAGTTTGCAAGGGAAAGTCATGGTTAAAAATCAGTTTAGGGGATGCACATTGCACACAACGTGATGATGGCTGAAATAGACAAGGTGTCATTCAATATTATGAAAACCTTTGAAACATCAGAGAATCTGGTGATCCATTTTGTTTCTCCATGTTTTAACTATGTACAGAAACATATACAATATAACTGGATGGAAAACCAGTGAAAAAAAATACATTTGGCATTTTCATCACTAAAGTGGCACTAAAATGGATTCATTAGAAAATGTTATGAATGGGATGGATGGACACCGATGAGGTGAAGTTAAAAGTAAATGCTTGATCTATATATGACAACAGTGTTAGGTAGGGCTGGGATGACTTCTTTAGGAAAACGTTGGAAAAGGTTGGAATAAACATCATTATGTTGTCATCCAGAGTCAAATGTATCTATTTTCTAAGCTATAGCACAAAATATTTAACAGGTTTTTAAAGGAACTAAGAGTTCGGTCTGCTTTGTGTTTTCACTTTAGCCATGGAAAAGTGTATTGCGATACTATCATCACAGGCCTAGTGTTAGGGTGAGGGATTGGGCAGGACACAGCTTGGAACAAGATATCTTTTGGGAGGGAGGGTCTCCTTGGGTGCAGACACCGCTGTGATGATGTGAAGACAAATGCTTGGGGCTGTCCTACTTGGTGTCTGGAAAGCATTTACCTTGTGAAAAGACTGTTGTGTGGATAAGTTCCATAAGACAGCCCACAATTTATACCTTTATACACATACACCGAAACACATCCAGCACATACGTATGCTAGTATGCACATACACACGTCTCATGCTTGTCCCCACACACACCTTGGGTTGGTTATGTAGTAGGAGTCTTTCATGTTGAACTGGGGAGATAACTCTAATGCACTATCCCTGCCTGCATAAATCATAGCACTGCCTGTTCCTATTCGCCTTAATGAGTTATTGAAGTCTAATTAATTCACAGTGAATTCCTAAATTGAAGTCTGAGAGTTTCCATTTTGATTAGGGGGGGCCGTGTTTACGAAGCGTTTTGCCGTCATGCCTCAGCTTTCGCTTAATATCGGGCCCCTCCCCCTCTATTTCTTCTCATCTTCAGGGGAGTAGAAAAAGAAAGCTCAATTTTCACGAGGCTTTAATGGATTTAAATAATCATTTTCTTTCGTCGGACAACTCTAACCCTCCCATTATGTTGACGGAGAGGAAGAACAGTGAGAAACACAGGGGCGAGGGAGAGGAGACATGCCTCGTATCCCCTAAGCTCTAATTCAACAAGAAGTGGGTCAGCTCATGAGGAATTTAATTTGAACAGATGTCAATTAATACCCATTATGCCTGCTCTTTCGAGGGGCTGCTGAACGCTCTTCGTCTCATGTTCTTGGAGCCGAGTCTTACATGAGAGATTCAAAAAGATTTGACATGATATAGTCCTTTAACTTCTTCACTGTGCCGGTTGAATCTATAGCGCTAGGGAATGAAGTAGCTAGGCCTCTCTGTTACAGGGGAAATTGAGTCCTCCAGTTATCAACATCTAGGCGTGTGTTCAATAGAGAGATGGTATACAAACCAGAAGTGTATTTTTTCCCCTACAGAATGTTGAAAAACAGAAACTTCAAAATGGCTTGACGTTCATGATTCTAGAGAACATCTCCCAATTGTCTTTTAATTACGTAAGCCCCAGCACTTATGTAAGGAAACGTTTCTGTTCAATACATATAGGCACCACTTCAAAGGACTGAGATTACTCAAATTGACTTGTTCATTTAAATATTTTTTTCACATTACTCCATACCTTGGTAATTGCCACAAGACACTTTTCCAGACTCAGTAAAAGTAATCTAATGAGAGGGAAGAAATCAGTGATTATAAACCCTACTTAGTCTTAAGAAAATAATCTAATGCATATAATTGGTAAGAGTGAACTCCCTGGACAAGGGTTAGGGTTAGAGTTAACCCTGGAGGAGGGTTAGGGTTAACCTTGGAGAAGGGTTAGGGTTAACCCTGGATAAAGGGTTAGGGTTAACCTTGGAGAAGGGTTAGGGTTAACCCCGGATAAAGGGTTAGGGTTAACCCCGGATAAAGGGTTAGGGTTAACCCCGGATAAAGGGTTAGGGTTAACCCTGGAGAAGGCGATAAACGATGTCAGTAATGCTTGGACAGTGCTTATGTAAGGCAGTAAGTAACACATTGACCATATTTCCGTATGAAAGCACACACTCGATTCCTTGCCTCCTTAGCTATATTGGAGGAGAAGGTCCAAGGTCCCTACCCTCTGACCTAGGAGAGATGATGCGAAGAATCCAGGAAAGATGAATTGAGAAGAAAATTCATTGAAATACCCACTTACTTGAGGGTGAACTGCTCCACGGTGGAGTTGGGCACCAGGTAGAGGAAGATGTTGAGGGTCTCTCCTGGCTTCAGCGGCTTCTCCGGCAACCTCAGGAACATGTTCTTATCCAGCTGCTTGTCCACCACCAACTGCTCCTGGCTGGACTGGTACAGGCTGATGCTACCGATGCGGAGGAGGGGGTGCTGAGAGGGCGGCTCACCCCTTGATCCTCCTCTGCGGCCCGATCTCTCGCCGCACTCCCCTCCGCTGTCCGGGTCGTGGAGGGTGTAGTAGAGCTCGGTCTGTAGGGTCTCCACACTCAGCTCCAGGCCCAAGCTGTCGCTGGGGCCTTTCCTCCGGCCCAGGGGGGCCACATTGGTATTGAACCAGGTGGGGGGCAACTCCAGCTGGGCCAAGCACTGGGCCAGGTTCCCCCATAGGCGGCACGACGTCTTGATCTCGCGTACGTCACGGAAGGCGTGGAGCCTCACGCAGGGCAGCTTGTCCTGGACCTTGAAGTCATCCCAGTCGCGACCTGCTATGTAGAAGAGCACCTGGACCACAGGGTTGCTGGAAAACACCCTCGACTGGACGATAAAGGCCCGGACCTTCCAGTTGACTGTCAGCCGCCCGGGGATGTCCAGGGGGCTGGAGGGCTGAAGGAGGTCCTTGGACAGGCTCTGGTCCTGGGCGAACGGGCCAAAGGTGATGTTGACGGCGGGAAGCTCCTTGGTCTGAAAGACCACAAAGCTCTCGGAACGCTGGAGAGGATGTCCGTTGTTGGGGATACCGCTGCTCTGGCCCGAGGACCTGGTCTCTCGCAGGAAGAAGGCCAGCTGGGCGTTGGAGAGCTTAAAGTTGGAGGGAAGGTAGACATCAGGAGGGGTGGGGGTGGATGTGACTGCCGAAGAGCTGAGGAGAGCATCTGAGCTGGTCGGGGATACTTTCACTGCAAATGCTGATCAGAGAGAAAGAGAAAGAGAGAGAGGACAAGGTTAGAATCTTTACAATGCAACATGTCATTTCTTTCTTTGCAATTTTCACCTGCTCTTTACATTTAACTGCGACAGACAGACAGACAGACAGACAGACAGACAGACAGACAGACAGACAGACAGACAGACAGACAGACAGACAGACAGACAGATTTTACCATCTCACCCAGTCAGAGAAGGATGACATGTGAACAGTCAATGAACACTAATCATCTGATAAAGGGACAGTATGTGTCAAGTGGCTTGCAGGCAGGTTGGGTCATTGTACGGTTGTACGCGTTAAAAGCTGCCCGGCCACTGATCTGTATCATACATGCTGTTCACAAGATACAGCTCAACACAACACGCTCAATCGATTGTTCCTCGAGCTCAATAACACACCAGTAGTCAGTCTTAAAATTGACTGAGAAGCTAACGATTGGACAAAATGCAGAAGTTTTTAAAAGACATTTGACGAGGACAAAATGTAAAAGCTAAATAGGGAGATAATTTAGGATAAAATAAAGTGGGAACAAACAAAAACGTGTTATATAATCACAAACTCTGAGAAAAGAACAACTGAAAACATATACCCTCAAGCTATAACATACAATCTGCTCAGGCATAGGACACAGTCATAAAGAAACAGTATTGATGTGACATACTTATCAGAAGTACCAAGAATAGGGCATAAAAGTGCCAAAGCCTTTCCAGACAGACCAAATCAGAGATTAAAAGTCCCATGTTCCAAATGTTCTGGCATTGAAAGTATATTTCCTTGAATAGCCTTTGAAAAGCGTATATCCAATCATCAGTAGAGTTTGCAGTCACACAATTAACCAATCCTCAAGCATCAGTAAAAAAAATATCTCCACAGATATTCACTGTACTGGAACAGATTTCTCAGTGGTTCAATTGCTTGCACTGCAGCACACGCCTGTGGGGGACCTACAGAGGTTCTTGAACCTCTGCTTCTATTCCCTTTGGTGCAGTCGTGGTCCACAGCAAATACACACAGAGGCTCTTTGAATCCAGTCCACATGCAGCTTCACTCTGGCAGCAGTCCCTTATAGACCAAACCCCTCCTCGCTAGCTGGGTCTAATGCTGTAGACAAAGCCTTGACACCGCCCCGTCTCGCCACACCTAGCCTCAGTCTATAATCACCATTTTAGCTCCCAGCCAGAGCTAAGACAGACAGGCCTCAAAGGACTCTTGAACCACACACTTGCGGGGAAAAAAATCTCCAGCTCGATTCATCCTCTCCCACAGGACGTGTTCAGGCAGGCTCTTCTGTTTGTGTGTGAGTCCGTGAGTGAGTGAGTGTCTGTATGTGTTAGAGGGGAGGGGTGAGGTGGGAATGGGGGAGGAATGTATTACTTAAATGCCTTCAGGCAAAGAGAGTGAGCGGGAGAGGGGGGGGGGATTAGCTAAAGATCATTGACGAATTAGCTCTCCCTCTACTCCTCACTCTCCTCCTCTCTTCTTCTGCCACAGGCCCCCGAGAAAGAGAATGAGGGTACATGGGGGAGGGGGAGGGTTAGGGGATTTCGACTACTTTTCCCCCTAAATCACAAGTGGCTTGAATTCCTACAATAAAAAAAAAGGGAATTCTTGGATGTATGTGTGGGCCAGGCCTACACTCGGCATCACGCTCAACAGGAGGCCGGAAAAAAGATGAAGGGGCCTGTTGTTCATTCCACCACGAACCGTTTCACTTATTTCCACATCAACAAGATAAACTGAATAATTCTCATCTCGCAATGAGGTAGATGTTCTTGAGCACTGTTTTTATCAGTTATTTTCAGTTATGTATCAGATTTCCCAAAGGACTACGGATGATTTTGCATATCTGCTTGAGGAACTTCAGTACATTTCTCAGAGTTGTCGGAGCCTCCTTCAAAAATGATTTCATGTAATTTATAGCTGATTTTGCGTTATCGGGAAAAAAGGGGTCCATTCATCGCGATATGGATTTTTGACCATATCGCCCAGCTCTAGTCAAACAAATGGTGCACTCCCACAGTGTGGTCCGACTGACCGTCTGAGGGCCAGGCAATGAAGTACCTCTTTAGGGAAGTGACATGATACTCTCATGTCTGCAGAGCAAAGCAACGCTGTTCCATTAGAGACCACATTAGCTGCTTGAGTGTCTCTTCATCTCTTTCTAAACACGCGTAATGCACACAACCGACTGCTCTTGTATAGTCCCCCTCCCTCCTACTGTGTACTCCAGCCCCGAGGCACACTATGGTCTGATTGAGGGGGCATGATTTACGGCCCACAATGCACTGGGGTACTTCCCCTCTTCACCTGGGGTGCTCTTCCTTTTCGTTGCTGCTGTATCAAAGTGCGGTGGGGATGGGGGAGCAGATGGAGCTTACAAATGGAAATCTGATAGTTTGTCCCTCCCCCATTACCATTTGGCTTCCTATTAGACCTAAGGGCCAAATTTAGTGGCTTCTCTTCCTGTTGCATGCTCTGTTAACATGATACACATCTGTTGGGTGGGGGGAAATGAATGTGTAGCACTAGCTAGCATCACCTCAGGGCTCTTTCCATCTATCAGAACATTTGCCCTGATGGGGATTAATGAAACATTTTGCCCACTATTGGTTGTTAAGGTTGGGGCCATTTCATTCAGCTTAGTGTGTACTATTATGTTGCAAACCATTTCTCCCTCAAGATTACATTTCCCCCCCATGTAAGATAAAAAAGATAATATTACATAATATAATGCAGAAATAACCTTCTCTTATCCTCCAACTTGTTAGGATGCATCAAGTCAATTTATAATTTCAGAGGGTTTATTTATTGATAAAAAGTGATGAAATGTAGACATCAGTGAAACGTTAATAATTTGCAGAGGGCTAGAATGACATAAAGCTGGATCTGTTTCATCTTGCTACTTTATGCTAATCACTTGCTCAATGGCCACAACTCAGACAGTCTGCTGCATTAGTTAGATAGGAGTTAGCATAACAAACAATGGTTGCAAATAAGTTGATTTGCATAAAAAAACTGGGCATTTGCTTTGAGGCTTTCAGTGTCTCATGTCTGGGTATTAGTTCACAGACACAGCAACGCACAGTATCCTGAAAACGAAACCCACAGCAAATATGTAATTAGTGTTGTAATGCCTCTTATATCAGTACAAACACAGCAACATCATTTCTTGGCAAACCTGCCTACTTTGTAGCACCCCTCATCTCCCATCAAAGCTCCACTGCCTCCAATGGTATTTGTTTACACATTGGAGGGCGAATGCTGCAGGGAAAGTTATATGTTAGAGTAGGGTGCTGGTATTTTTGTTTTGCCTCCTTTTCTCTGGTGGGGGTTCAATTTGCCACTTGCGCCTTTGAAATGTGCAAATCACAGTTTCTGTCAAATAGGCCAACACTGAAGAGGGGAACATGCTATATAAACATACTCTAGCTTAATAATGAGTGATGTGAGAAAAACGTACATCTACAAGGGAGTTATAGTACTTTATTCTCTGTTTAAGTAACAGCGCTGGTTTGCTGATGCCATGAAAAGGCTACTGTGGCTAGTGCTGAGCGATTAATGCTTTTTGAGGTCGATTCGGTTTCAGTTTGATTATTAAAAAATAATAACAGTTTTCAATTTTGGTTTTGAATTACATGAAATGTATTATGAAATAATGACATTACAATAATTTTTAATGGACATTTGTTAATGGAAATTCCAAAGCCAAAAATAGTGAACATTCAATTGCCAAAACATTGAAAATATTCCATTGTCTCTGTCAGGTCCACATTGGGTAGAAATCAACAGACAAATAGGAAATTACTACGGAATAATACAATATTTCAGTTGTGTATACTACAAAATGTTTAGATGGCCAGGCCATCTAACGTTATGTGCTCCCCATACTGTACTGTCTTTAGTTATCGTATTTAGTTAGCCTGCCTAAGTATGCTTCAGAGCTGTCTAACTAAATAATGTTTACTAGTTATTCAGCGTAAATAAGGTATACTTTTACAAACGGTCTCTGTTCCTCTCGTTGTTGTACTGTGTACAGTACATTCCTCTCTCATGCGGTTTATGCAGTCTGCGTGTATCTAACATACAGTAGCAGGCGTAAAATTGTATCTGGATACAATGACGAGATGCTCATGTCTATGCCCTAACCAATGGGAGTCGTTTAACCAAAGGTGGGAAGGCAGGCAACAAGCTTAGTTAAAAAATAAGCCCATAGAAAGGCATTGGGCTTATTTTGGACAGATTTTGGAGAGAGTGAAGACTCTGAGCCGGAATAAAATTGCGCAATGATTATGATATTTTAGTTAATTACCACATTTCAGCACTGAACTAGGTTGAATATTTGCTTAATAAAAACTACCAATCCCGGGGGCCTCCCAAGTGGCGCAGCGGTTTAAGGCACTCCATTGCAGTGCTTGAGGCGTCACTACAGACCCGAGTTTGATCCCAGGCTGTGTCACAACCGGCCGTGACCGGGAATCCCATAGGGCGGCGAACAATTGGCCCAGCGTCGTCCGGGTTAGGGGAGGGTTTGGCCAGGGGGTTTTACTTGGCTCATCACGCTCTAGTGACTACTTGTGGTAGGCCGGGCACCTGCAGGCTGATCTCGGTTGTCAGTTGAATGGTGTTTCTTCCGACACATTGGTGTAGCTGGCTTCTGGGTTAAGCGGGCGGGTAAGAAGCGTGGTTTGGCGGGTCATGTTTCGGAGGACGTATGACTTGACCTTTGCCTCTACCGAGCCCGTTGGGGAGTTGCAATGATGAGACAAGATTGTAATTGGATCGCAATTGGAGCCACTAACAGCCACTAACAGCATGTGAAATTTATTGTCAATCAGTGTTGCTTCCTAAGTGGACAGTTTGATTTCACAGAAGTGTGATTGACTTGGAGTTACATTGTGTTTTTTAAGTGTTCCCTTTATTTTTTTGAGCAGTGTATATATACACTGCTCAAAATATATATATATATATTAAAGATTTAATATTTTTTTTATAAACAATACAAAACATACACATACAAATGACTACATCACACATGCCCAGACCTACTAGCACACACCCCCATCTCCAGCGCCCGCATCACTTTACGCCACATGGCCTGGAAATCGCACCATTTTGTTTCTCTCCATAGCCCACGCACTTTCAATATTTAAATAATAAATAATATGATTTTTTCCATTGTGTTAACGATGGCAGATTGATTGATTTCCACATTTTTAGTATACGTTTTTAAAGATGAATGATGAGAAGAGAATCGTCCAACCCATAAGTTCATTGTTGTAAGCAAATATCTGTCAATTACAACTCCATGACTGTAATACTTGTGTTACTATAGACTATAAAAGTGGAGGGAAATCCTGGTGCATTTCCACCATCAGGCTAAACTCCAGTGTTAGGCTCAACATTTTGCTCTTTGCGTTTCCACCAAAAAAGTAAATTATGTTATATGATGTTTCTTTGGGCCTTATTCAATTAGCCTAAAATTGATCAGTCAAAATTTCTCTCTCTCTCTCTCTCTCTCTCTCTCTCTCTCTCTCTCTCTCTCTCTCTCTCTCTCTCTCTCTCTCTCTCTCTCTCTCTCTCTCTCTCTCTCTCTCTCTCTCTCTCTCTCTCTCTCTCTCTCTCTCTCTCTCTCTCTCTCTCTCTCTCTCTCTCTCTCTCTCTCTCTCTCTCTCTCTCTCTCTCTCTCTCTCTCTCTCTCTCTCTCTCTCTCTCTCTCTCTCTCTCTCTCTCTCTCTCTCTCTCTCTCTCTCTCTCTCTCTCTCTCTCTCTCCCCCCCCCCCCCCCCCCACACGTACGCACACACACACGCACAAACAGGATTGATTTCACAAATGAAGACTGCTTAATGAGCAAGGAAAGAGAAAGCAATATGGATAGAGCTAGTCCACTGGGAACTCTAATGAGCCCATTGACTGAAAGGGTTTCTGCGGAGGTTGATAATTGATTACACCAGAAATGCATTGCTTTCACCTTCATACAGAGAAACTATCTGCTATCACCCTCACACGAGATTAAAACAAATCTAGTTCTATGATTCAGAATTAAGCTGTTTTGCAAAAAACGGCTTACAAATGCACAGTTTCAGTCTTCAGGCAGATTGACATTTGTCATGAATCTTGCCCTGGAAGGCAATAAATGCCAACCTGCATAAAACAGTGAGACAACCTGTCTGTTTGACAATGTAAATGGGGTTACACTCTCCTACAGCTGTTAATCGTAAGTTTCAATTTTAGTTTCAAGTTTATTGGCACGTGCACGGAATTGTGCAATGCATTTCTTGCAAGCTCTTTCCCAACAATGCAGTAATGAATATCAGTAGTACTATAAAATAAAGTAAAGTAGAACAAAAACACATGAGAAATAGAAACAAGAAGAACACGAGAAAGTAAGTAAGTTATATACAGGGTAAGTTCTAGGGTCATTGCCAATACCATATTTACAATGTGCAGACTCCATGAGGAACAATAAAATCATTGAATTAAAATATTGGTTATGTTAGATACTAAAATCAGATCCAACAACAATATCAAGGGGTAAGAAATCCAGGGCTTAAAAACAAATGTGTCATTTTACGCTAATGATTCATGTTTTCTTGTAAATCCACAATTTGGATCCCTCCACAGCCTCATAGTGTCACGCCTGCTCCCGCTTCCCCTCTCTGGCGCTCGAATATATAGTACCCCGCATAACACCAGTCTCAACGTCAACAGTGAAGAGGCGACTCCGGGATGCTGGCCTTCTAGGCAGAGTTGAAAAAAAGCCATATCTCAGACTGGCCAATAAAAATAAAAGATTAAGATGGGCAAAAGAACACAGACATTGGAGAGAGGAACTCTGCCTAGAAGGCCAGCATCCGGGAGTCACCTCTTCACTGTTGACGTTGAGACTGGTGTTTTGCGGGTACTATTTAATGAAGCTGCCAGTTGAGGACTTGTGAGGCTTCTGTTTCTCAAACTAGACACTCTAATGTACTTGTCCTCTTGCTCAGTTGTGCACTGGGGCCTCCCACTCCTCTTTCTAATTCTGGTTAGAGACAGTTTGCGGGGTTCTGTGAAGGGAGTAGTACATAGCGTTGTACGAGATCTTCAGTTTCTTGGCAATGGAATAGCCTTCATTTCTCAGAATAAGAATAGACTGACAAGCTTCAGTAGAAAGTTATTTGTTTCTGGCCATTTTGAGCCTGTAATCGAACCCACAAATGCTGACGCTCCAGATACTCAACTAGTCTAAAGAAGGCCAGTTTTATTGCACCTTTAATCAGCACAACAGTTTTCAGCTGTGCTAACATAATTGCAAAATAGTTTTGTAATGATCAATTAGCCTTTTAAAATGATAAAATTGGATTAGCTAACATAATATGCCATTGGAACAAGGGAGTGATGGTTGCTGATAATGGGCCTCTGTACGCCTATGTAGATATTCCATAAAAGAATCTGCCGTTTCCAGCTAAAATAGTCATTTACAACATTAACAATGTTTACACTGTTTTTCTGATAAATTTGATGTTTTAATGGACTTTTTTTTTTGCTTTTCTTTCAAAAACAAGGACATTTCTAAGTGACCCCAAACTTTTGAACGGTAGTGTATATTGGTTATCTTTGAAAGACATATAGTGGTACTAAGATATAACTTACACACGTTTGTAACAATAACTTCCTATGCAAAAATAAACTCAATCTAAGTAAGTTGTCAAATTTTTTATTTATTTCATTAGCTCTGCAATTGCTGGGAGCTATTCATGCCCTGTCCCCAGATCGAGTGGGGGGTTTTTAGCCGATGGATTTTGAGCCTCTGTGCTCTTGGGTGGGAGAAAAACATATCTTTGTTTCAAACTCCTTCGCTCTCACACACACACAGCTTTTAGTTTGCTTGTTCCCATGGCGATGCACTCCAAACCTCCCTGCCAGATCACCATAACAACCAGGGGTACCAAGAACATTTATCCTTGCCTTGGCTTGAGAACGAGATCCCGAATTCCGGAATACCTATCCACTCTCCGTTTCCATGACCACGTGTTAGGAGGAATGTGATTTGCCTGGGTCAACATATGGGGCTCCACTTAAACCCATCCACTGAATGGGCCTAGTCTGGGTTAGAGAAAGAAAACCGTTTTTGAATGAGCGAGGAAATCTTTGACTTCATTTTGAGCTAAATCCCACGCACAGCACTTTTTCCAGAAAATTGACGTATATATAACTTACGTACTATGAAGGATGGAAATGCTGTGCTCATGGTTCAGATGGTTTTAGTGCAGTCTGACAATGTCATTTCATGCTCTCTTTATTAGCTTTAGGGCAAGAACAACATTTGCAGTGGTCCTATGCTTTTGAAAAAATAGCAGGATCTCACAATCTGTGGCAGCGCAAATGTACTGTAAATGTGTGCAAATCTGCTGAGTCCGCTAGTAGGCCTAACCATTGTGCAATGATGACACCGTTGCTGAGATCTAAAGTCAACTGCCAGTCATCGAGTCATAGGCTAGCTTCTTGTTCTATGAGCAAGTGCTATTATGGGCCGCGAGTTCACTTTCTCGATCGGGAAAACCATGGACAGAACTCACTCTGACTGAAAAGAAAAGTTAGAGGCTACTTCAAGAAAATAGTATTTACCCGTCAGAATAATAAACAATTGATCAACCTAAAATCAAGCACACATAAACTGGGTCCATAAATGTTAGTTTTTTAAAGAGAGCGCTAACTATTATTAACATGTTGCAATATGTGCCACGGAGGCAAGTGGTTGTCCAAAACCATTCGGAGAAATGGCAATGATTTTCAGTCTTGGGCATGTGTCTATGAATGCCCGGCTGTTGTGTAGTTGCCAGTTGGGTTATCAGACATCTGTTCATCTAGCAGATAAAAGACCCTACAGTCTACAGAGGATCGTGTCTGTGTAGTGAACCAAAGCCCACGCGGAGAGCAAGGAGGCTTCCTTGGACCCTTCTCTGGTATCTAATTGGAGATCTGATCGGAACAATTTGCCAACCCTTAAGAACTTCACTGAATAAACTGTGTATCTGGCAAGAGACCTGAAGGGTGATTTGGTATGAACTGAAGGACATGATGCTATGTCCTTGATAAATAGGTTATAACCACTGGTAAACACTGTAAGCAGGGCTTTGATGAGGTGGCTTTTGAGGTTACGGTTGTTTGTTCTGACACAGAGTATAGGTAGTAGAGGATTGGGCAGTAATGGAGGTCACCTCAACAGGAGTTCAGTTAATTAGCCTAGATATCTTATGATGGTTAGGGATCGGGCACTGAGGTTTGTGCCAGAGGGGTACATTGGTTTGAGCAAAGGGAGTGACACTATGGTTCATGAACTGTATTGAGGTCTACTCTGTATTGAATGTATCTACACTACACTGAACCAGCACACGTACTGTACGCTCCGTGACAATTACAGATATGGAGTCATCAAGAGACATATTTTTGACTCAACTTAAAAGCACGTGCTGATCATTTTTTATTTCTGCTTAAAAGCAGTGATGTCAGTGGAATATCATTGATTATAACGACCCCTAACAAGGCTAACTGCTGATCCCAGTTGACCTGACACAGACAGTGATTGACCTATGCCCTAATGGGATCTCCACCATTGAGAGTGTTAGACCCAGGACTATTGTAATTCTTGGAAACAACCTTTTTGTAAATGGATTACCACCTGTCGTCAGTGGGTGGGCGATGGTGGAAGGTGAAAGTAAAGTCAAGGGGAAACTACAGCTTACTCACTTTGGGAAAGGAAGCCTATTTATCCAGATTCCTTGTGACTATTCAAAGACCCTACGACAAGCTCTAATATATGTCTTTCCCATTAGTCTAAGATTTGAGGGTAAGACAAATGGAAACATATGAAAACCTTCAAAGACGGTTAGTGGAGAACTGTACCTAACACCAATGACTTACTACCTCCTGAAATGTAGAGCTGATTTAAATAAGATTGTTGAGTTCACTTTTCTGCAGGTTGGTAAACCTTGTTTCTTCTGGAACATATTGTCCTACTACACATGATGTCATTCATCTTACTACGTCTTAGGTTACCTACTATTTGAAGCAAAAGGCATAATGCAATTTAAACAATTACCAAATTCCCTGTTGTGCTGAATTATAATTCTCTGACTGTATATGGTGAAATTCATTGGACTGGAAGGGACTGAAATTGTGCCCTTCCAGACGAATGCTGCTAAGTGGTAATATTAACGAGGCAATAGCAGCATTTTCATTATTTGTTTCCATTTGGGTTAAACCTTTCTGGAAGCAGACATTAACTAGGAAACCTTTGTACAATGGTAGAGGGAATTAATTTGATGAAAAGGGAATGACACGTGATTCAACAAAAAGACAGTGCTGTAAACTGTAGAAGATCCAGTGGTTGCTACAATTACGTGCCATTATGTGATCCGATTCAGGAAACTAGGCATATGTCGCAAGTCATGACTTCACAGGAGAGCTGTTTGAACGTAAAATAATGTTTTTATCAAAATGCGTTTTTTGGCAGAAATGCCTTCTCGAACATGTGAACTTTCATGAACTTTCATCAAACGTGTATGCCATCTGTAAATACGAATACAATTGTTAAATTACGAGCCTGTTTGGTTTAGCCACAGAAAAAAAGGAGCAACCTTCCTGCTAGCCATGATTGGCTGAGATAATGAGTGGGCTGGACATGCCGAGAGATGAGTTTTGATTGGTCTACCATATAGCACGCGTCTGTTTATTTGAGCTGGTCAGTATGTTTAGGTAATAGTGTCGAATGCGGCTTTTTAAATAAAAGTATTGTGTAGTAATACTGCATAAATCTAATGTCAAGTTAAAGTGTACTGTTAGCTAGCTGGCTTACGAGCTAACGTTATGTATATACTCTCCACTTTCTGGAGGACCGAGTTTTGAAATCAGCCGAATTCGAGTATGATAGCTAAGGAGATGGAGAAAACATCAGTCTGGATAACATCGTCAAACTAAGGCAACCATGCATGGCATCAGACAGGAGACGCGTCCAACCATGGTGTATACTGGTAAGATATTCAGATATTACACGTTTCTAATTTTGACAGAAATTGGTTTAATTTCAAGTGTACTGTTATCAACCCTTAAAGAGATGGGTGGGCCTAAGGCTTAAGAGGGTGTGAACAATGCTGAATGGGTGTAGACAAAGAAGGGCTCTCCAATAGTAGTACCAAAACATTGAAAGACGGTTCTCTCAAACGTAAGTTTTCAAGTTGATCAACTTTCAAAGCAGAATTACTTTCCCATTGTTTCCTCAAATACAGTGTATGATATACCATTTTGTAGCTCTGAGTCTCTACTTTTATCCAATGTAAAAAACAGAATTTCAAATGTTGCTACATAAGACCGAATCCAGGTGGTGAGTCACATATATTAACCTAGCTCCTGTGCTTTCAAGTTGACCTTTCCCCGCTTCAAATGAGGTGGATAAAAGCAAACTATTCAAAGTCAATGGTTGGGGGAAGATTTCTTTCTTTAGAGAGACCGGCAGATAAAAGGAAACAAAAAGTGAGATTAAATATTCATGAAATGCCTGCAAGAGGAGCATATGTTTTATTGATTGAGAGCAAAGAACAATAAGAGTCCAAGGTTTCAACTTAAGAGCACTCTAAGCAAATATAACTTTTATGTAGAGCCCATCGTGATATGGAGGGATACAAAAGCCAGTGAGACCTCTTTCCCGAGCCATTTGCCTGCTACGCTACAAAGGTTTGGGTTAACACTTTGTACTGAAGGCTAATGAAGCGCAATGGGGCCCTCCGTTTAAAGGAGCGTCTAGGTTAGTGTTCACTTACAATAGGCCATCAAGGGAGATATTAAAGCCATAGGTTTGAAAAATGGATAGGATGGGAATTTGCCACTGCAGCACTGTTTATTTTTTTAATCAAATGGCTGACACCAGGGAATAGAGGATTCTAAGGATCTGACTAACATGGATGCTTTGCAAAGTGGATGTCATATGCTGGACTGAGCTTTGTTCTCTAAATGGCAACAGTAGAGAAGGGGGTTGCGCCCTTGTTTTCGGTCCATTACATGTGGATAAGCCTTCCTGAGCGCCTACACAGGAGACCATAGCTATGCTAATAGCTACTGTTGAGGAAAGAATGGTTTGAGATTTCATAGCCAAAAACAAACAATGCACATTCAGATGCTGAGGATCTCGATCACCATCAAATGTTTTGGAGGTTGTAAATTAACCTCTAAAACGAGTGTCCAATCACAATGTCTGCTCTATATTTGGACTTTTATTTTCTTGTATGAGCTTTCTATCCTCACTGTATTTTTGACAGTTTAGTGTGACTTTTATTTTGAGAGCAGGTGTTTTTTGCCTTCTCTGGTTTACGCGCCAAGTGCAAATGGGAAACGGGCGTGAGAGAGGAAAAGGAAAACATTTTGTTAAGGTTGTTCAAGCACCCAAGAAACAACGTCAAACGTAGCTCCTAGCTGGAAAGAGAACAAGGTATTTACTGTGTTTTAAGATTGGTCTTGTTTCAGATATCTTTCTAATTATTTTGAATATGTACTGAACGGATATTTGTGTTGTAATTGATGTTCTGAAGTTTGCAATCGATATGACGTTATTAGCTGTAGACTAGCTCCACTGTTTGTGCTGGCTAATATTAGTTAATCTTGTGCCACATTAGCAAGCTATTAGCACGTAATCAACTATTCTGGTAGAAATTCTCATGCTTTTGATGTATCAAGCACGCTAATGTAAAGTTGTGTAAAAGTGTATTGTTTGTGGACTGTATTGTTCATATTGTAAGAGCATTTTTGGTTTGTTTCTCCATCAGCTCTTACGGTGTGTTTATGGAAATGGTACCGCATTAAACTTTTATGAACCATTGTCCCGACTTCCGCCGAAGTCGGCTCCTCTCCTTGTTCGGGCGGCGTTCGACGTCACCGGCTTTCTAGCCATCGCCGCTCCATTTTTCATTTATCCATTTGTTTTGTCTTGTTCCCTGCACACCTGGTTTTCATTCCCTAATCACACTGCATGTATTCATTCCTCTGTTCCCCCTCATGTCTTTGTGTAGAATTGTTTGTGTTACGTGTCAATTTTGACACGCCAGACTGGTGTTCGTATTATTCCGTGTTTTGTCACGAGGTATGTTTATTTGTTTGAACATAATTATTGTGACTGTTTGCGCCTTTTGCACTTGTGCCAATTGGCTGGAGGTTTTGACGCAGTGGCGTCCGTCTGTTGGTTTCTCCTGCCTCAATAAAGTGTGCGCCTGTTCACAACTCTCTGCTCTCCTGCACCTGACTCCGCTATCAGTGCGCACACCCTTGACAACCATCAGTTTGAGAGTCGACCATTCATTCAGCTGTGGATGCTACTGAGAGCACTAATCAGATCTAGTTTTTTTCTTCTGAAGAACCAAAAACAGAAGTGGAGCACAAAAGAGCAAACTATAACAGTACGTTTGTACAGTGAGCTAAAATGTAATTGATTTAGTTCATTCCAAAAATGTCTCTAAGGACAGACATCCTGCACCAATGCCCAAAGTCAACCCAATCATCCAATCCTTACTGCTTTTGTCAAAACCCAGAAATTTTACCCTACAGGACATAGCTACAGCGTATACAGTAGCTACATTATATTCAGGTTTCCATTTTGGAAGAAACCATTCACTGAAGACAAACAATGTATACGAAATGCTTCAGTCTGGTTTTAGACTCCATCATAGCACCGAGACTGCACTTGTGAAGGTGGTAAATTACCTTTTAATGGCGTCAGACCGAGGCTCAACATCTGTCCTCGTGCTCCTAGACCTTAGTACTGCCTTTGATACCATCGATCTCCGCATTCTTTTGGAGAGATTGGAAACACAAATTGGTCTACACGGACAAGTTCTGGCCTGGTTTAGATCTTATCTGTCGGAAAGATATCAGTTTGTCTCTGTGAATGGTTTGTCCTCTGACAAATCAACTGTACATTTCGGTGTTCCCCAAGGTTCTGTTTTAGGACCACTATTATTTTCACTATATATTTTACCTCTTGGGGATGTCATTCGAAAACATAATGTTAACTTTCACTCTCTCGGAGGACCTGAGCCCTAGGACCATGCCTCAGGACTACCTGGCATGATGACTCCTTGCTGTCCCCAGTCCACCTGGCCGTGCTGCTGCTCCAGTTTCAACTGTTCTGCCTGTGGCTATGGAACCCTGACCTGTTCACCGGACGTGCTACCTGTCCCAGACCTGCTGTTTTCAACTCTCTAGAGACCGCAGGAGCAGTAGAGATACTCTTAATGATGCGGCTATGAAAAGCCAACTGACATTTACTCCTGAGGTGCTGACTTGTTGCACCCTCGACAACTACTGTGTATTATTATTATTTGACCATGCTGGTCATTTTGAACATTGAAAATTTGGCCATGTTCTGTTATAATCTCCACGCCCACAGCCAGAAGAGGACTGGCACCTCATAGCCTGGTTCCTCTCTAGGTTTCTTCCTAGGTTTTGGCCTTCTAGGGAGTTTTTCCTCCACCGTGCTTCTACACCTGCATTGCTTGCTGTTTGGGTTTTAGGCTGGGTTTCTGTACAGCACTTTGAGATATCAGCTGATGTAAGAAGGGCTATATTATTTGATTTGATTTGATTTAAAGCTTCCTGCTAGCCACAGGTAGGGCCTTTCATTGTGCAGCGAGTGTCTAGCCTGTTAAGCAGGTTCTCTTGCACTATAGAACCCACATTTGGATAACACTGCTTGCGTTTTGTCAAAAGGATTTCCCGGCTGTTGTGGAGCGGTCTATCACATCTCCCTCTCTGTCATGGTAAAAGGTGTGAATGAGAGATTAGCGGAGCGAGCTCTGGCGGCTTTACCTTCACTCTGCTTTTTCGAAAGCTCTTAGAATAAAGGGGGGCAACCTTGGGAATCACGTCAACTGTAAACAAGCCTCAAATCTGGAGTGACTACTGGGCAGGAATGACACAAAACAAACCGAAACATTCATCATACAGTATTTGGAGGGTTTACCAAATTGGAAAAAAGTATTATACATGGAGCTAGTGCTCCATCTTGACATGAAGATAATCTCTAACCAATAGTGAAAAAAAGGTATTAGGTGAACAATAGGTAGGTAAAGAATAAAACAACAGTAAAAAGACAGGCTATATAGTAGCGAGGCTTAAAAGTAGCGAGGCTACATACAAGCACCGGTTAGTAGGCTTGATTGAGGTATATGTACATGTAGATATGGTTAAGTGATATGCATATATGATGACAGAGAGTAGCAGTAGCGTAAAAGAGGGGTTGGCGGGTGGTGGGTGGTGGGACACAATGCAGATAGCTCGGTTAGCCAATGTGCTGGAGCACTGGTTGGTCGGCCCAATTGAGATAGAATGTACATGAATGTATTGTTAAAGTGACTTTGCATATATGATAAACAGAGAGTAGCAGCAGCATAAAAAGAGGGTTGGGGGGGGGGGGCGGACAAAATGCAAATAGTCCGGGTAGCCATTTGATTACTGTTCAGGAGTCTTATGGCTTGGGGTAAAAACTGTTGAGAGGCCTTTTTGTCCTAGACTTGCACTCCGGTACCGCTTGCCATGCGGTAGTGAGAGAACAGTCTATGACTGGTGTGCTGGGTCTTTGACATTTATAAGAGAGAACTTCGATATGTGACCTGATAACTGTTGCATCACAGTTGTTTGCTGAAGTGGCCTTGGGGACTGACAGTGACATCAAATCATTGACGGGAACCAAGACAATTGTGAGATAAACGCAATAACACCTGATGAATAAGAAATTAATATTTGGTTTTAAATTAAATAATTACCAACAAGCTAGCATTTCAAACCCCGGCTCTATTACAGCTCAGCCTCATCATCCACCGTAAGCACTGAAATGACTCAGTATGTCATGATTTTCAAAAATAGTCAGCAGCAAAAACCTTCCTCACTGTATTGTCCCATGTTGGATGGAAAATAGCATCTCCGCTCAAAAGGAATGGCTGTCAACCCGGAATAATTCCACACTCTGGCATTAATATTAACATGACACATGACTGATTCATTATGCAACAGCCAGCAAGGTGCAGACATACATCTGTAGGTGTCTGCTCCACTTGTCCCCACAATGACATGACAACTGTGTAAAGCAGTATAAAGGTCCTTGCTTATTCAGCTCCGCTAACAGCCGGGACAAAAGGAAGGCTGCTTGTTGTAATTACAAGAAGTTCCTCTGATGAGGTCCCAGGAAGCAACTTGTGTGTCAATTATTTATGGCAACAGATCAAACAGGCTTAGAGTGATTTTTTGGGGAGGGGGGAGGGGGGGGGGGGGGGTTTGTACTAGATATAATGTGTGTGTGTTGTGAGAACGGGAGAGAGTGGGGAGGATCGGTCTGGCCTGCTCCTCAGCAAAGTGTTTGAAGAACACTTGTAATGTATGCGCACGTTTTTTCTCCCATACCTCTCGGCAACGATCTGCACAGGAGGAGGTGTATCTGGGAATTAATTATTCATCATGGCAATGTATGATCAAACATATTGTTGTAACTGGCAATTGCTAACCCCTTCAGCAAAGTCTGCAGAAAAGCTCTTTCTAGCAATCAATCTGCAAAATATAGCACAGCCCAGACGATAATCACATTATGAACACTGGTGTATTATGAACACTATTCGACAAAGTATTGCCGAATTGCCCAGATAATGGTTTGCTATTACTGCACAGCAGCCAACAATAAATTATGACCAAGTCATTTACTGTGAGAGAGATTTTTTATTAGACTGTGTCGAAGCTCAGGCTGGATGTTTAAACTGTTTATAATGTTTCATTCACTCAGTACAATGAGAGTCATTATCCCCTAAGTAGCTCACCAGGGTAGTGGGTAGTGGGACCTGATATGTGATGAACCAGAGTGAGACTATTAGGATGCACAGCACACTATTTCTCTCATACAGACTCACTCCCTTTGTCTCGCTGTTTCTATGAACACAGAGACAACAAACAACACCACTGGGTTTTATTAGCGAGGGGCACTGAGAAACAGCAGCGCCCCACCACTGGTCTTATTACGAGGGGCATTGATGAAAACAGCAGACGCCCACCACTGGGTTTTATTAGCGAGGGGCACTGAATGAAACAGCAGCGCGCCAACACTGCGTCTTATTAGCGAGGGGCACTGGAGCAACAGCAGCGCCCACAACTGGTCTTATTAGCGAGGGGCACTGATGAACGCAGGTGCCCAACGAACTGGTGTCTTATCTAGCCGATGGAGGCACTGATGAAAAACAGCAGCGCCCCACCCCCATGGGTCTCATTAGGCGAGGAGCATGATTGAAAACAGCAGCGCCCCACCATGAGGGTTTTATAGCGAGCTGGCACTGATGAAAAACAGAGCGCCCACCTACTTTGGGTTTTTATTAGCGAGGAGCACTGATTATGAAAACCAGCAGCGCCATGCGATACTGGGTTTTATTACGAGGCAGTGAATGAAAACAGCAGCGCCCCACCACTGGGTCTTATTAGCGAGGGGCACTGATGAAAACAGCAGCGCCCCACCACTGGGTTAATCTTCCGTGTGGCTTTCTCTCATCATAAAAATGACTGACAGCAGCCCACATCCTCTCTCTCACTCTGTCCATCTCTCTCATGGTGCTGCATTTGCTTAATTAGCAAAAATGTCGCCTTTCAATCCGCAACCAAACCCCAGTCCTTTGATCAATTTCACTTGTGTTTCCCAAACAGCCAACTGTAGTCTTTACCGTCAAGCTAAGAAGGACCCTGGGTATCGGTTAGCTATGTTCGCTAGCCACCGCTGAGGGGAAATGCTAATGATAACAAAATGGCCGCCGTGAGAGGAAAAGGCTCCTTTTCATTTCATTCATAAAGCTTTGACTATGAAAATGGACCTGCAGGAACATAGGTATAGATATACCATGGTATTACAAATGTCCTCACTATTCCTTAGACAGCTGCCTTCTGCATCACAAGCAGGCCTATCAGTAATGCAAGTATTCATGGACAAATCCTCATACGCTTTGTGAGAACGATGAGCAGCCCAATGTCGTCATTGTGATATTATATTATAGGGCTGTCAATTAACCTATTCAGTCCATCCTGATTTGAGATACACAGGGAATTGGCTTGAGAATGAATTGACACTACAATGCTGTACACTACCTGTTGTACAAATGATATTTAATTACTTAGTTGGTAATGTTCTGAAAATAAAGTATTGGATTAAACTGTTGAGCGACATGTACACTACTGTTCAAAAGTTTGGGGTCACTTAGACATGTCCTTGTTTTTGAAAGAAAAGCTCATTTTGTCCATTAAAATAACATCAAATTGATCCGAAATACAGCGTAGACATTATTAATGTTGTAAATGACTATTGTAGCTGGAATAGGCAGATTTTTTTAATGGAATATCTACATAGGTGTACAGAAGCCTATTATCAGCAACCATCACTCCTGTGTTCCAATGGCATGTTGTGTTAACTAATACAAGTTTATAATTTTAAAAGGCTAATTGAGCATTAGAAAACTATTTTGCATTGTTAGCACAGCTGAAAACTGTTGTCCTGAATAAAGAAGCAATAAAACTGGCCTTCTTTAGACTAGTTGAATATCTGTATCATCAGCATTTGTGGATTTGATTACAGGCTCAACATGGCTAGTAACAAAGACCTTTCTTCTGAATCTCGTCAGTCTATTCTTATTCTGAGAAATTAAGGCTATTCCATGCAAGAAAATGAAGATCTCGTACAACGCTGTGTACTACTCCCTTCAATGCTTTTCTTTAAAAAAAATGCTTTTCTTTAAAAGACAATGAAATGTCTAAGTGGCCCCAAACTTTTGAACAGTAGTGTACCTCAGCAGATGTTCCCAAGTCAATGCTGTTGACTTGGTGTATTTTGTTTGAAATCCGCTTTATTAATGTCATTCTAAATTAGAGTGAAAAGGAAAACCAAAACAAAAGCAAATATATTGTTATATTATACACCAAATTAGGTGGGGGTCATAATTCAAACTAATGCTAATGAGCAGCCATTTTGACTGCAACATTCTGACAGTCTAATAAATACATTACATATATGCTATCAAGAAAAATGATAATTTGGTTGTGTTTATGAAGGTCTTGGGTAACATTAAAATACCAAAACAAAAAGTGTTTCAAAGAACACAATAGCACTTGGATTAGTTTATGCTACTGTAGATGACCTGCTGCCTAGTTCTCATGTATGGAGCGTAAAGGAACCACGGTTATTCTTTGAAAAAGTGATATTTTGAAATAATAGTTAATCTCTTACATTTTTTTTGTTATTTGGCAAATGTTTTGGGAACATCAGAATCTGCTCTTTTTGATACTATATAGAAATCAAAATGTCTTACCTGCATGTGACTCTTTAGGAGGATTTGAAAAACTGCTTATGGGCACAAATTCTGTTTGTGATATCGAAATTCTAATAATACACTTGTGTTAAATTAACTTATTTAGGAAAGGTCAATGACGGATGGGGTAATGACTTAAAAAATTGCAGATATATTTCACTTTTAAATTCATATGCAAGTCAAAACGACTGCCTCTGAGCTTCTAGTGTTAAAGGTGTGCATCTCTATGCATCAAGACCACAGTCTTTTATAACAAGTCCTATTGTTTTAGGACTAGTGATAGCATACAGCATAATGTGAAACCAAATTGACCCCTCCTGGATCCAAATGAAAGGGAGTTCTTCAAAGTGAGATTGGGTCCTCACGGGCCCCGTTTTAATCTGCGCTTGTTGTTGCTGCTTGCAGCTCGTACCCTCCTTTTTGAAGAACACTTGCGGGGGAGGAGAGCACGGCCCAAAATAATGTGCGTAGCGGGGGCTGTAGTCTTGTTCCAGCGCCGGATGTCGCCTGGGAGAGATGCATTTTTCATTACTCCACTGCTAATAAAAGCTATTGCGAGAGTTGGGTCTCCCAGGGATGTGCCCTCCATACAAAACACATGGAAAGGGGGAGGAGAGAAGGAGAAGAAGGGAAGAGAGGAGAGGGGAAATGCTCTCAGAGCAGAATGCAAAAACCTCTCCTTTATTAACTTTAAAGTTCAACTTATTTCAACAAATGTCAAAAATGGTAGCTTGCTAATTCGAAAGATCTGATACGCACACACACACACAGCTGTTTTTGATCAGGCCGGTTTGTAATGAGCAACCAAATAGATAACAGACCACTCAAGTATCTCTTACTTCCATGTCTCCAACCACAAATGTATTCATCCTAAACATGCGATTACAAATAACTGAGGCTACCCTTGAAAATACAAAATATACAAGTTTCTTTCACTTTATCTTTTTTAAAAGACCACTTTCTTTTTGAGCGTCACAACACAAACAGCCTAGCACAAAAGAGAACAACAAAAGCTTTGTTGTGGCCAAAAGAAGATTCTATACCAGTCTGAAGGAATATCCTCACTATAAAGCAAACCTTTCATGGAGCCTTGTGCCGCAAACACAATGTCAACACTGAGTCACCTGAACAGCCAAAGAGTCTCAGGGCCATGTTACAACACATTGATTTATGCGTTTCAAAATGGGAGCTAACAAGCTATGAGGCCAACTAAGAAAACATCCTCACAATGCTCAAATACAATTCCACACAATACAATGGATCTGATCCCAGCCGGCGACCCTGTGCGACGCCGAAAAAGGGGAAAACGTGGCGGTCTCGTGGTCAGGCTTCGGAGACGGGCACATCGCGCTCCACTCCCTAGCATACTACTCGCCAATGTCCAGTCTCTTGACAATAAGGTTGATGAAATCCGAGCACGGGTAGCATTCCAGAGAGACATCAGGGATTGCAACGTGCTCTGCTTCACGGAAAACATGGCAAACTCAAGGGACGCTAACGGAGTACGGTGCAGCAGCTGGTTTCTTCATGCATCGGCGAAGGAAAAACATCTTTCGGTAAGAAGAGGGGCGGGGGGGTATGCCTTATGATTAACGAGAAGTGGTGTGATCATCATACAACAACACAGAACTCAAGTCGTTCTGTTACCATGATCTAGAACTCCTCACAACAATGTCGACCGCATTATCTACCAAAGGGAAATTCTCGTCAATCATAATACAGCGTATACATTCCCCCAAGCAGACACATCGATGGCCCTGAACGACTTTATCTGACTCTTTGTAAACTGGAAACCACACACCTGAGGCTGCATTCATCGTAGCTGGGGATTTTAACAAGCGTAATCTAAAAACAATACTCTAAATCTATCAGCATATGATTGTGCTACCAGGGCTGGAAAACACTAGACACCATCTGTTATACTAATTTCGCGCGCTTATAAGGCTCCCGCCCCTTTCGGAAAAGCTGACACGACTCCATTTTGTTGATTCCAGCCTACAAACAGAAACTCAAACAACAAGCTCCGCGCTCAGGTTTTCACGTGGTAGCCGCCAATCTGAATCAATCACGCTTCAAGACTGCTTCGATCACGCGGATTGGAATATGTTCCGCATCGCGCTCCAACAACAATATTGACGTAATATGCTGATTCGGTGAGCGAGTTCATTAGGAAGAATGCATTGACGATGTCGTACCACAGCAACGATAAAAACATCCTCAAACAGAAACCGTGGATTGGACGAGCACTTCGCGTGAACTGAAAGCGCGAACACTGCTTTTATAACCAGGCAAGGTGACCGGAAGCATGACAGAATACAACAGTGTAGCTATTCTCTCCGCAAGGATCAAACAGGCTAAGTCTCAGTACAGAGACAAAATCGAGTCGAAATTCAACAGTCTCAGACACAAGAGGTATGTGGAGGGTCTACAGTCAATCACGGATTAACAAAAGAAAACCAGCCGATGAAGGAGCCAAGGATGTCTTGCTTCAGAAGGCTAAACAACTTTTTCTGCCGCTTTGAGGACAATCAGTGACCATGACACAGGCCCCCTACAAAACCTGCGGCTCTACCTTCATGCAGCCGAGTGAGTAAAACATTTAACGTGTTAACCCTCGCGAGAGGCTGCGGCCCAGACGGCAATTCCCAGCGCGTCCTCAGAGAAATGCAGACAGCTGCGTGGTGTGTTTACGAAATATTCAATCAATCCTTATCCAGTCTGCTGTTCCCACATGCTTTCAAGAGGGCACCTTGTTCCCTGTTCCAAGAAAGCTAAGGTAACTGAGCTAACGACTACCGCCTTCGTAGCACTCCTTTCCGTCAATCATGAAGTGCATTTGAGAGACATAATAAGGTCTATTCACTCCACCTACGGACACCTAGTACCTCCAATTTGCTTACCGACCAATAGGTCCACAGACGACGCAATCGCAACACTGCACATCTGCTCCCATTGGACAGAGGAAACCATGTGCGAATGCTGTTCATCGATTACGAGCTCAGCATTTAAACACATACGTACTCCAAACTCGTCATCAAGCTCGAGACCTGGGTCTCGCCGCTGTGGCAACTGGGTCTGCGACTTCTGACGGGCCGCCAGGTGGGAGGGTGGTAATACAGCTCCACCCTGCTGATCTCAATGGGCCCGAAGGTGCGTTCTGAGCCTCTCCTGTTACTCTCCTGTTCCCACACGACTGCGTGCGCCATGCAAGACTCCAACTCAGTTCATCAAATTTGCGGATAGACACTACAGTGGTAGGCTATTGATACACAACAACGCCGAGAGACTGCGCTCAACAGGAGAGGGAGGAGTGCAGTGCGGAGTGTGCGTGTGTAGGAAACCTCCTATATACTGCAGTCAACAAAACAAAGGAGATGATTGTGGATTCAGGACAGGAGAGGGAGCACCCCCTATCATCGACGGGTCAGTACGTGGAGACGGTGGAAAGTTTTAAGTTCCTCGGTTACACATCAGGACACAACATGATTGGTCCACACACAAGAACATGCGTGTTGAAGAAGGCGCAGCAGCGCTCTCTTCAACCTCAGGAGGTGAAGAAATTCGGCTTGTCCCAAAGCACTCACATCTTATAGATGCACAACTCGAGAGCATCGTGTCGGGCTGTATCCCGTGCGTACGATGCGCTGCTCCTGCCAAACCGTAAGGATCTCAGAGGGTAGTGAGGTTGCAGAAGCATCACAGGGGCAAACTACTGCCTCTCCGGAAACTACACCACCCGATGTCACAGGAAGGCATAAAGATCATCAAGACAACAAACCCAAGCCCACTGCCTGTTCACCCCCTATCATCCAGAAGGCGAGGTCAGTAAGGTGCATCAAAGCAGGGACGCGAGAGACTGAAAACAGCTTCTATTCAAGGCCATCAGACTGTTTAACACGCCAACTATTTAGCGGCCGCTGCAACATACTCGACTCAACTCCAGCCACTTAAAAAATGGAATTGATGGAATTATATGTAAAATGTACCACTACCACTTTAAGCAATGCCACTTATAATATGTTTACATACCTACATCTACCCATCTCATATGTATATTGTTCTATATCATCTACTTGCATCTTGCCATCTTTTATGCATACATGTACCATAGCCTTTTAAACTATGCCCATTTATGTTTACATACCTACAGTACTCCATCTCATACGTATATACGACTCTATACCATCATTACTGCATTGCCATGCTGTTCTGTTCACCACTCATTCATATATCTTTATGTAAATATTCTTTATCCCTTTAACACTTGTGTTGTGTGTAAGGTGTAGTGTGATTGGTTAGGTTAGATTACTGGTTTGGTTATTAATGATTGTCGGCTAGAGCAGCAGTTCGTCATGCATTAACATCTGCTAACCATGTGTATGTGACTAATAAAATTTGATTTGATTTGATTTGAAATAGCTATGTGTGTGTGCGTGTGTGTGTGTGTGTGTAAGCTGCCTGTATGTATGTGTCTACTTCCAAAAGACGTTAGTGAATCACTTACCCACTGCTTCATGATGTGACGACACTGAAAATCAGTGCACGCCTATTACCTGTCCCTCTCTCCCTCGCGCTCTCCCTCCGTATGCTACCTCTCTCTGTGAATACTCCCCCCTCCCAGATGGTGTCTGACAGAAAGGACCTGCAAGTCTGTCATCAGTAGTGACAGCCTCGTCACCAGTCCTGTCACACTTTCTGTTTGTCAGGTCACCGGCAGCTGCCACTGAGCCTCCCTGTCGCCATCATCCCAGACACCCTAGACCCACTCCAATTCGCATACTGCCCACAACAGATCCACAGATTATGCAATCTCAATTGAACATCACACTGCCCTCTCCCACCTGGACAAGAGGGATAATAACTACGTGAGAATGCTGTTCATAGACTACAGCTCAGTCTCCTCCAAGCTTATCACCAAGCTATGGACCCTGGGACTGAACCCCTCCCTCTGCAACTGGATCCTGGACTTCCTGACCGGCCAGCCCCAGGTGGTGAGGGTAGGCAACCAGTGGCGAACCGTGACTATAGGACCTAGGCCTGAGAGGCCCAGAATCTTTCAATACTTTGTATCAAACTCAGAAATCAAGAAAATAACAGAAAACCTAGCATCACTTAATGCACCCGCCATTATATTATTATATTTCTAGTGAATGAGGAGCAATGCTTTTTGATGATTTTATGAATTAATCAAATGGGTCTGGCCGCGCTTCGTGCTGCTGCACACACAGAGAGGGAACCGGCATGGACACATCATATCTAGGGGGTGGATCAGCTTTAATATTGTGGATAGATTGTTGCTTCCATCAATGTAATTGTCTCCATCATTTCAAATCCCCCATATTCTTTTTAGGTATATATTTTTTTTGGGGGGGAGGGGTATAATATATTTTTTTTTGGGGGGGGGGGGTATATATATATATACACACACACACACACATATACACACACACACATAGTCACATATACAGTGGGGAGAACAAGTATTTGATACACTGCCGATTTTCCAGGTTTTCCTACTTACAAAGCATGTAGAGGTCTGTCATTTTTTATCATAGGTACACTTCAACTGTGAGAGATGGAATCTAAAACAAAAATCCAGAAAATCACATTGTATGATTTTTAAGTAATTAATTTGCATTTTATTGCATGACATCTTTGTTGTTTTTGTTAAGTGTTCATTCATTAAAAGAGAATGTACGCATACCATGCTGCGCCTTGGTCTCACTCATACGACGATCGTGACAGAAGATCCCACCAACAAAGGACCAAGCAGCGTGCCCAGGAGGAGGAAGTATCCTGGACTTGGGAAGAGATCCTGGATGGGAAGGGGTCCTGGACTTGGAAGGAAATCCTGGCAGGACAGGATCGCCTTCCTTGGCGGGAGTCGCCTTGGAGCATGAGAGGACAGCAACGACGTCGGGGAGGAAGGCCACAGAAACCCAAAGATTTTTTTGGGGGGGGCACATGGAGCAGTCGGCGGAGCCGAGGAGTGAACCAGAGCCAGTCTGGGAGAAGAAGGAGAATTCGGAGGAGAGAGAAATGGGGGAGTTGTTGAGTGGGTGGAGGACGCAGGGATTTGTAATAAAGGAACGTGTTGTCAGTTTGGTGCCACCTGAGTCAGCTCCCCGTACTCGTCCTGAAACGTGTGTTAAAGTTCCGGAACAATTGATGCCGGCTATACACACCAGGTCTCCAGTATACCTTCACAACCTAGTGCGTCCTGTGCCAACTCCTCACACTCTCCCTCAAGTGCGCTTTCCCAGTTAGGTGTGTCCTTTTCCTGCTCCTCGCACTCTCCCTCAAGTGCGTGTCCCCAGTCAGGTCTGTCCTGTTCCTCTTCCCCGCACTCGCCCTGAGGTGCGTGTCATCAGCCCGGTGCCACCTGTACCGGTCCCACGCATCAGGTCTCCAGTGCGCCTGCACAGTCCAGTACGTCCTGTGCCTCCTCCCCGCACTCGCCCTGAGGTGCGTGTCATCAGCCCGGTGCCACCTGTACCGGTCCACGCATCAGGCCTCCAGTGCGCCTCCACATGCCATCTCCTCATTGGTTATACCCACGTGGGTGACTGAAAGACGAACGAAGTCAATGGCGGGAATGCACCTAATTTATGAAAGTTGCCAATCGCGATATAAAGTCAAGAGAAGAAAAAGCCTGGAAGGAGGAGAGATGACTAGAAACGATTTGGTTGTGTCACGCCCTGACCTTAGAGAGACGTTTTATTTCTCTATTTGGTGAGGTCAGGGTGTGATGTGGGGTGGGCATTCTATGTTTTGTATTTCTTTGTGTTTGGCCGAGTGTGGTTCCCAATCAGAGGCAGCTGTCTATCGTTGTCTCTGATTGGGAATCATACTTAGGTAGCCTTTTTTCCCACCTATGTTATGGGATCTTGTTTTTGTACAGCTCTTGTAGCCTACGGAACGGTTCGTTCGTTTTGGTTTCACTTTGTTATTTTGTTGCTGGTTCTCATTTAAATAAATATGATGACCACAAATTACGCTGCGCCTTGGTCTCCTTCAAACAACGAACGTTACAGGTTGACCGTTTTATGTGTGGAATGTGTGGATTAATTGGCGGAGTAGAGGACCTTGTGCATTTCAGGTAAAATAACAACTCCATGTTTATATCCCAGGACAAATTAGCTAGCAACAGCAAGCTAGCTAAAGAGGACAAATTAGCTAGCAAGTGCAAGCTAGCTAGCTAAATTGCCATAAATGTTAAATGCTTTTCGACCTGTCCCCAAATTAATATAATTGGTTCAGAGTTTAAAAAAATATTTTAACCTGTGTGTCATGATCGCGTTTGGTGTGGGGGGACAAAATACATTTATGCACGATGGCGCACGCGCGCAGCCGGTTTGGGTTCTGTGTGAGGAATTGTATTAGTATAAAACAATATCATTTGTAAAAATGTTTGAGCATACAAAATAGCTCAGTATTAGTATTATTTATTTTATACAGTCTTTTTTTTTTATACAGCTCATCTTTATCAAGCGTGCATGTAAATCTTGGTGGGGCAAAAAAAATAAGGTGGGATGCATGTCAGAAAAGCCTACTTACACTATAACGGTGACAAACGGTGGCCAAAAACTGTTAGGGCCAACATAAAGCTGTCCCAACAGCAGAGTCCCAAAAGCAGTCCCAGCACCTTATCACTGCTACACCTGGCTATCAGCGGAGCCTTGTCTGGCAGCAAAACAGTTCATTCAGCCTCATTTACTGCCTTTAAAAAAAACATAGCTGATATGGCTGACTTGCTGAAACAAATGTGGTTTCTACTGACAATTGAGATGTACAAACTATGGCATAAGGGGATGACAAGCGGATAAGAGGCAATCTGTAATTTCGATGAAGACATTAATGAGCGAGCTAGGATGGACGTAGTCAACATAACTATTTGTTCAGCACTCTCAGGCGGACCGGTTTGAGTGTGTCAAGAAATGCAACGCTTCTAGGTTTTGACACTCAACTGTTTCCTGTGTGTATCAAGAATGGTCCACCACCCAAAGGACATCAGCATTGGAGTCAACATGAGCCAGCATCCTTGTGGAACGCTTTCAACACTTTATAGAGTCTATGCTCTGACGAATTGAGGCAGTTCTGAGGGCAAAAGGGGGTGCAACTCAATATTAGGAAGGTGTTCCTAATGTTTTGTACACTCGGGTTATATTTTCTACAGGTGAAAATAGGATCTCTACATCTCTAAATGGATGTGTTGAACCACTCACATGTAGATAGGATCTCCATCTAACAAGGCGGATTACATTCAAATGGGATTCACTAAAATGTACAGTACTTTACATGAGCATGTAGATGTAGTGTCGTCTAGAAAGGCTTATAAGATGCTGTATAAGGATGGGACAATGTTAAGCTTTTTGCTTAAAACCTCTCTAGGGTAGGTGGGACGTTAGCGTCCCACCTCATCAACAGCCAGTGATACTGCAGGGCGCCATATTCAAAACAACAGAAATCCCATAATTTTAATTCCTCAAACATACAAGTATTTTACACCATTTTAAAGATACACTTGTTGTAAATCCAGCCAAAGTGTCCGATTTCAAAAAGGTTTTACGACGAAAGCACACCAAACGATTATGTAAGGTATGAGCCAAGTCACAGAAAAAGACATCCATGTTTCCAGCTAAAGAGAGCATTAACAAAAAGCAGAAATAGAGATAAAATTAAATCACTAACCTTTGCTAATCTTTATCAGATGACACTCATAGGACTTCATGTTACACAGTACATGTATTTTATGTTCGGTAAAGTTCATATTTATATCCAAAAATCTGAGTTTAGGCAAGACGCTACTGTATCACTTGGCAAAAAGCCTGAGAAAATGCATAGCGCCACATTAAAATGAATGACTATGAAAATTACTATAAAATCAAACTTTCATTAAATCACATATGAAAGATATCAAATTAAAGCTACACTGGTTGTGAATCCAGCCAACATGTCAGAATTCAAATAGGCTTTTCAGCGAAAGCATACGATGCTATTATCTGAGCATAGCACCATTGTAAACAAAAGAGAGAAAACATTTCAACCCTGCAGGAGCGACACAAAACGCAGAATAAAAATATAATTAATGCATTACCTTTGACGAGCTTCTGTTGTTGGCACTCCAATATGTCCCATAAACATCACAAATGGTCCTTTTGTTCGATTAATTCCGTCGATATATGTCCAAAATGTCCATTTATTTGGCGCGTTTGATCCAGAAAAACACCGGTTCCAACTTGCTCAAACATAACGACAAAATATATCAACGGTTACCTTTAAACTTTGCCAAAAAATGGCAAACTACTTATGTAATACAACTTTAGGTATTTTTTTAACGTTAATAATTGATAAAATTGAAGACGGGATGATTTGTGTTCAATACAGGATTAAAACAATATGTAGCATGCCTTCTGTTTGATTGAAACGCACGTCTAGGACACCAGGAGTGCCTCGACTTCAAGATGGCCGTATTTCTTCATTACACAAAGGAATAACCTCAACCTATTTCTCACGACTGTTGACATCCAGTGGAAGCCGTAGGAACTGCAAGCAAGTTGCTTAGAAATCTGGTGTCCCAATAAAACCTCATTGAAAAGACGGTGACCTCAACAACAACAACAAATATCTGAATGGTTTGTCCTCTGGGTTTCACTTGCTAAATAAGTTATGTTATACCCACAGACATGATTCAAACAGTTTTAGAAACTTCAGAGTGTTTTCTATCCAAAACTACTAATACTATGCATATCTTATCTCCTGGGGATGAGTAACTGGCAGTTGAATTTGGGCATGTTTTTCATCCAAACGTGAAAATGCTGCCCCCTACCCTAGAGAAGTTTTAAACAATCACATTGTATTGGTTATTTATTTTCTGTTGACCTGTACACACATCATATATATATCCCTCTCTCCCCTCTGTCTCACTCCCTCCCTCTCAATCCCCTTCCATCTCTACCTACATATCTCTCTCCCTTACATGTCTCTCTACCTGCATGTCTCTCTCCCTTACATGTCTATCTCCCTGCATGTCTCTCTCCCTGCATGTCTCTCTCCCTGCATGTCTCTCTCCCTGCATGTCTCTCTCCCTACATGTCTCTCTCCCTGCATGTATCTCTCCCTTACATGTCTCTCTCCCTACAGTACATGTCTCTCTCCCTACAGTACATGTCTCTCTCCCTACAGTACATGTCTCTCTCCCTACAGTACATGTCTCTCCTCACCTACAGTACATGTCTCTCTCCCTACAGTACATCTCTCCCCCAAGGACGCGGTGAGCTGATTGGAGTGCAACACATGTGCCGTCGTTCCCCACACCTTGGTCCTCACTGTCAAGATTGTAATGAACGCAGAACGCTTCAACTGATACATGGCTAATAACTCCAAAAAAGCCCAAGGACGTCACATTAACGGGTTGAGACGGAGGAGTGGAGAGGATGGAGGGATGAGGAGGGTAGGAGGGAAAGAGAGAGAGTTAGAGATGGAGGGAAGGGGAGAGCGATATGGAGCGAGAAACAGAGCTGTAAAGAGTGATAGAGAGAGAGATAGAGAAACATAGCTGTAAAGAGTGATAGAGAGAGAGATAGAGAAACAGAGCTGTAAAGAGTGATAGAGAGAGAGATAGAGAAACAGAGGAGAGATACAGGGTCTGGTACTGAGGTAACACCAGTCCCGACTCCACAGAGTGGCAGGCCAGTAATGAAGGCCTGATGATCTCTATGGAGGAAAATGGGGCCCAGATAGGGGGAGGCTTTCCTAATATAGCCTAGCACTGTCTGTCTAGCATCCAAAAACCCTCATATCACTGCTAAATGATTCTCCTCCCATGAGGATTGGTGTATGTACATTTGGTTATTACCTGTCAAGTTATATGGCTTTATCTGTCATACTAGGTATAAGGTAGTTGTCTCAAGTTACAGACATTGTGTATATTATAATTTCATGCGCATGCATGGGGAATAGTATTTTACCTAAAAACAATTGATTCCATTGAAAAACACACTAGATAAGAAACGGTTGGTTTGCCACTGCAACACATCACATCAGATGCCCAGTCAGGGGTCCTTGTCTGGACCAATGCCGCGGGGGGAACAGCGTGCACATCCAACACGAGGGTCGGCTACACTTTAGCCTTTCGCCGCGCAGTGGGAGACCGTTAGGCCACAAACACGAAGCGAAAGCAGGCGGAGGGAGGGAAGCAGCCGCTGTCTCCCTCCCCGTGGCCCCTGACACCTTCGTGCCTCCACTGCCTTCGTGGCCTCCACTGCCAGCAACACACATCAGCAAAGCAAACACGCTTAGGAAAGACTCAGAGGACCTTGGTCAATTTGAGCTCCGAACACAGCTACCACAGCTACCGTGTGCAGCACCGAATCTATCCCGCCCTCTCTCTCTACTGTATCTCCTTCCTCCCTGTCTCACTCTCTTTCACCATTCCCTCACTGCCCCCCCACCTCCTGTCTCTGTCTCTCTCACTATACCTCCTGTCTCTGTATCTCTCACTATACCTCCTGTCTCTGTATCTCTCACTATTACCGCCTGGTCTCTGTATCTCTCACTATACCTCCTGTCTCTGTCTCTCCTCACTATACCTTCCTGTCTTCTCTCACTATACCGCCTGTCTCGGTCTCTCATCACTATACCTCCTGTCCTCTGTTATCTCTCACTATACCTCTGTCTCTGTATCTCTCACTATACCTCCTGTCTCTGTCTCTCTCACTATACCTCCTGTCTCTGTCTCTCTCACTCTACCTCCTGTCTCTGTCTCTCTCCACTATACCTCCTGTCTCTGTATCTCTCACTATACCTCCTGTCTCTTGTATCTCTCACTCTACTCCTGTCTCTGTATCTCTCACTATACCTCCTGTCTCTGTATCTCTCACTATTACCTCCGTGTCGTATTCTCACTATACCTCCTGTCTCTGTCGCTCTCACTCTACCTCCTGTCTCTGTCGCTCTCACTATACCGCCTGTCTCTGATCTCTCACACTATACCTCCTGTGCTCTGTATCTCGTCCTTACTCCTCCTGTCTTCTGTCTCTCTCACTATACCTCCATGTCTCTGTCTCTCTCACTATACCTCCTGTCTCGTCATCTCTCACTACTACCTCTGTCTCTTGCTCTCGTCACTCTATACCTCCTGTCTCTGTATCTCTCACCTATACCGTCCTGTCTCTGTCTCTCTCACTATACCTCCTGTCTCTGTCTCTCTCACTATACCTCCTGTCTCTGTCTCTCTCACTATACCTCCTGTCTCTGTCTCTCTCACTTCTCACTATACCCCCCCCCCCCTCGACTACAGTACAGATAGGCCCTGCCAGTCAGCATCAGACAGAAAAGCCTGACTCCAAATATTGGTGCAGAGAGGTAGAGAGATTTTCCAGCTGTGGCTTGACATGCTTAAGCAGCGGCAAACAAACGCGTCAGACACCATTAGCTCCTTGAACACACTGTCCTCTCCACTGAAAAAAAGCCACCAGATGTTTCAATGTGTGCGAGGTTGGGGAGGGGGGGGGATCAAACATGTTCTGAAGTTACATTCTCTCCGAGTTGTCTCATTCATTATTGAAGGCCAAAAACAATGGACAGAGAAAACAATGGACAGAGGAAACAATGGACAGAGGAAACAATGGACAGAGGAAACAATGGACAGAGGAAACAATGGACAGAGGAAACAATGGACAGAGACACCATTAGCTCCTTGAACACACTGTCCTCTCCACTGAAAAAAAGCCACCAGATGTTTCAATGTGTGCGAGGTTGGGGGGGGGGGGGATCAAACATGTTCTGAAGTTACATTCTCTCCGAGTTGTCTCATTCATTATTGAAGGCCAAAACAAGGACAGAGAAAACAATGGACAGAGGAAACAATGGACAGAGGAAACATGGACAGAGGAAACAAGGCAGAGGAAACAATGGACAGAGGAAACAATTGACATAGGAAACAATGGACAGAGGAAACAATGGACAGAGGAAAATGGACAGAGGAAACAATGGACAGAGGAAACAATTGACATAGGAAACAATGGACAGAGGAAAACATGAACAGAGGAAACAATGGACAGAGGAAACAATGGACAGAAAAACAATGGACAGAGGAAACAATAGACAGAGGAAACAAAGGACAGAGGAAACAATGGACATAGGAAACAATGGACAGAGGAATCAATGAACAGAAGGAAACAATGGACAGAGGAAACAATGGACAGAGGTAACAAAGGACAGAGGAAACAATGGACATAGGAATCAATGGACAGAGGAAACAATGGACAGATGAAACAATGGACAGAGAAAACAATGGACAGAGAAAAAATGGACATAGGAAACAAAGGACAGAGGAAACATGGACAGAGAAAACAATGACATAGAAAACAATAGACAGAGGAAACAATGAACAGAGGAAACAATGGACAGAGGAAACAATAACAGAGGAAACAATGGACAGAGAAAACAATGGACAGAGAAAACAATGGACATAGGAAACAAAGACAGAGGAAACAATGGACAGAGAAAACAATGGACAGAGGAAACAATGGACAGAGGAAACAATGGACAGAGGAAACAATGGAAGAGGAAGAAAGGACAGAGGAAACAATGGACAGAGAAAACAATGGACAGAGAAACAATGGACAGAGGAACAATGGACAGAGGAAACAATGGACAGAGGAAACAATGGACAGAAAGGAACAATGGAGAGGAAACAATGGACAGAGGAAACAATGGACAGAGGAAAACAATGGACAGAGAAAACAATGGACATAGGAAACAATGGACAGAGAAAACTATGGACAGAGAAAACAATGGACAGAGGAAACAATGGACAGAGGAAAACAATGGACAGAGGAAACAATGGACAGAGGAAACAATGGACAGAGAAAACAATGGACAGAGGAAACAATGGACAGAGGAAACAAATGGACAGAGGAAACAATGGAACAGGAGAAAACAATGGACGAGGAACAAGGACAGAGAAAACAATGGACAAGAGGAAACAATGGACAGAGGAAACAATGGACAGAGGAAACAATGGACAGAGGAAACACTGGACAGAGAAAACAATGGGACATAGGAACAATGGAGAGAGAAAACTATGGACAGAGAAAACAATAGACAGAAACAATGGACAGAGGAAACAATTTG
>NC_036863.1:9969937-9971567 GCF_002910315.2 Salvelinus sp. IW2-2015 | reverse complement strand
GAAACAATTGACAGGAGGAAACAATGGACAGAGGAACAATGAACAGAGGAAAACAATGGACAGGAAAACAATGGACAGAGGAAACAATGGACAGAGGAAACAATAGACAGAGGAAACAAAGGACAGAGAAACAATGGACAAGGAAACAATGACAGAGGAACAATGAACAGAGGAAACAATGGACAGAGGAAACAATGGACAAAGGTAACAAAGGACAGAGGAAACAATGGACATAGGAATCAATGGACAGAGGAAACAAGACAGAGAACAATGGACAGAGAAACAATGGACAGAGAAAACAATGACAGACAGAGGAAACAATGGACAGAGGAAACAATGGACAGAGGAAACAATGGACAGAGGAAACAATGGACAGAGGAAACAATGGACAGAGAAAACAATAGACATAGGAAACACGGACCACCAGCAGTGCATTTGTTCTCTGATCCCATCATTCCCCCGTATCTCGTCATTTACTGAGGCTTGAGTTTAGGGTTTGGCACTGTCACCCGAAAGCAATTTGCAGCAGAATATAAGTGAGTTGGTGGTGCGGGTGGCGTCATTGCTGTGATCATGCGTGTGTTTGGATGACTTGTGGGAAGTGGGTCTGTTAATTGACAGGCCATTAAAAGTGCTAATTGCACAGCGGAGGGCTTGGACCCTTAGTCATAAATGTGATCAGGGCGACCATCATTTATGCCTTAATCAACCCTCGGTTGACACCTGCTGCAACCTAATGCTAATCAATCATAATCATAATCGCATTATGCCCCGGCAGTAGCTAGGGATCACACAAATCATGCCACAGTCTGAGGGGAGGACACACACACACAGAGACTCAGGGACACACACACCAACCATTAGGTTATTGAGCATGAGTAGATAAGTCATCGTCACACACACACACACAATGAATAGATAGGTAAGGCTAACTTATGTCGAAACCACAGACCGAGGACCATCAAAACATTTCATAATGAGCCATAGATGTAAAACTAGGACAGAGATAAAAGAAACCACACACTACAAAGGGTCATGTGAAGTTCCACTCCTATAGTTTTGGAAGTTCGAAGAATAGGGCCTTACCTGCACCAGGTAATGTGCACAGCAGGGAGGAAGAGGAACCAGAAGAGAGGTCAAAAACAAGAAAAAAACGAAACAATTCATATTTTAAAGGGAGACGACAGACTGTATACAATATCGCAATTATTTACAGAATGTATGAATATATGGCACCTGTACATGAATAATGCATGAGTTCACTGGAGTACATTCTGTATACATGTATTTTATTTATGGCGGCTATGTAAATCTGGGCGCAGACAGCTAACAGCATGGGAGGGCGCTAATAACACTAGCCTAGCACGAGCTAGTTGATATTCAGAGAGGGGGGAAAAACATAGCAGACCAGCTGATTACAAAGCCAAGGGCGTGGGTCTTTAGCCAGCCTCCCAGAAACATTCTAGCCAAAACAGAGGAACATCTAATAGCACATTTCAAACGTGGAAGAGAGCGACTGCTGCCGCCCACACAAACGGCTTTCAGAGCTTACAATGTGTATAAATGGGTCCTGCCGAAGTTTATTGCATCAAATCGTGGGCCGGCGTGATAAGACCACAAAGGACTAGAC
>NC_036863.1:9796974-9969771 GCF_002910315.2 Salvelinus sp. IW2-2015 | reverse complement strand
AATCCGCCCTTGTGAGCGATTAGCAATATCCTCAACTCCAGGGAAGCAGGGCGGTAGGGGGGACAATGCCCCACACTAACTACGCTGTCTAATGTAATTACCCTCACATGCTAGCAGAAGTGGTGGTGGTAGTGGGGATTGATTTTTAGGGAGATATAGGGAACCGACAGCTGCAGCGGGAGACAGTAATGTGTAAACAAAAAGAGGGGCAGGATCGCCGCTGGCCCAAAATAACCCATTAGGTGAGGGGGTTCAATTCGATTTTTAGCAAGCGCCAAAGACAGGGTAACGTTACCCACTTTCTGGAGGTTGATATGGAGGCTGTGTGCTTGTAAACGAGTGTGTCTAAGCACGGGTTGGCCTGAATCTCCTCAGCTCTGTCCATATCGTAGCTGAACAAATGAGACTTTTAAATCAACCCTGCAGCACTCCACTAGAGACCGAAAGAGAGAGAGAGGGAGGGCGGGAGGGAGGGATGGAGAGAGGGATTAAAGATGAGTTATTATTTAACTTCAACCTAGGGGGTGGGGAGGACACTAAATGTCAGGCCACAGCACCTGTCTCGCGCCCCCTCTGTCGGACAAGCGGTCACAGGGAGCAGACAGCTCGCCAAACATGTGATTATGTGTGCATGGCCAGGCGAGAAAGGAAACAGCAGAGTATTGACCCATCCATCACTAACCTCCCCCCATGCTCTAGTCTAAGTGGTTCATCCCCACCTCCCACTCATTTGTTTCAACCACAATAGTGGCCTGCTCATCTTGGTTATTTTATGGGTGATTCTTGGGCACATACTCAAAAAGCGTCTCAGAGTAGGACTACCCACCTGTCCATATGTCTCTCTTTCAAATCTGATCTAAAAGGCTAAACTAATCTGAGATCTAGCACTCCTACTTCGAGAGGTTTTGTTAATATGGGCCCTGATTTCAAGTAAAAAATAATCTCATGTTTGCGTAGTTTCCATTTGTTTGCAGCACGCAGCTCCAAACCAGTTGACCTCAATTGCTGCTTTCAGAGTAAAAAAACCCCTCCTAATTCCATTTTGCATGTACAGCATGTGAGTCAATCACATTTGCCTGTGCCAAATTAACTTCCATGTACTCAAGCCTATGTCATCAAATTAGAAGATTACATTCCGAAGCAAACAATTTCCTTGTCATCAGTGCTGCTAAACCAAACTCCCCCCAAAAAACCTTCCTTGAAAGAATATGCATTTGAACACGATTGTCTCCTCTTTCTGGCAGACATGTTTTGCCATTTAATTATGTGAACCCATCAATTGGACTGCATGTAACAATATGCCTGGCATATTTTAATTGGCTGGGGACATGGCTAAACACAAAACCTTCCCTGTTGTAACTGCTGCAAAATCCCTACCATACACAATGTCAAACAAAAAATTGGGCAAAGAGAATGTCATATTCTGAATACAACAAATTCCCTAGCTTCTAGTAATATAAAAAATACAACAAATTCGCTAGCTTCTAGTTCTATCAAGAGTCTGTTTCTATCTCTATCACCTTCATGTATTCACATCGCACCTTCAGCAAAAACAAGCCCCTTCAAAAGAAGGTTAAGGGTTTCCAAAACCGCCCTTTTCATGTGGATTTCCATCGATCTTTCAGCAAACCTGTGTTGAAGAGGCTGGAGGAGGCATTGCTCTCTCAGCGCTCGTTACTTTGGAGGAGGCATTGCTCTCTCAGCGCTCGTTACTTTGGAGGAGGCATTTGTCTAGCTCGTACTAGGCATTGACCTCGCCGTTACTTTGGAGGAGGCATTGCTCTCTCAGCGCTCGTTACTTTGGAGGAGGCATTGGCTCTCTCCAGCGCTCGTTACTTTGGAGGAGGCATTGCTTCATTGCTCGCGCTGCGTTTACTTTGGGAGGAGGCATTGCTCCTACTTCGTCTCGTTTACTTTGGAGAGGGCATTGTTCCTCTCTCAGCGTCGTTACTTGGAGGACGCATTTGCCTCTCTTAGCGCTCGTTACTTTGGAGGAGGCATTGCTCCTACATGCTCGTTACTTTGGAGGAGGCATTGCTCCTACAATTGCTCGTTTACTTCTGGGAGAGGGCATGTGCGTGCCGTACATTGCTTCGTTACTTTGGAGGAGGCATTGCTCCTACATTGCTCGTTACTTTGGAGGAGGCATTGCTCCTACATTGCTCGTTACTTTGGAGGAGGCATTGCTCCTACATTGCTCGTTACTTTGGGGGAGGCATTGCTCTCTCAGCGCTCTCTGTCTCTTATCTCTTCTTCCTCGACACCCTGGTGCATGCTGGTAAAATACTGCCACACTCCATCTCAATGGCTGCCGCTGCTCCAACTTTCTCCTTCACTCAAATAAAATCAAACTTAATTTGTCACATGCGCTGAATACAACAAGTGTATACTTTACCATGAAATGCTTACTTACAAGCCCTTAACCAACGGTGCAGTTCAAGAAGAAGAAAATATCGCACCGACGTGGGGTCTAAAGTCTGAACTGAGCCCTGATAATCTGATAACAGGAGAACTGTGATATCTACCTGAGCCCCAGAAAGACAGACTGAAAGACTCGACTTCTCTGCCGCTCACTCGCATTGTGATCAATGGAGAAGAGATGCCTCATTGAAGTACTTCTACATTCGGAGTAGTGGGAAAAATATACAAAAATATTGTTTTTCAGGGAGGTGGAAGGGGAGGCATAGAAGAGGAACACATGATGAGGATCAGTGGGGATTGGTACTGTCACGTCAGGGTGATCATCAACCTCTCGGAAGAATTGCTTTTTGATCACATCGTGTTCAAAGCCCATCTTTCCAGATTGGTAGGTGCAGGGTGAGATGTATTCAATGTTGGTATACCCAGACATCTTTAAATAGTTTTGTACTTTCTCTTGACATTTGCCATTTAATGTAGGAAAGATATAACTACAAAAGCTGGAATACTGAAATATTCACCAAATAACTTTGAAGCATAATGCCATTCATAACACCCCAAACAAATAATGTCCCCCAGAAGATGACAAAGACAGATTTCCCCCCCCTTTCATATTCTTACACCCCATAAAATGTAAAAGTTTTTGAGGAGTAGTGCCCGCATTCATGTTAAATTCAACAGCCCTGACTAAAGCCTTGGAAGGCTCCATTCGCTGGTCCCTCATGCGCGTCCAATTTCAGATGAGCTGACTCGACCTGTAGAGATGCTTTGTTGGCCGGAGCTTGTGGAAACCCTGTAAGCTCTGGGGTATGGAAATCAAATCCAAGTGAATTTATAATGGGGGGGGGCTCATGGGCAGGGGGGAGGACTAGTTTTCCAACCGAAGATGGCACCGATCATAATTGCGTGGCTTGCAGTGACCTTGAAGAGGGTCGATGGGCTGCATGCGGCTGGCTCTAACTCCTTTCTCTGGCTCCGTCATATCTGTGAGAAGAAGGGCCCAAAGGCCATGACACACTCTTTAACATATTTTACACTCACTCGGCACAATCTAATCCATGTAATTCATAAAATGAGTGGACATAAGTGGTGGGGTCTGGTTCTTCTTTTAGGGAGTGACATGATGCTGAGTCATTGTAAAATAGAGATAAGCCTGCTATTAGATCATTGGGTTTTCAATGAAAAGGCATCTTCTGGGGCAGGTTGGGGTACGCACAATGCCGTCGGGGGGAAAGTCAAATAACAATGTGATTCCCATTCTTTATTTATAATATATTATTATTTCTTTAAAAAAAAATATGAATAATTATTCACATTTTCTAACAGTACATTTATATTTTCCAACGGGGCTATACATTTTGGGTGAGATTGTTTTTCTCGCATGGGTAGCCTCGTTGCTCTGCCAAAAATAAAATTTAACCATCTAGTGTTCAGTGAAAGAACAACACAATGTCAAATACAGGTAGCCTTGTCAAATAATTAACATTCAATCACATTAAGCGTTACTTTATCGCGGGAAACCTTCACTCTTGCACAGACATTTAGAAATGAAACATAACAATTTGAAAAATAAGCCACAGGAGTTTTTTGAGCGAGAATAAAGATGACCTGCGAGTAGTAAGACATGTTTAAAAGCAACAGATACCATTAATAAGAAGGGGCTTATATGGTGAGCTACTGAGTGGCTAGGACAGGCAAGCCCCATACTATTGTGGAGGACTTAATTCTTCCTGCTGCCGAAGATATGGCTGGGACCATGCTGGGGGAAAAGGCCAAAAAAGCTATACAGACAATGCCTTCATCAAACAACACTGTTTCACGATGCATCAGTGACATGGCAGGAGATGTTTTTAAACAATTACTGCTTCGCATACAAGCCAGTGAATTAAATGCGTTACAGCTGGCTGAGTCAACAGACGTGGCGGGCCTGGCACATCTCCTGGTATATGTCCGTTATGTTTATGGGGGATCAATTAAGGAAGACATCCTCTTCTGCAAACCACTGGAACCGGGACAAACGGACAGGATATTTTTTAAGTACTGGAGAACTTTGTGACATCAAATGGACTTTGGTGGTCAAGATGTGTTGGTATCTGTACTGATGGCGCAAAAGCCATGACAGGGAGACATAGTGGAGTGGTAACGCGCGTGCAAGCATTTGCTCCCAACGCCACTTGGGTACACTGCAGCATCCACCAAGAGGCTCTTGCTGCCAAGGGAATGCCTGACAGCTTGAAAGACGTTTTGGACACTACTGTGAAAATAGTTAACTTTGTTAAATCAAGGCCCCTGAACTTTTGATGAACAAATACAGTTTTATACGTAAGATGACTAAATAAAGAGCAAAATGATTGATTATTATTATATTATTATTTGTGCCCTGGTCCTATAAGAGCTCTTTGTCACTTCGCCGGGTTGTGACAAAAACTCACACTCTTATGTTTAATAAATGTATTGTAGAGTGTGTGTGTGGTAGGCTTACAATGATGGCAAAAAACAACATTTGAGAGTGTGCTGACCCTTGTGCTAGAAGGGGTACGCAGCTGGAGGTTGAATGTTTGAAGGGGTAGGGGACTATAAAAAGTTTGGGAACCACTGTTCTGGGGGAATACACTGATGGTGCATTGGTAGTTACAATATCTTTTATATAGTTTTCTAACACAAAACTTTGATCTATTGGGTCATATGGTTAAGTGTATTAGGGAAAGGGTCCCTAATAGCCAATACTAATTATAGCCATTAGCAAATAAGTCATACAGAATCCCTCAATTGCAACAACACATTTCTATACTACTCTCCTCCATACTATTTCCAAGGTACAGCATAAGGTATAAACAATTTATCAATACAGCATTGGTGGTGAACTATCACTATAAGGCATCTTGATCATCAGGATTTTGATAGATAAGGAATTGCTTGATATTACTTAGCCTACTTTTTAATTAACTTCAGGAACGTAAAGAAACATTCCACCCAAACAACATATTTGGGATTTTTTTTAAGTAAAGACACAAACAAACATAATAAACCAAGGTGTCACATGACAAACCGATAATGCTCCCAGCTAAGTCTATCATATAAGGCATTTTGGCAAAAAAAACACACATCTGATAATATTACATGAATAATACGCTCATACATTAACCATGAAACAATGAGCTAATGTGGGGCATAGACGACTACTTTGAAAACAAAAACTATAGGGGGTTAAAAAAAATCTGCTTTGTGTTCTCTATTCAAAATCATCAGAGCCATCAAGATCTGCATCTGCACATCACAAAGAGATGGAGGCGAGGATAAGGGGAAAGAAAAACAGCAACCAATCCAAAACAAACATATCTAAAACCGCCCCTTTCTTCTGAGTAGTACAGACTCCTTCGTTGATCATTTGTCTTCCGTGTCAAGACAGTCAACCAATCAGAGCCCTACCCCACGGTTCCATTGATGCAGTTGGGTTTGGAGAGAGCGATGTGAGCGGCTGCGTCCCTCTATGGACCCAACACTCTTCTCTCCTCGCGAGTGCTTTAAGAGCTGCCAAGCCAAGTGTGATATTAGTGTCATCTGCCTCTTCAATTGGAAATGTAATTTACTTGGAAATTCCAATGTGTCATATGTTTCCCGTCCCGCGAGCCTCTCCTGAGAAAGGGGCTTGACGAGCACCACTAGCAGTTCTAACGCTGATGCACCTGTCTCCTGGTGTCTAACTGGGAATATACTGGAAAAGTTGCTTTGATTTCCACAGAAAGGTCATGTGGTTGACAGCAGTTAAATCTCTGGCTGTATTTCACTCTATATAGTGGAGAACCGAGTGATTACTCACACACACTGGAGTCTGGCATCAGGTGATGTTGTGAGAGATTGGTTTTAGGTTAACACACCGCTCGACTCCCCATGGTTGTGTCTCTGTGGTGTGTGTGTGAGTGAGTGTGTGTACATGCGCTTGACAGCTGGCCATCACAAGGACAGATCAGAGAGAATTTGTCACAAAATTATGCCAATTGTATAGTCTGCTGAATAGTAATGGTCTAATGGTCTGTCCATCACCACACACAGCAAACTGGATCCACATATCGTATTCAGATTGGTGCGTCAACAGGGTGCGAAGAAAGACCGAAAGACTCAGACACAAAGACGAGTGGAAATCAAACACCCCTTTCACCCTGTAGATGAATACCTCAAAATCAGTCCATATGAGGCAGCCTCAGACAAAGAATAAATAATACATCATATAAATGAGCTTGCCTGGGAGCCATTGGGTCCACGTGTTGAATTATGCAAAGAAAGCAGGCAGGCCAAGACTGAGGGCCATCAGACAGTAGAAAAATAAAGAGGCCCTAATGGCTGGAGCCAGTGGATTGAGTTTCAGAGTGTAGTGGTGCCGGCTATCAATTCTGCCCTGGGAATCAATACGAGATTGGACCTCTGTGTTCCTGGTCTGTCCTAATGGAGCTTTTTCCCATTGTGTATCGTATGACACATGCACATGCACGGGAGCACACAACCCAAGACCCAAGGAGAAGGAGAAATTCAGTCCAGAGGGTTCCTTAAGCAACTACTGTTGTTATTGCCCTCATGCTGGCATAGCCTGTAGGGCATTTCTGCTTTACTGGTGGGTATGTAGTCAAGTTTTCATTATGGAAATGTGTAAAATAACGTTCAGTTGAGCGAGGTTGGGCATCTGTATGAATCTGACCTACAGGGATATTGCACAAATCACGATTTATTTAAAAGACAAGGAAACAAAACACCTCTTTTATAATAGATATGCAACACTTGGGCCATTACAGCGCATTAACTTGTATTTGGAGAAGCCCAAAATACACCAGTGACCCAGTAGGAGGGTATGCTGTCCCTGCCTGGCTCTTGAGGCCCCCATGCAGTATTTAAAGGCGAGAGGAAGCCTCTGGCATAACTCAGGCTCTGGCGTAAACACTTTGCAGGTAATAGCATCGCAGGGATTGAAGAGCTTTAATATCATTCCCTTTCAGCAGAAACATTGGCAAAGAGAGTAATGGCAGAGATAGCTGCAATAAAGCTGTCATGCTAATGATGAAGTTACAGCTACCTGATGGAACATGACAACTCAGAGACTGGAGAAAACAGAGCGAAGGGGCGCTACTCTATTTAAATTACATTTCAGAACAACCTGGCAGGGCGATTCTGGGCCTATATCAAACCCAGCAATTTCACTCAATGAGGAGAAGGCAGGGGGATGTTGTTGAGGCTCATTTACTTAATGGATATTGCTACATCACATGACGGGGTATTGTGCTGTAGTTTGTTGTGCTAGGTTGAACAATGACTTTCAAGGGCCATGTTTTAACCGTGCTAGTCTTGTTTTCATCTTGGCTGGTAAAGTGCTTACATGTATTGTGTTTGAAACTTGTAGCCTTAAGGGTGTAACTATTTGCTTTATAGAGAATGAAAAATAATAAGTAAAAAGAACCAGATTTACATGCAAGCTCTTCTTGACCTAAGCTCTTAATTCACATGAAGAGACTTGTGTTCGCTCAAGAACCAATAACATTTTAAAACGTAGGTTCAATGTTTGATTTTCTACTGTCCTTGTACCTGAACACAAACAGCGAGACAAATAATAACTCCAGCTCGGTACAGAACTTCCAGTCAGAGCAATATGACGTCCTACACATGTAGCCTGCGAGATACAAATCATGCCGTCTTGGGCTGTCCTTCTCGTCACAAACAAGGTGAGATTTATTTGCACTCGGCAAGATTGCAATTCAGATTTCAAAACATCTAATGCACAATTAAACAAAAGAAGGAGGCACAATACATTTTCTCAAATCAATCCACTCAGTGACCCTGAAGCAAATAAGGCCTCAGTGAGAATGAGCGCTCAAGAGTTGTTTACCTCAACTGTTGCTTTCACGGAGTCAATCATGTCACACACAAAAAATCCCATGATGCACCACTGCATCCACAACAAACCTCAAATCCCAAAAGCACACTGACCGAAAATAAAAATACACCCCCCCCCCCTTGGGAAACAGCTCGCACTAGCATTATCACTCAAGGAATATCCAGCCTAAGATGTACACACAGGTCACGAGCCAATATAAATTCATGGCACATAGTTTGTGTAGCATCAGACAGTTTTGCAAAGGGGGTGGGGGGGGGGGGGGTCTGACTAGCCTTTCTAATCTAATTCGACGAGGTGCCATTTGCCACCCTCACAAGGGAACTGTCACAGACAAAATAAGACAAATATAGCAGCTGGAACCAATAACCTCTGTTAAGTAGCATCTGAATTTATTGCTGATGACTAATGCTTGGACATTGCATTAGATGTACACTACCGTTCAAAAGTTTGGGGTCACCTAGAAATGTCCTTGTATTTGAAAGAAAAGCACATATTTTGTCCACCAGTCTCAACGTCAACAGTGAAGAGGTGACTCCGGGATGCTGGCCTTCTAGGCAGAGTTGCAAAGAAAAAGCCATATCTCAGACTGGCCAATAAAAATAAAATATTAAGATGGCCAAAAGAACACAGACACTGGACAGAAGAACTCTGCCTACAAGGCCAGCATTCCGGAGTCGCCTCTTCACTGTTGACGTTGAGACTGGTGTTTTGCGGGTACTATTTAATGAAGCTGCCAGTTGAGCACTTGTGAGGCGTCTGTTTCTCAAACTAGACACTCCAATATACTTGTCTCTTGCTCAGTTGTGCACTGGGGCCTCCCACCTCTTTCTATTCTGGTTAGAGCCAGTTTGTGCTGTTCTGTGAAGGGAGTAGTACACAGCGTTGTACGAGATCTTCAGTTTCTTGGCAATTTCTTGCATGGAATAGCCTTCATTTCTCAGAACAAAAGAATAGACTGACGAGTTTCAGAAGAAGGTCTTTGTTCTGGCCATTTTGAGCCTGTAATCGAACCCACAAATGCTGTGCTCCATACTCAACTAGTCTAAAGAAGGCCAGTTTTATTGCTTCTTTAATCAGGACAACAGTTTTCAGCTGTGCTAACATAATTGCAAAAGGGTTTTCTAATGATCAATTAGCCTTTTAAAATGATAAATGTGGATTAGCTAACACAACATGCCATTGGAACACAGGAGTGATGGTTGCTGATAATGGGCCTCCGTACACCTATGTAGATATTCCATAAAAAATCTGACATTTCCAGCTACAATAGTCATTTACAACATTAACAATGTCTACATTGTATTTCTGATCAATTTGATGTTGTTTTAATGGACAAAAAAATAGCTTTTATTTCAAAAACAAGGACATTTCTAGGTGACCCCAAACTTTTGAACGGTAGTGTACATACTGTCTGGAATTAGGTCTTTGTTTCCAGACACTGCAGTGTTCAACCCATGGAGTGTAATGAAACAGGTGATACAAAAAGATTCACCATGCTCCTTTCATGAGTAAAAAAGGCACCTTCCTCTTTGAAGAATAAATAATTTTGTGTTTCTTTGCCACTGTAATCAACTTGTACAAAGGGTGGGGAGAACCACAATGACAGTGGCCATAAATTATTCAGGAGCCTCAAAAATGGACTTGTTTCATAATCAATTTTGAGACTTCAAAGTTGTAGCCACCGATAGAGATAAGTCAGTGTAGACAACGCTGTTGGCAGAGAGTATGTGGTCTCATTGTGGAATACCCAAGCAACACAACCACCATTGAACCAAACCCTGTGCGTTAATGAAAATGGTAGGTTGATATACTGTACATTTGGGTTCAGCAGCCATTAGGCTACAAATAGGAATTGAACCTAACTGTTGCACATTGCACCTCAGTAACAAGAAGAGAAGAATGTGTGTTGAAAGGTCAGAACACATACTGAAGGAACTTTGACACAAAATGACAAATGCTCAACAAAAACAACTGTGGGTTGACAAGGTCTCTCTGTTCTACATTCTCCTCAAACATGTAACAGTTTGAGATGGGAGAATACTGCACCAGAACAATACGGATACAGGCTTATAAGACAAGAAAACAACCCAGGGGAGATCCATTGTACAGTAGACTGATCTAACGGCTGTCAAAAGGAAGAGGAAAAGGCTAAGAAATACACAAGGATCATCAAAATAAATTACATACATTTAAAATTACATCTGGTAAATGCACAGATTACATATCACAAGCTTCCATTATGGCACATCTATTATATTAAGGCTTGAGCAGAGTATCACATTGCGTGGGTTCTCTCTTGTTATCAGACAGCCATTACCGGCAGATGGTAACAAATAGTCTGCCTAAGGAGGAGAACGAGCCAAGATAAGATATAATAATACAGTTATGCTGGCCTTATGCATTTTAGTGCCTATTCAATTACAGGCTAATGCACTGATTGCCCAGTGTGTGATCCAATACAAAGAAAACCACTGGCGATAAAAATAACCTACAATCACATGTGTAATTGCTATGCATTCACTGGCCGATCCTTTGTAATTAGTCCAATTGTCAAAATGGCTGCCCCACAATTGCTGACCTACATACTGTTTGGCTATAATATTCCTTTATGTCTCTCTGGGAAGTTACTATATGTGTTGAGGTGGAGATGAGATGGTGTATGTGCAGACAGAGCAAACAGAGGCTCTGATGTGCTTCACGCTGCTCCCCGTCACAGCTCATGGACCATGCAAACCCCAAAGATACTAGGGAGAAAATAAATCATTGCTGCTGATCTGGATTATCATTCTATGCATTTTCCTGCTTTATTTCTCATCTAGTCCCAATACTCTCAGAGAATGGAGCAGCATGGGTCATATTGAATTACCCATCTAGATGCCATTGTCCACTCCCGTGAGATGTCCGGGGAGTACAGGGGGAGAGCATAAAGACTGGTTAATGAAAGAAATCAAAGGCTGTTGACTCTCAATATTCATGATGTCCTCTTTTATCATTGCGTGTATTTATTGATTTAGATAGATAAACCACTCTGAGGGAACTTTGCTGCCTCCACACAGTCCTGCACTTGTTTACTGGAAACAGATAAAGTAAAGATGATGGTTTACCCGTGGGTGCAGAGGCAGTGACATCATCCAGTCTACAGTCAAATACTGTCAGCACTAAGCAAAATAATAGTCTTAATTCTCCTGGCCTTCCAGTGTATTACAATAAATACCTGTCATTCAATGTCGAAAATGCATGAAACAAAGTAATGAAAAATACATCCTTGAAATACTCGATGTCTGTGTCAAAATGGAGATATTAGGCTCAAAGCTGTCAAGCTTACATACAATTGAAAGTCTAGCTGTGAAGAATAGAGTCAGACTTTACTGGACAATGGCTCACTCCGAATGATCTTTGTAAGACTAGAAACAAAATGGTCACCATATGTCCAATTTTTTGGGGCATGAGAGATAAGAGTCTGACGAAAGGAGAAGAACGACTCCAAAGCTTTTGTTGTTGAAGGTGACCCTTCCTTTGTCTCTTATTGGCTGAAGTTGACCTGCAGTCTCCCTGAAGCTTCGATGAAACACTATTTGCATTGGTAAAACGGCTAATTAAATTTGCATGGATAATAAAAAATTGAAAAGTTGAGAAGCAACCATAGCTCAAGAAATTAGCTCAAACATTCTCAGCTAAAGACCAATTTATTGGAGTCAAACATTAGCACACGGTCATCATGAAAAATTCTACAGGAACTGGGCTTATACTTAGCATGTTCCTGTGAAAATTCCCTCATGAAAAGAATGCTTTCTGTCTGATGAGCTTGTTATCATCATGAACCTGTTAAAAGGCTTAACCTCATCCTTTGGTCTGTTCATTCCCAGAGACCTTGGTTCTTTGACACCTCTGAGTTAGTGGGCTGCCGACTGTGCAGCACACTGCCATGAGGTTGCGAAGGTTGCGATATTCCGTCGAAGAAAGAATGTGATGTGAATGTGTGTCACGCCTCCGACGTGAAAAATCTCCAAGTCCATTTCTCCCACACAGCACAAACAAAGTTTCTGCCGCTGACTGCTCTTTGAGTCTTTGGTACATTCTGTTCACGTGTCTGTATGTGTAGTTTGGGTGCATGACAATACATCCTTACTGTATCTATAGAGCAGATTGGCCTACGTCCAATGCCAAAAAATGGATAACACAAATCAATTGTACATTTTAACAGTGTCTGTATAGGCCTAGTCACAACCCATTAATACAGCTAATATTTACCTTGTGGGCCTGGGTTCATTTTCTGCATGGGCAGACAATCCCCATAAGTAAAACGCCTTGAATCCTCTGTCACGGGTGGCTCTATCAATTATTTCACTGTCTTAACAAGTCAATGCACCCTATCATTGAGCCAAGTGTTTTGAGCCCAAAAGATGCCTTCTTGCAATATAGTGAATACAGTATGTTGCTGCATCTGATACCCACATACTGTCCACAAGACTGGATGAAGGCATATCCCACTGAGGCTGAACTTCAATCCTGTGAAGTAGGCCTCCAGATTCAGATCTACACTGAGACGGTAATAGAAAGTGATTCTCTAGGTAAACTACTTGCTCACGTCGCTTCAGATCGCATGACTGCCTGGGCATGTGCTGGAGGGAGTCCAAGAGCACATGCACTGTTAAGAATTTCAAGGCTCGTACTCTGGAGATGTACGAATGGCCCATTTCTTTCCCCAGAAAGTTACCCGTAGGGAAGCGTGCAAGCATCTGGTAATTACAGTGCATATGGCTTAGCTCCTAATTGGCACCACAAGTCCAACTTTCTAATGAGTTCTCCTTTTTATTTCATTCTGTTGAGGAGACAACTCCAAAAACACCATACGTCGACATGTGATTCAGCTCGTAATTGTAAGGTGATACTTCTTCGGAGATAACGAGGAATTCAGTTGATGAGTTAACATCTTGTTTGGCCTGTAGACATGATCCACCTATTCATGATTGGCATTGTATAATAATACTAATTTGGGGGTGCTTATATTTGTCTTGTTACACACAACCGTGTATTGGAAATGTGTTTCTTGTATATGCCAACTCCCCCTGAGACACCCACAGTAAGTGGGTTCCCGGCCAGGGTCACCATTGTCCAGAGCCCCTGGAGCAACCGGGGTTAAGTGCCTTGCTCAAGGGCACAGTGACATATTTTTTTCCCCTTGTCGGCTCCAGGATTGGTATAGTGGTTTTAGATAAATTGGTAATCTGGAAAAATTACAACTCTTGTGATAAAGGAAACAGGGTTGTTTTGGTTTGTTCTAATAGAAAGACTACCAGCTCTAGAACCTCACGGGTTATGGATTTGTATTTATTCAAGAAATTGTCCCACATACAGTTTGTCTGATAACACTAAACATGATCTATGCATTGTTTGTATGGATTCTTTCATTTTCTCTATTCAGTTTCTCAGTGCACACTGTAAGCTCCATAGGAATAGGACAGACAAAAGTAGATAAAATGGACGTTTCTTGACAACTAATGGCTAGAACTGCCTTGAAACGTGATGGTTTACAGAGAATGAATGACAGTCCTCCATACAAAGGCAATCATAAAACCAACTGTGACTTGGTTCAATGAGCCTGAATGAGGCGCAGCACACAACTGGACAATCTAAACAATGGCTGGTCTTGAATAATTGATGCGAATTGATGACATGAAATATGAAAGAATGGTAAGACAAAGGGGAAAGTAAAGCTGTAAACAAAGTACTTCCTGGACCAGGGATAAGTGGAGAGAACCATGCTGATGCTTCCCCCACATTTAGCTGAAGGCTTCAGTCAGTCTGCAACGCTAGTGAAATGGCTTGGTCTAGCTTGTCTCCTCCACTTCTGCTGAGATTCATTAAAACAAGAGCCTCGGCTCAGCTTTGGTTACCCAGTCAAAATGGAGACCAGTGCTCGCTTGTGAGGTCTAACAATCCCCCAAAGATAAGAGGTAGCCCTGCCGGCGTGACCTGTGCGAGACAACAAATTAGTTTATGAACGCTCTGACGGCGAGTTCTTTTGATCATTCCACCATGCCTGAACCCCTTTGGCCACACGGCATCAGACGATTTCAGAGCCTTCTCTTATTCTCTTGAACTGAAATTAGAGGTCTGAAAGGTTAGTGGCAGCCCACTTCCACATTGAAAGTCCTGCTTTTCCTCATAATAGAAAGCTCTGCTTGCATGTTATCTATCTCTGAAAAACAAGCCTTTGAAACCGTAGGTGGAGATGCTGCATGGTCCTTTGAGATGGTTAGAATATTCATGCTGTGTAGTATTATATATCCTGTAGCTATGATGCAGCTTTGAATACATGGCTTAAGCGACGTGGCACATATTTGGATATTGTTACCCGTAATTGGGCAAAATAGGTGAAAACCACGCTCCACACAGGAAACTAGGCTCTGGTTTGTAATCTACTAATTTTTCTGAGCTGGGAGGAACAGTTCTTCACTTCACTGATATGAACACGGATGATGTCGACATGACATTTCATACTGTGACAATCGCCCCTCCATTTTCATAATAACATTTGGTGCACTGCAGGCCTTAGTGGAGTTATTTTCCACCTCTGAACATATTGGACAGATGATGAATCAAAGAGCGAGCTGCTGGGTATGATGAGGTATAAATGTCTGGGGAACACAGTGCGAGTGCTACCTCTTGACCCTTATTTTTCAGAGCCTGGGTTTCTTAATCAGTCCCCCCAATCAAATCCATTTCAGGTTATTAAACTGGGCCCAGCAAACAACCTGTTTTAATACCTTCATTGATTGTAAGGTTAGCCCCCACCACACTAGCTGATAGTACAACCTAGTCTGACCTGTACAATGGAACGTTCCTATCAAGGTTGAACTATAGACAGCTTCACTCGAGAGGTCATCCATTCAGCTTATACATTGATGTACGTGTAATTGATAGAAGTACACAAACACACATTATTATTCTTTGAATGTACTGTGTAAATCTATGTCTTTAGTTTAAATGTATGTTTATTTTTTATTTATTTAACCTTTATTTAACTAGGCAAGTCAGTTCTTATTTACAATGACGGCCTACCCTGGAAGACGCTGGGACAATTGTGCACCCCACTATGGGACTCCCAATCACGGCCGGTTGTGATGCAGCCTGGAATTGAACAAAGTCTATAGTGACGCCTCAAGCACTGAGATGCAGTGCCTTAGACCACTGCCGGACCCCAGTAAGACTAGCTGTCGCCACTTGCGTCGGCAAATGAGGATTCTAAATAAAAATCGAATTGACCCATGTAAAATATGACATGAGTATAAAAATGACTTACCTGCAGCAAGAATACCAGGATCCAAGGGAGGGAGAACATGGAAGAAATGGGGGAAAAAAGAGGTGGAGTTAGTTATCACATTCCAACACTGCAGACTCATACTCCTCAACACATAGCCAAATATTGTCATCAGTCAAGTGACAGTGGACACACTCATATGTACTCTATCATCCTCTCCAAGAGCCACTCGATGACTCACTGCTATGAGACCTCGCAGTTCTCGCCGCCACAAGCAACACTTCCTGTATTTTTCCCTCTCCATGACCAAACTAATTTCCGACTTCAATTATCAACACTGAACCAGCGTGAGCAATGACATTGACTATTCTAGTGTGGTTTGGTGCTAATAATTCAGCTCGTCCTTGCTCCTGTGCAAATTGCTTTTACTATGGCAGTGATTAATAAATTCAGCTGCGTTACCCTTTGAATTGTAAATTTAACAAATTGTGGAAGACAACTTTAGCCAAGGTATCCGTGCATAACACAACACAGTGTCACTGGGTAATAATGCAACGTATTGTTCAGAAGTAAATACACTTTCCAATCAATTCTGCTCACAGAAATTCCTCAAAAAATATATCATACACTATAATCAATATGTTCCATCAAAGATTGAAATAAGTGATGACTTTATACGAGGTTGCTAGAATCACTGTCAAAACAAGGATAATGATTCTGGCAGCCAATCTCAGAAGGCAGCAGAGTATTTATTGGGGCAGTTAAAAGTGTCCCACAGTCTTTGATGCCAAGAGGTTAATGTTGCATGGTACGCCGGATTGAAGGAATATTATGGGAATGGGAAGGCATTGACTTATGCTTGGAAAGCGCCTCTTTTTGGCCCAGAGTTTGAAGCGACCCAAACTGGATTACTCTGAAAGAGTTCACATTTATAGATTAGTGTAGGGCGGGCAGAAAAAAATAACATTTACATTTGCTTATAGTGCATCTCTTGGTTGTTTTTGTGGTTTTTCTCCTAAGCAGAGGGAACAGGGGTCATTTGCAGGGCTAGCACAAGGCCAAGAGATTCCCAAAGGCCATATGCACCCCACTGCAGCAATCCGTTGAGCTATTACCATATTGCAACAACCTATCAATCACAGTCCGCATACAGTCTGACTGAAAGTGAATCATTGTGTGTATGTGTTTGCATGTACAGCATTTTTGTGTGTGCATGTGTGTGTGTACATATGACTTACTGTCTATTACTACCATAAGGAGAAGAGAGACTAGAGCCATTCCTATTGCATAGTAAATGGAGCACACAACATTTTGTATGTGCAGTGGGGTTTTAACAAATAATGACATGCCTTGAGGGACAACCCACCGAGTTGCGACTTTACATCCAGGTCCTGTGAGAAGCCCGCCCGCAACGGTGAACCCAGTCACCAGGATTGAAAGTGACAGCAGTGGCAGACTTGTATTTTATTTTTATGTGCCACAAATTCGGCTCATGATATTCGTGGCCATTTTGTATTGGCACTAAAACGGGATGCTAAACTAAATCAACAACGGTGGTGCAGTCCTTCCCTATTGGGGCACAATACCACAGCTGAATTGTCATACCCAAGCTTCCCTATATGGGTTGGAGGTGAGCTAGCGCCTTTGGCTAACTGCGGGGGAAAGGGACGCCAGCAACGCTCTAATAAAGAGACTCCTGAAAAAAATGCTATTTGGGGGATTCCTCCAAGGCTCCAGTGGTACTTGCCACTTGAAAGATTACATTTTCAGTTCGCTTGCATCTAAAGTAGTACCAGGGGGAGAGTGGAACAAGCAAAGCGGCATTTCAATTAAGCAACTGTGGTATTGAAATTTGCTGTTGTGGAGTTGTGGAGTGCAGTCTATCGCCCACCAGTCAGAGATTAATATCTAGCTTTTTTTCCATCTATAGGGAGGCATACACAGCTATGGCCATTCACCCACACAAGTGTCATGACAACGAGCATCATGACTCATTAAATCCAGCTGTTGCCATGGCTTCTAGTGTATCAACTAATTTGAAGGGAAGAGGTGCATTTCTGGTAGGCCAACTCATTGTACATGTTATGACATTCTGTAGGACTAATGAGAACTTGTATTCATCTCAGTTTGTTTTACCAATAATACAGTGTCTACTTGCACAATTAAGCACGCTTTAAGCTTCCACTACAAAGATTTGCATTGTGTTGTCAATAAAGCACATTGTTTTGTGAAGACCTTTCTGGAGAACGTGCAGACATGGCTGCAAGAGACCTCCAAGGCCAGGGAGACCTCGGCATTAGGGATCGCTCGCTTTGTAGACTCCAAATGTTGTCCTAATTAACTATTCCATGCGTCACACATGGCTGTGGACATCAATGGGCTGAAAACATAAAAAATGGCATTGCACTTGTTTCTTTTGTTTGTTGTTCGCAATAATATGATATCAAATGTATTGCTATACATACATACAGCATAGGAATATGTGCCATAGCACTTCACTTCAAATGTAAGTTGATTTTCAGTCACATTTGATGTCAATGATAAAATATTGTACCTTTACTGCACTAAATATGATCTCATAAAAGTCATTTTCAATTGGTTTGGTTCATTGGCAATTCTACGAAATCCCTTAATGATTCAGCTAAAGTAGAACACCAAACAATGGCCTTTTTTAAAAAAGAAAACTGAACTGGAAAGGATAACTTACTTTCTGAAACATTTCAAGGACTCCTTGGTCTCTATTGAATCCCTGAGACCTTCTCATTGCATCGGCTGAACGGGAGCATGAAAGAGCATATATTTCTCTTAAATCCACACAGGTTTTCAAAGTGAGGCCCAGGCTCCGGTGAGTCAGTAGTCAGTACTCGTTATATTTTATGTGTACGGGGGCTTTGTGACTTTTTTCCCCATCAGCTCACTGTCAAAAACCTTAAGGGCCTAATTTATTTGACAAACCAGCTAGCCCTTAATGCCCCTGACAGCCATCTTGATGAGGTCTTCGACACAGTGAGCCTGGTAGCTTCATATCTCGCCCAACACTTTAATTGACCCTTTCCTCCACCTTTTATTCTGGGGTAATAGAGTCCCACTTATCACCATCTTAATTTGAGCGATGGTGATAACGGTAGTGTCGGTAGTTATGTCAATAACAGTGACCTTGGCTTCCTATGGTAACACAGTGCCCCTGTCTCTCCAGGTAGTTTAGCATCCACATGTAGAAGACTAAGTGGCTGCTAATAATGCAGCCACATGTTGTGACAACTTTGTTAGTATTAATGACCACCATGTGTGATAGAAATGAAGGTTGTACAGTGCCTTCAGAAAGTATTCACACCCCTTGACTTTTTCACATTTTGTTGTTACAGCCTGAAAATGTATTAAATGTAGATTTTGTGTCACTGATCTACACACAATACCCGATAATGTCAGAGTGGAATTTTGTTGTAATTTAAAATTAAAATTAAAACGTCTTGAGTCAATAAGTATTCGTTTGTTATGGAAAGTATAAATAAGTACAGGAGTACAAATGTGCTTAACAATTCACATAAATTGCCTAGACTCACTCTGTGTGCAACAATAGTGGTTAATATTTGTGGGCTATACTCGGCCTTGTCTCAGGATGGTAAGTTGGTGGTTGAAGATATCCCTCTAGTGGTGTCGGGGCTGTGCTTTGGCAAAGTGGGTGGGGTTATATCCTTCCTGTTTGGCCCTGTCCGGGGGTATCATCGGATGGGGCCACAGTGTCTCCCGACCCCTCCTGTCTCAGCCTCCAGTATTTATGCTGCAGTAGTTTATGTGTCGGGGGGCTAGGGTCAGTTTGTTATATCTGGAGTACTTCTCCTGTCTTATCCGGTGTCCTGTGTGAATTTAAGTATGCTCTCTCTCATTCTCTCTTTCTTTCTCTCTCTCGGAGGACCTGAGCCCTAGGACCATGCCTCAGGACTACCTGGCATGATGACTCCTTGCTGTCCCCAGTCCACCTGGCCGTGCTGATGCTCCAGTTTCAACTGTTATGGAACCCTGACCTGTTCACCGGACGTGCTACCTGTCCCAGACCTGCTGTTTTCAACTCTCTAGAGACCGCAGGAGCGGTAGAGATACTCTTAATGATCGGCTATGAAAAGCCAACTGACCTTTACTCCTGAGGTGCTGACTTGCTGCACCCTCGACAACTGCTGTGATTATTATTATTTGACCATGCTGGTCATTTTGAACATTTGAACATCTTGGCCATGTTCTGTTTAATCTCCACCCGGCACAGCCAGAAGAGGACTGGCCACCCCTCATAACCTGGTTCCTCTCTAGGTTTCTTCCCTAGGTTTTGGCCTTTCTAGGGAGTTTTTCCTAGCCACCGTGCTCTAAACCTGCATTGCTTGCTGTTTGGGGTTTTAGGCTGGGTTTCTGTAAAGCACTTTGAGATATCAGCTGATGTAAGAAGGGCTATATAAATACATTTGATTTGATTTGAATTAGGTTTTTGAATGACTACCCCATCTCTGTATCCCACACATATATCTGTAAGGTCTCTCAGTCGAGAAGCGCATTTCTAGCACAGGTTCAAGCACAAAGAATAGGCATCATTTCCAATGCCCCCCAATAAGGGCACATATTGGTAGATGAGCGAATTTAAAAATAAAAGCAGACATTGAATATCCCTTTGAGAATGGTGAAGTTATTAATTACACTATGGATGGTGTATCAATACACCCAGCCACTATAAAGATACAGGCGTCCTTCCTAATTCAGTTGCCGGAGAGGAAGGAAACCGCTCAGGGATTTCACCATGAGGCCAATGGTGACTTTATAACAGTTTAATGGCTGTGATAGAATGGATCAACCACATTGTAGTTACTCCACAATACTAACCTAAATGACAAAGTGAAAAGAAGTAAGCCTGTAAAATATTCAAAAAAATGCATCTTGTTTGCAATAAGGCAATACTTTTTGTCCTGAATACAGTGTTATGTTTGGGGCAAATCCAAAACAACACATTGAATACCACTCTTCATATTTTCAAGCATGGTGGTGGCTGCATCATGTTATGTGTATGCTTGTCGTTGGACAAGATTAGGGAGTTTAGGATCAACATAAATGGAATAGAGGCAAGCACAGGCAAAATCCTACAGGAAAACCAGGTTCAGTCAGCTTTCCAACAGACACCGGGAGATACATTCACCGAATAACCTAAAACACAAGGCCAAATATACACTGGAGTTGCTTACCAAGACGACATTGAATGTTCCTGAGTGGCCAAGTTACCGTTTTGACTTAAAACATCTATGGCAAAAAATATCTATGGCAAGACTGGCTATCTAGCAATGATCAACAACCAACTTGACAAAGTTTGAAGAATTTTTAAAAGAATAATGGGCAAATGTTGTACAATCCAGGTATTCAAAGCTCTTAGAGACTTACCCAAAAACATTCACAGCTGTAATCGCTGCCAAAGGTGATTCTAACATGTATTGACTCAGGGGGTTGAATCTATTTTCATACATCTTATACAAATGTTAGAATTTTTCTTCCACTGACATTACACAGAGTATTGTGTGTGGATCATTGACATAAAATGACAATTAAATACATTTTAATCTCACTTTGTAACATAACATTTATAAAAAGTCAAGGGGTGTGAATACTTTCTGAAGGCACTGCACATGATGGGTAAGTATTATGTCTAATCTAACTAATGAACACCTTACTGTGGCTGTACAGGAAAGCTTCGTACTGCGGTCTTGTTCTTGTCTGCTAAAGGTAAAAATACCTTGCATTGAGCTCAGTTGGTAGAGCATGGCCCTTGCAACACCAGGGTTGTGGGTTCTAAAAAATTTATGAAAAATGTATGAACTCACTACTGTAAATCGCTCTGGATAAGTGTCTGCTAAAATAACAAAAATGTAAAAATGTAAACCACAACAGAAAACAGTAGTGAGGACCAGCACTGTATTGCAGGAGATGGCACAGGCTCAATCTCTACTTTCTCTGCATCTCTCTCTTCTCCTCGGTCTGTCTATCGTCCTCCACTGTATGTCTATCGTCCGTCTGTCCTTCCTCTTGGAGTAAAGCCCTGGAGCCTAGAGGGGCCCATTAACGCACGGCTGGGCTAAAGGGGACAGTCCAGCCCAGCAGATGAGCCTGGCCAAACCTGCACCACTCGCTGTATTAGCGTCCACATTTAGACTGCAGGGGGACTTCCAGCATGCACGGACGGATGCGCACACAGACAAAGACACACATGCACACACACACACACACACACACAGAAAGACACACATGCACATCCACATACAGAGGCTCACTATATTTCTCTCAGAGAGCGACACACACATGGACACACACACAACACATAGAAAGACATGCATGCACATACACAGAAGCTCACTATCTTTCTCTCAGAGAGAGACACACACACATGGACACACACATGACACACACACACATATAAACGCATGGCTGTGGCGTCTTTGAATGTTTCATCCTTGGGGTAATTCAGGAAGTGTAGGGAGGAAGGTAAGCAGGGGTCGCCAGGAAGGCAATTTCACATTCTGTCACTTTTTCTTTTTCTGTTTTATTAATTCATGCTGTAATCAAAGTCGACCCTCCTTTCTCTCTTTCCCTACTTCTAAGTCTGTCCATCAGGATTGATATCATACAGACTGAGATAGAGAAAAATGAAGTAATTTTGGGTTCAAAAGTGCATGTGAAGGTAGGGTGAAAAAAACCTGAGAATCGTATTTATAGACTGCTCATGTGTAACTGTGTGCACATTTGCTGCAGTCTTCTCCTGAAGCAATACACGGAGATGCTACAAACCTGAGCACCATTTCCATCAGGACAAAGGACATAAGGTACAGGCATAAATAATGTAACATAGTAGTCTACATCTATGCAGCTGTTTGATTCATTGATTCATATCTTGGCCAGGTCGCAATTGTAAATGAGAACGTGTTCTCAATTTGCCTACCTGTTTAAATAAAGGTTAAATTAAAAAAATATATATTTTTATTTTTTATATGTAGACATTTTTTACACTTATCGCCACAACAGAAAACAATAATTTATTCAGTGTAGGATAACATCAAGTTGTTTTCCATTTACCTGTCCGAGTTAACTTCTGTTGAGGAAACGACGGCGACTTTCTTGGCTTAAAGAGTGAAGACAAATAGTGTCTGCCATTTACATTTCTATAATAGTATGTCCAGTCTGATATTGCAGGGATGCAAATTGGTGAGGGCCCAAAAAGGTGACACGTTTTATTTTTTACACAGAAACATGCAAAAAATCCCTGCTAGGGGGAAATAGAGGTTTTAACTAATTAAACAACAAAGAATATTATCTACATGATCAGTCTCTGTGTGTAAAATAAAAAGTGCTTAATGTGAACCTAACTCACAGCTAAAAAATGTAAAGAAAGCAATCCAATGTTATTTGTTGCCTAGACTTTACTGCAAATGACACTCAGAGCTAGTTAACTGTAAGGTTGCAAGATTGAATCCCCCGAGCTGACAAGGTAAAAATCTGTCGTTCTGCCCCTGAACGAGGCAGTTAACCCACCGTTCCTAGGCCGTCATTGAAAATAAGAATGTGTTCTTAACTGACTTGCCTAGTTAAATAAAGATTACATAAAGGTGTTCAAAATATATATATATAAAAAAAAATCGGTGTCCAAAAATACTGATTTCCGATTGTTATGAAAACTTGAAATCGGCCCTAATTAATCGACCATTCCGATTAATCGGTCGACCTCTAACCTCTATAGTGGCATCCAGTTTAAGCCAGGCCCAGCTCCAGCTACACTTGATCCCTGAATCCAATTGTTTAACAAGCAACGCCTCATTTCCACCTAATTCTCTCATTCTGAAAATTAACCACATACTGTAGAGGAAAAACATTAGTTAACAGATAGAGGTAAGTTCGTTAATTTCACACAGCGTGCCAGGGTCCAGTAAGCAACTAACGCGTTAGAACTTGAGGAACGGCAAGGAGTCGCATACCAGTTAATACTATAGTGAATTAGTTAGGTTACTAATGTTAGCTCATCTGATGTTGTAACGTTAGCTGTCTGACTTTATTAGCGAGCAAATCTTCACACCATAAACTCAATTATTTGATCCGTTAAATTGGCTAATGTTGCTCAACATTACTCTGGCTAGCTAATGGAGAATTCAATCCAGCTAACAAGATACTTAACAATGCTAATACTTGTTCCACCACACATTCTCCCTCACCTCATACTTTCCAAATGCCAGTTGTTTTTCGGTTACAGCTCATGAAGTATGCTTCATCACATTCTCACCCCCGTCTCCGTGGTCAGGCATCTCACCCAACGTTACCTCTTTGTTATTGTTCAGGGGACGCACTGCTGTAAATGGCAAGCTGCCTTTCCAGAGCGCGCGCTGATGCTGTAACTAGTAAATTGGTTGTCTCTTCTCTCTTCAGTCGCATGCTGCGCTGCATTCTGTTGTTATGTGAACGATTGGGTCAGCCTTGGATATAGACACTAGTATTATTCCAAACGCGCATCACTCTTTCGCTTACAGCCAGCAGTGATCCAACCCCCCCCCCCCAAAACTTTTCTCACCGGATCTACACGAATCACATAGGTCACCTATTTTGGATTCATAATGGCGAATTTCGCCGAAACGTGACTAGTTTGCATCCCTGGAAATTGGCCAAAGTAACAATGAAGACAATGTGTAGAAAGACTACAGAAGTATTCAGTCAGTACCGACATGACAGGAATCCACAATCACCAACAGCACATAACCTCCTGCCAGCACTGTTGTGGCTTGGTGGCTTAAAACAAAGGAGTCTGAACCTGCCTTTGCATTGGGGCTAATAATGTGCTCGCCTACTCTCATACTTAAAACAGAGGTGGGTCACCGCTGCTAAATTAATGTAGGGGAAACACTGACATTCGCTGGAATGTTAAGCATGGCTCTGCATGACAGAGACACTATAAAGCCGGCAGCGCGACGTTAAAGCTCCCACCTCTGTTCCTCTGGAAATAAGGCCTACAGGAGAAGGAAGTAGCAGGAAGAGGAAAGAAACAACTGCTAGATTGAAACAAACCGTTCCTGTGTATTTAGTGTCCTCGCAAATCCCGGAAGGTTAATATGGATGTGTCTAAAGAGAACAAAGAGGAGGAGTAGGGCATAAAAAAATCTCCCTTAAATGGACTATTTAATAGGACACATATACTCTGCCTGGTCATCCTCCTGTTTAAAGGCTCCTCTCCAGGCGTTGCGGCAGTGCCTCCCAGGAAAGGCGGTTGGCTGCTGCTGGCAAACCTGATAAATCTGATTGGATTAGAGCCAAGTTACAGTAGCGCTACAGGAACAGGCCCCCTTAATCCACTTTAGAGTATTATGAGTAATGCAAATTCCTCAGGGGGATGACTCGAAGTCTGACCTTCTCGCTTCTGACTACTGGGAGCAGTGATCAATATAGGGTCAGTCTGGAGGCCTGGAGGAGCGACATGGTGTGCAGTCATGGTCTACTGTCAGGTGATGACTTATGATGGCCTTGAGGGGTAACCCACAGAAACAAAGAACATACTGCAGTGTCTTGAACATCAAGACTGGTGGTGATATGGTGCTGATTCAAAAGGTACAAACCTTCAATGTTGAGGAAGTTCGGGATCTGGACTAGCCAATAATCTGGTAAAAAATGTCGCAACGTTATTGGACAGTGAATTCCCATGCATAGCTGAATTGACCTCAGACAATGAGTTAACGTGAAAATTAAAACGTCTGACCCGATTTGATGCTTGAAATGATTCTGAGAGTCCCATTGGAATGTAATGAGGCGGAGTGTCCCCGATACCCGGCAGGAGCACCCACGGGTGACCGCTCTAGAGATAGCTAGTCTGTGTTCTATGCCTGGTCAGCCAAATTTAGTAGTGGGCATGGCGTACAGTATATATTTCCCAGAACAGCACATGATCTCTGGCATTTCACTGATGATTAAACCCATTTGTCTAAACACTGCAAGAGTTGCTCCTATATCCAGAAAAACTACAGCTGCTAAGTGGTTTGTCAATATGTCAATGTATGAATATATACTCAAAATAAAGAAAACATTATAGCTGTGGTCTCTGGTATTTATGCTGCACAACTGCAGTTGTTTTTGGATTGACTGGCATCTTGAGGCATTCCTTGACAAGCTATTTACAGGTATTGGCCAGTAGAGCAAGAAACACAACCGATTTACAAGTATGTCATTCACAAGTAAGGTTGAAGAATGTATAAGCAAAGGGTTTTCTTCCTCATTGATATCGGTCCCTGTAGGTCAATTGATAGAGCATGGTGCTTGTAACACCAGGGTAGTGGCTTGGTTTCCCGGGACCACCCATAGGTAAAAGGTATGCACGCATGATAAAAGTGTCTGCTAAATGGCATATATTATATATTATTATAATTATATATTATGATATCGTCTCCGGGTCTAATTTGGCTGTCAAAATGGTATAAAATGCTAGGTCTTTTATACATTCAGTAGGGTAATATAATGTCAGCTCTGTGATTTAAGACCTCTGTTCAGAAGTGATATTACTCTTTAAAAGTGTTAGTCATATGGGACTGTGCAAAATGATATAGCAACATCGGCTCATACAATCCACACTGTGTGTATACATTACATCTCACGTGTGAGAAATATGCTGATGGCATTTAAAGTGCACTGTGATTTGTCAAACATCATATGCATGACTACAGCTCGCTGGCAGGGGAGAAAACAAAGGCAGTCCAAAAGGGAAAACTATGCTGATCTCTTATGTGTCCCACAATGCACCTGATGCCCACTCAGACACCCCCCTCCTGAGCAGCCCCCCCCCCCCAGCATGCTAGTCAGGTTCCGCTGGTTGAAGACACTCACACTAACACGCAAGGAAACACACATACACACACAAAACACTCGCACCAGGCCAAGCCCCTTCCATTGTCAGCCCGTGACCCCATTAACAACTTTTGCCGCTGTAAATTATTCAGGGTGTGGTGAATTCGCTTTAAAATTTTAATTGTGGTCAGTCTGAAGATGTGCATTAAGAAAAGAGGGGAAATCCTCCTAATTGATTTCCAACAACCTAAGACACCTTTTACTGCTCATTATGTGGGGAGTTTCTGGGGGTCTCAGGTTTGAGTCATCCCAAGGGGGCCCTTTGTCTGGAACTGGACCCCTTCCACACACACACACACACACACACGTTATGTTGTTCTATCCTCAATACATTACAATTATATATTTGACTTAATAAGGACTGAATGCTCAGGCTGCCAAGCTTTGCTAGTACAAAGAGATACAACTTCAATTAGCACTGACGTGTGAAGCGAGAGGTCTCGAAGCCTTTGAGCCCAACAAATGGCAGGCTACCCCACCTGTTGAAAGTCCATCCACTGGCATTTTCTACAAGAAATCTGCCTCCAGAAATAAAAGCTTCTCCCAAGTGGGTGACACCTACTCCCATTGCCTGCTGCACTGCTGCTTGGATTCCACCTGGCGATCTGTTCACCGTCTGTCTTGGCCTGTCACCCCCCACCCCCCCCCCCACCCAACAGTGCACATATGCACTGCGAGTGCTTACAATGGCTAGCCCCAAGTCGTTATATATATATTTTACTTTTCTTGTGAATTTTGCTATTTTGCTATTTGCCTCATTTGTTGACTACGAACTTTCTTTGTTTGTGCCCACACTCAGGACTCTGACTCTCTATTGGTTACACAGACTTCTTGCCTCCCATCCCATTCTAAACACCTCTCGCCGGCTTTGTATTCATGTTACCTGATGAAATTGATGTCCAATATGATCTTGTTGCCATCTGATGCACATTCAGTTGTCATAAATCAGCCCTGTACTATGCCGTGCCTTGATTGTATTACTGTTGATGATATCTGGAAATCTGCATGTACACCCTGGCCCATCTACTGTTGCTAGCCCCAATTCTGACTTGTGCTCTGATTTATGCTTCACTGATTTCTGCTCTCGTAAAAGCCTGGGTTTTCTGCATGTTAACATGAGAAGCTTTTTACCTAAAATGGATCATTTGAAAGTGTGGGTTCAGATCTCCAATCCAGATGTGTTGGTCATTACTGAGACGTGGGTAAGGAAAATTGTTTTGAATACTGATGTTAACCTTTCTGGTTATAACCTTTTCGGCAAGACAGATCTTCCAAAGGTGGGGGAGTGGCAATCTTTACCAAGGAACACCTTCAGTGCTCGGTGGCTCCACCAAGTCTGTCCCCAAACAATTTGATTTGCTGGTTTTAAGTATTAAACTTTCAAATAGCTCTTTGTTGACTGTTGCTGGGTGCTATCGTCCTCCATCAGCACCGGCCTGTACTCTACCTGCCCTAAGCTCTCTCCTGGCCCCTTACACAAAGTCTGAATTTGCCCTGCTAGGTGACCTAAACTGGGACATGCTTAAACCACCTGACCAAGTCCTAAAGCAATGGCACTCCCTAAATCTTTCTCAGATTATTACCAATCCCACAAGGTATGACTCCAAACACCCAGAAAAGGATACTCTTCTTGATGTTATCCTCACAAATAATCCTGATAGGTATCAGTCGGGTGTTTTCTGTAATGACCTTAGTGATCACTGTTTTACAGCCTGTGTACGTAATGGCTGCTCAGTGAAACGACATGTCCTGATTTGTCATAGACGCTTGCTAAACAACTTTGATGAGGAAGCCTTCCTTCATGAACTGGCCTCTGTAAAATGGTATAGAATCAGCTTGATCCGCTCTGTCGAAGACGCTTGGACCTTCTTTTTTGATATTTTCAGTTGTTTTGTTAACAAACACGCCCCCATAAAGTAAATGAGAATTAAAAACAGGTTCAGCCCCTGGTTCGACTGTGATCTTGGAGAGTTACTCCACCTCAAGAATTGCATTTGGCGAAAGGCTCGGCACACGCATACTCAGGCTGACTGGCTCTCGTTCAGGCATATGACAAATAAGTGCACTCAGGCTATCCGGAAGGCTAAAGTTAATGAATTTAAGGAGCAGTTCTCTCTCTGTGGGTCTAACCCCAAGAAGTTCTGGAAAACGATTAAAGACCTGGAGAATAAATCCTGCTCCTCATAGCTGCCTATGTCCCTTAAAGTTGATGATGTGGTTGTTACTGACAAGAAGCACATGGCTGAGCTCTTTAATCACCACTTCACTAAGTCAGGATTCCTATTTGAGGCCATGCCTCCTTACCTGTCCAACATTTCCTCATCTCCTACCCTTTCTAATGCGACTATCCCCGATGCTTCTCCCTCTTTTTCCCCTGCCCCGCTACAAAGTTCCTCCCTGCAGGCAGTCACTGAGTCCGAGGTGCTAAAGGAGCTCCTGAAACTTGACCCCAAAAAACTATCTGGGTCATATGTTTTAGACCCTTTCTTCTTTAAGGTTGCTGCCCCTATCATCGCCAAGCCTATCTCCAACCTTTTTAACCTGTCTCTCCTTTCTGGGGAGGTTCCCATTGCTTGGAAGGCAGCCACTGTTTGTCCTTTATTTAAAGGGGGAGATCAAGCTGATCCTAACTGTTATAGGCCTATTTCTATTTTGCCCTGTTAATCAAAAGTGTTGGAAAAACTGGTCAATAATCAACTGACTGGCTTTCTTGATGTCTATAGTATTCTCTCTGGTATACAATCTGGTTTCCGCTCAGGTTACGGATGTGTCACTGTAACCTTAAAGGTCCTCAATGATGTCACCATTGCCCTTGATTCTAAGCAATGTTGTGCTGCTATTTTTATTGACTTGGCCAAAGCTTTTGAAACGGTAGACCATTTCATTCTTGTGGGCCGGCTAAGAAATATTGGTGTCTCTGAGGGGTCTTTGGCCTGGTTTGCTAACTACCTCTCTCAAAGAGTGCAGTGTGTAAAGCCAGAAAATCACCAAGGGAGTACCCCAAGGCTCAATCCTAAGCCCCACGCTCTTCTAAATTTACATCAACAACATAGCTCAGGCAGTAGGAAGCTCTCTCATCCACTTATATGCAGATGCTACTGTCGTATACTCAACTGGCCCCTCCCCAGATGTTTTGTTAAATGCTCTACAACAAAGCTTTCTTAGTGTCCAACAAGCTTTCTCTACTGTTAACCTTGTTCTGAACACCTCCAAATCAAAGGTCATGTGGTTTGGTAAGAATAATGCCCTTTTCCCCACAGGTGTGATTACTACCTCTGAGGGTTTAGATTTTGAGGTAGTCACCACATACAAGTACTTGGGAATATGGCTAGACAGTACACTGTCCTTCTCTCAGCAAATATCAAAGCTGCAGGCTAAAGATAAATTGAGACTTGGTTTCCTCTATCGTAATCGCTCCTCTGGTTGATGCTTATTTATAAAACCCTCTTAGGCCTCACTCCCCCCTATCTGAGATATCTACTGCAGCCCTCATCCTCCACATACAACACCCATTCTGCCAGTCACATTCTGTTAAAGGTCCCCAAAGCACCCACATCCCTGGGTCACTCGTCTTTTCAGTTCGCTGCAGCTAGTGACTGGAACGAGCTGCAACAAACACAAACTGGACAGTTTTATCTCAATCTCTTCATTCACAGACTCAATCATGGGCACTCTTACTGACAGTTGTGGCTGCATTGCGTGATGTATTGTTGTCGCTACCTTCTTGCCCTTTGTGCTGCTCATGTTGTGTTGCTACCATGCTGTGTTGTCATGTGTTGCTGCCTTGCTATGTTGTTGTCTTAGGTCTCTCTTTATGTAGTGTTGTGTCGTCTCTCTTGTCGTGATGTGTGTTTTGTCCTATATTTATGTTATTTTTTTAATCCCAGCCCCCGTCCCCGCAGGAGGTCTTTTGCCTTTTGTTAGGCCGTCATTGTAAAATAAGAATGTGTTCTTAACTGACTTGCCTAGTTAAATAAAGGTTGAATAAAATAAAAAATAAAATAAAAATGGGGACCTAAAATGTATTTCCATTCGAAATCCCATTTTCCCGAACCTTAAACCTAAACCTAACCCTTACCATAACCATAACCCTAACCCAAACTTTAAACCTAACCCCTTATCCTAGCCTTTGTCGTCATGGGGATGTGGAGAATTTTCCTTGTTTTACTATCCTTGTGAGGACTTTTGGGGATTTCAGGTCTCCACAAGGATAAAAGAACCAACCCACACACACAGTCTGCCCCAATCACGTGTCAAGTACACACACACGTTTCCCAACCGTCTAAAGCTCTAAGGGTTGAAACGATGGTTAAAGCCTTGGAGGGCTGTAAAAGACCCCCTGCAATCAGCATCAATTAACCCACATTTCGCCAGCACATGCCTGCCTGCTAGTAAAATGATGCTTGTTTGATGTCATCATAATTCATCTTCCGTGAGTACGTTACACAAACCAAAACATGGGGCTTCTCCTTCTAAGTGCATGAATGCTGACTTTCAGCTGATTTTAATGCTGAATTAATGTTAATGCCCATTGCAAGAGGATTCACATATACAGTATGTGGGGTTATGTTTGTGTTAAAGTGCATGCCTGATCTCTGACCTCTTGTATGAACAGCTATCTATTATACAGTATTGATCTGATTCTCCATATTAAACACTTGCAATGGATAAAATACATCATGTGAGCCTCCAAATTCTCTACTAGTGGGACACCTGTCATAGTGACCCATGTCTAGAAAAATGCTTGCAATAGCGTTTTTTTGTGATATCGTCCTTCACAAATAGTAACAGTAAGCAATTTCTTTGAGTATCAAACAGAGGTGGATCAATTAATACAACTTCTTTATCGATTTGTACTACTACATTTAGCTATTTCTATATCTCACTTTTTATTAACATCTGTCAATATGAGTCTGTCAATTTCAAAAATGTCAATTTTATTGTTTGCTTTCTGCCATGTCCACAGCATACCGTTACCCCTCTATAAACATAGCCCTGTTCACCCCTCTCAACACCCCAAGCCCAAATTGGCCTAGCTACTGTATGCACATTATAACAAACACGATTACTGTTAAAGAACTTGTTAAGATGATCGCACTGATCATTAAATGTGGTCCTCAAATGCCTTAGAATCTCTGACATGTAAACAAAAGGCATTGTTGTTCCCCCTATAAGCAGCTTAGGGAATTATGGAAATGTGATGGTACACACAATGAAGACATGTTTGCCCACATATCGTGGCCTATACTACTAGCAGAGCACTATGGTGCCCATGTACTAATTGGGTGTGTGGCTACAGCAGGGTTCATTGGGTGAAGCAGAGATGGCCAAGACCCAAAGCTTTACAGTATGGGGATAGTAATCACACACGGACACATTATTAACCAGATAAGCTCTCCGGCCAAGCCGAGCGAATATGACCGAAATTGAATAAGCAGTGTTAATTTCAACGACGTCTTCCTGAGCGATCATAGAGAGAAATTAATTCAAAGGCATCTTATTCCCCTCACACTCAAAGGAAAGATTAAACCATTTTTTATGTTATATTGTTACATTTTTAATGTTATATCGCTGAGAGATGTTCGCTAGCGATGGTCTAGCGATTCCCGGGATAATGTCATGTTTTCATGTGTATCTGAGCTATTATTGTTCAAGCAGGCAGAAATGTGGCCGGTATGATGTAGCACTGTGATAAAGTCGCTCTTACTACACTGGAAGTTAATAGGAATATGACTTTTAGATTGCGAAAACGTCTATCATACATGTCAGATTTCAATCCTGTCCGACGTCATAACGCGGGAGGTTGCCTTCTCTCGAATGAGCCATTGACCTTAGGGTCCAGCACATTTCTCCTATTTGTCTGCCTCTTCAGTCCAGGGTGCATTGCATGGTGCCGTTGCATGGCCATTGTGAATGTCAGACTCCACTCTGCGAGGCACATCAATCTGCAGGTTGAACATGGTGTGATTGCAGAATGCTAAATAGTGCAGTTTGTTTAGGCGATTTTACAGCCAACTAGCTACTACACATGCTGATACCGCATCAGAACCCAAAATATATATAACCTTGTTTAACTCCAATGTTTGTAAACAAGTTAAATGTAAACCAACACTGTATAGCCTTAAAACATGGTTAAAACTATAATTTTGGTATGATGGATGGCCAGTCCATGTATCCATAGCTCTGTCTATGAATTTGAGAGTGGTTACATTTCTCCAGCCCCATCCATGATCGTTTTACCAAAACAGTGGCAGTGTGAACACTTTGTTATACATTGAACCGCAGATTGCTCCTTTAAATATCTTCAACTGATACAGAATAAAGCGTAGAGTAAACAAATGGTTTCCTTTGGCTAAATAGCGACTACAAGGCGAGTGAAACGTCAGGTCAAAAAATAAAAAATAAAACAGCTAACACAAAAACAATGTGACATGGAGGTCAAATGACCCTTTTAATGACATCAAAGCCAGAGTGGGAAGAGAGAGCACAGGTGGGTCATCCCAAGTCTGTGTTTCAGAAGAACTACTGTATGGGCTTTGTGCACCTGGTGGAGGGGAGGTCACTCAAGGGCCTCCATCTGCTTCTACAGTAAGGACCAAGAAACATCCACAGAAACATGATCACATCTCCAACCTCTATGGCATGGTTCCAAGAACAATCTAATTTTCACAAACAGGTGCATTGGTGGGGAGAAAACACTGCATATAACACGTGTGTATGAAACAGTGAGTTAATGGCGATAAAATAGAAGGAAAGCGTGACGCACAAGTGAAATATGAGTGGCATTAGCTATTAGTGCATTCTAGCCTCAACAGGGCCCAGAGTACAGCAGGTTGTTATTGCCATGTATCCATTACCTTAGAGCTGATTGATATGGGCACTTGGAGAAGATAATGGGGGACTCCATTTCTACATTCTGCCAGCAATCAGTGGCTGAGAGAATTAGATGGCGTAATGACTCCCACGGCGTGATGAGGTTAACCCCACTGGCCCATTTCAGGGCATCAAATCAAAATAAATGACAATGTGCTCGTGGCTCGTTTCATCATCACCTGCACTGTCTTTTGGCATCAAGTCAGCTTTTAGCATGGAACTTGGCGGCTTGAAATTTGTCACTGACTGCACAGCCACTTCTCAGAAAGTTGGTTTCAGGAAGTTTCTTATTGGATGTCAAGACAAAAACACATACTGCTTTCAATCAAATGGAGAGAAAACTGCACAAAAAGAAAAACAGCATAGCTAAACAATGTTCAATTTATGCAGACAGTGGGATTCCGCAAGATGGTAGTTATATTTAGGCCTATCCATCGCCCTGATAACATGCTCAGTAGACCAATAATGACACGGCAGGCTTACAATGGGAAAAACACACAGGGCTTGTTTACAGGAAAACCACCAACAACAACCTGGAAATGATTAGCAGGATATGAGCGAAGTTACTGCGGTGGAAGAACAAGAGATCGGGGGTTTGCCGGGACCTCAAATTAGCAGGGAAGCGAGGAACACCAGGTGCACCTAATGAAACGCGGTGAGAAATCCACATGAAACGACACCGCTGCGTATTTACTGAGGGTCCCAGATGGCCCGACTAGCTCCAAGGTTAGCCTAACATTCATGAAGTGCAATCAGAAGGCTAAGAGGATGCGCCCGAACTCTCCGAAGAGATTCATTATGAATTCCTCCCTGGCTGTCTATAGCCGAGCCGTGGCTCAATAAAGCCAATTGAGAAAGCCCTGGATCCCAACGCCTGGCCATGAGGCTATGCCACTGCCTTCAATATGAAAATACATAAACACATGCATCAGTCCAATCACAAAGTTTACAGATTGTTAATTCCAAGGCCAAGGGTTATATCAGCTTTGATAGTCCCCTGGGCAGTAACTGCAAAGTCAATCAAAACGCTCAAAAGGTTAACCTAACAAAAAGTCCCGTTGATAGGCTAAAGGAAGGGCTCTAGTGGGACTCTAGTGGGGCTGTTTCCAGCAGTGCATTTGAGAGGTCATCTAGCTCTCTGTGTGTGTTGTGTTGCAGTGCTGTCCAATATATTTTACTGTAATGAAGAACTCTGTTCCTATAGTAACAACAAAGGTGAAGGAGTGGACTAAAGAGAAGTGCATGGTGGGAAGCTGGCAAGCAGGGGCGCCCTCGCTCTCAATGCTCAACTTCTCCAGCAGAAAGCAATCCTGTCAACGGCCCGCAAAGCTCTGTACACCAGCCGATCTACGATTTTTCACAGCGCTTTGCTTACTCTGAAACATCTCCAGAAGATCGATGGCCCCAAAGCCCAACTGGCTGCTGTATCGCCCTCTCCATTAACATAGCATCAGTCTCCCGGTAGAATTGAATGCCTGCAGTGAGCACTGACTGCGTTTAACAGTAGGTGTAAGGTTCCTGACAATCCTTTATTACAGAGGTTGGCTGCAAGATATTTTCCACACCAGTCACTTTATACTGCACATAGGGAAAGCATAGCAACCTATGGGACTTTACAGTTTATGGTTAATTGGGAGGAGGGACTAAATGCTTTTTAAATCAGTCTAATCTTTATCCACTTTGTGAAAAAAACTCAAGTATCAAATGGTAATAATGAAAGACTACATGTAAATGGAGAGTAAAGCCTTTCATTCACACCACAAAGAGACGAGGAACGAGGAGATGGAGTGGCATTTTAGACAATCCCATAAAGCTCTATTTAAGGCATCAAAGACTATAGGCTACTGTTTCTCTTTGACCACATCTTCAATACTATCACTGATCCTGCGGCAGGTAGCCTAGTGGTTAGAGCGTTGAGCCAGTAACCGAAAGGTTGCTAGATCAAATCCCAGAGCTGCCAAGGTTAAAATATTCTGTTCTGCCCCTGAGCAAGGCAGTTAACCCGGCCGTCATTGAAAATTAGAATTTGTTCTTAACTGACGTGCCTGGTTAAATAAAGGTAAATCATTTTTTTAAATAAAAATTTAAATTGTGGCACCTTTGTGGATTCCATAACAACCTAACGTAAAATTGAAATTTGTCTTTCCACCCATCCATGTATGGGTCTGTTAGTCTGCCCGTCTGTCTTCTATCTGCTACTGTATTTTATCATCAGAGTCTCATGCAACAAGATTTCATTTTCAAGGACTGAAGGGTTCACTGATTGAAGTGTTTTCATTGTCCCAAATTTACCTGCTAGGCTCAGCACAGTTTCTGCTGCTATAGCTTATGACAAGGAACCAGACAGTGCTATTATTATCAGTGTGTGGATGAACATTTATGACCGGCCTCTCCTTCACACAAAATCAAGTACACCCCATTTAACCAACCCCCCACTACAGTGCGTCTGTGTGTGTGTGTGTAACATTTCTTTATTCATATGCAAAGGAGATAATTTCTTATCTCAACCTTCTACTCATCTGACAGAGATAATTCATAGCTGAGGATACATTCAGTTGCATGACAACCTGCAATTACGGCTGCCATCTTGAGAATAAATTTGCACTCTCTTGACATACGAATTTCATCCTTATTCAACTGTATTTTCATGTACACAAAGAACAGACATGATTAAGACGTATGCCTATTTCACCAATCCAGCACACATCCTCAGTTGTTTTTTTCATTGCATCCAGGCCCGATATAGATATTAGTAAATCAAAAATGTAACTTTCACAAGAGCTGACAACTATGGATAAAATACTGTGCGTAAAGGCAAAAAGGCTGCTGTGCACATGAGGGGTCTAGTAAAGCATTTCAAATGGCATTGTGCCAAGCCCGGGGTTTGGCTGTAGTGCAAGGCCAGGGTAGGGACCAGGTTAATGGTTGGCCAAATGACCCTCTTCTCTTGGTTAGCCACCTGCTGACTGGGCCCCGCTCAGTAGGTGGGTTCCACTGGCCAGATGATGCCCCCCTTTACACACCCCCACAAAAACAATCTCCATTACACCCACTATCTGGGCTGTCAAAAAAATCAGCAGAGCACACTGGCTGACAATCAGTTGAAAAGACTGTGGTTGTGTCCAAAATGACATCCAACTCACTATATAGTGCAATACTAGGGTAGTGCACTATGCAGGGTATAGGCTGCCATTCTGGAAGCAGTCTGTACCTATTAGTCACTCTACTCTACAGCCTAAGCAATGACTTGTGAAAACAGGAAGGATCCCCTGAGAGTCAGTACTTGAGCATCTACTTGATAAAGCCTATTAAAGGCAGACATTTTAAAACCAGGAAGACTCAATATAATAAATGAAGGTAGCATCTGTTTACCACTTTAGTAATACCAGGAATAGAAAAACATGGCAAAAGAAAATGAAACCTATGACACTACTCAGACACAGTCAAGTACCAAGAAAGCAATTGAAATGAAATAACTAACAGTGGGTTGGTGACTCAACAGTTCAAACAAAAAATCCAACAAACAAATGTTGGTAGAATACAGTATCTGAAAAAAATGGAGGCTATTTTCCAAAAGGGGTAGGATGATCGTTTTCAGCCTCAAATCAAATGACTGTGACTGGAAGTGTGAGTTATAGTTGGAGCCCAACATAATCCAAGCACTATTCCTACCTCTCACTTCACTGAAAAAAATATTAGATCACACTGAAACAAAAACAATTTCTCTCTCGAATCTGATGAAAACACTCCTGACAGTGTGTGTGTGCAGGTGGTATATTTTGCCTGACAGTTTTGATAGCAGTGAAACTGTCAAGTTTTCGTCTTGGAACGTCTGCAACTCCTGTCGAGTGTGGCTGTGAGGAATCTCATTTTGGTGGATTATTCTGGACCAGTTATGTGCCCATGTATCCTAGACTGGAGTATGGTGCCACTTCAGTAGCTGCCACTCAAACCTAGGCAGTGTGAACGGGATTGAGATGCTCCCCCTACCACCTCTTCACAAGCATTTCAGCTCGCTGATGCACTTGTCCCCCTTTTACACAACCCCCTGAAATGAGAGGCAGCAGTTCTGAAGACAATTAGTTAAATTGCCAACAAACTGTGTTCAATCAAGTCAACCCTGACAGTTGCTTGTACAATTGGCTGAGGGGCGCTTTTATCAAAACACTCTGAAATAATACTGCTGGTGGCCGCGGTGGGATCTGTGAGTACACTGTATTAACAGCAACAAAGCAAAACAATTTCAAGTACAAAAGCACACGTATCGAGTGTGAAGGTGAAAAGCTTCCGGGGGCAGGTCTATCAGTTTGTGTAAAACTCTTTCATGTACACCCTGGGCATGTCTGCACATATTAAGCTTTGTAGTTGGTCATCAATAGCAGAGACGCTCTCAAGGGGACGGCACTGTGCCAAAGGCCCCGAAGTAGAGATGTGCAGCTTTAAAGTTCGGAGGCCATAGTGTGTCCGTTTATGTGTGTGTGTGTGTGTGTGTGTGTGTTGACCTCCCCCGAGCTGTGTGTTTTTCATCTGTCACCTCAGGGAGAGCAAGTAAAGACTTTTATTCAACACCTAGTGCCACAACAGTACTGCCTGGGCATAAACAGAACAGAAGCAAATGGGATGGTGAGCGAGGATAGGGCTTCAGATTGAAAACACAAGCAAAGGTTGTTGAGTTATGAGCACATTTACAATGTATGATGGAATCCAGAGAGGAAGAGGTGAAGCGAGAGGGGTAACTGTACCCAAAATCTGTTTTCTTCAGCAGGTGTGTTTTTTCACGGGGGTTTTTGCTCACCAAGTGAGGAGTGTTTGTATTGGGGTTATTGAGAGTAAAATCTGGTCAACAAAAAAATGTATGGCTTATTTGCTACGTGAGGCTTATTTGCTACGTGAGGCTTATTTGATCGTATCGGCCCTAATGAGCTATAATGGTCTCACCTGATATTGCCTCTTCCCGACTGCCTTCCATTTTTTAAGACATTTATTTTTATTGTTAGAGCGGCCACTTGAGTATCTGGTCAATATAATGGATAATCTGTGTGGAATCTCACTGCATTTTCCCATCAAAATGGTGTCCTGAAAGTGGGAATTACAAAGTTATTCCCCACAAGGGATTATGTAAATTTTGTTTTAATAAAGGTACCCCCTGAAAAATGGCTGCAAGCAATGCATGACTTGATGCAGACAATGAAATACCAGAAGTAAAAGTGAATGAGACATCATGTGAATGACCTTCTTGGATAAATCATCATATAGTTCAAAAAAATACATCTGGTCATATTAACTTACTTTGGCCAGGCAACTAGACTAAAAAGGTACTTAGCATCCACATGGTATAATTATTGGCGCATCTGTAAACTACCCACCCAATTTACCTACCTCACCCCCCATACTGCTTTTATTTATTTACTTTTCTGCTCTTTTGCACACCAGTATCTCTTCTTGCACATGATCATCTGATGATTTATCACTCCAGTGTTAATCTGCTAAATTGTAATTATTCGATTTATTGCCTACCTCATGCCTTTTGCACACATTGTATATAGATTCTCTTTTTTTCTACCATGTTATTGACTTGTTTATTGTTTACTCCATGTGTAACTCTGTGTTGTCTGTTCACACTGCTATGCTTTATCTTGGCCAGGTCGCAGTTGCAAATGAGAACTTGTTCTCAACTAGCCTACCTGGTTAAATAAAGGTGAAATAAAATAAAAAATAAATAAAAATAGGAGCCGGAGATGTGGAATATTCTGATTACATGAATAGATAATCTGGAAGTAAAAATCTATTACACTGAACATTTTGCTGTATATTCTAATGAAAGCGTAATGAAATGTGGCCCTTGTTCCACATTAGAGGATATGAATAGGTGACATCAGCCATTAACGGGGGAACGAATGAGGAGCACATGGTAGAAGGCAAATTAATTCATCACCTGTGTCTAAGCGGCATGTAGATCTGAAAGGACTGGAAACACAGTATACGATCAGAATTAATTGCAGCGTCACAACAATTACATATTTGCTTTGGAGAAAGAGAAACCCCAAAATGTAAGTGCAATCAGATCCTGATTGGAACTCCCAGATGGAGACACAAAGAAAAAGTCAATTAGGCTTAGAATGAGGTATGGGTGCTGGTAATGATGACAACAACAATAACAACAAACAGCGCAGAGAATAAAAAGCTCAAATTATTCATATATTAAGTCAACACGTTTGTGCTTTTTTAAATATTTTGAATGCGGTAAATACACAGGTCATTCCACCTCAAAAAGCACAAGAGGATTTCGACACCCACCCTCTCAGATTGTTCTGAAATCGTATCTGTAGTTAGAAACAGATAAGATTAGCATTCCTGAAGCCTTATTTTGTTTAAATATTATTTGATTGCTGAGAAAATAAGCAAATGTATTAATTGGTTGTGATCCATTTAATAAACATGAGACCAGCAAAATGTATAAAAGGGTGTGGCAATAGCAGCAGGAACAGCAGCAGGAACAGCAGCATCTAGTGGGCAAAACCTGGTACTTTCACACTAATTTATGGTAAATAACAGTTGTGGAAAAACTAAATTCTCATACTTCAGTAAAGATACCTTAATAGAAAATGACATAAGGAAATTCTACTTGAGTAAAATTCTAAAAGTATTTGGTTTTAAATAAAATGAAGTATCAAAAGTAAATGTAGTTGCTAAAATATACTTAAGTATCAAAAGTAAAAGTACAAATAATTTAGAATTCCTTAAATTAAGAAAACTAGATGGCACAATTCTATTTTTATTTACAGATAGCCAGGGTCATACTCCAACACTCAGACATCATTTACAAACAAAGCATTTGTGACCAGGGATGTTCTCTTGATAACTGTGCGAATTTGACTATTTTCTGTCTTGCTAATAAGCATTCAAAATGTAACATTTTGGTGATGAAGTCAGTCTCGTCTAAAACGGAGTTTGGAACCTCAGTGTGTCACAACGAGTAAATTAATGTTGGGTTTGGATTACAATTATGTCAACAAATCATGCCCCCTTTTGCCAAGCTCCACGAGAAAATTGTCCCTCCACCCACTTTGCTTACTGATCATTGAATTGGGTTCTGTTGTTTCATCGCCAACACATTCAAAATAGCACATGCCTCCACAGCATGGTCAATCCATTCTATAGTTTGCATGCCCTGCCGAAAGACCTTAGCTAGTATGAGGGGTACAGCCATTCAAATTTAAGGACCAAACCAATTGTCAGAGGCATTCGGAGCTACAATAAAAGCATAAAAGTAAAAAATAAAAGTATGCCATATAAAAGTATCAGAATCCCAATACACAGTATCAATCTGTACTCATGTTGGTGTCCACTGTCCCGAGTGAATGAAACTTACACAGCATACAGTCAAAAGGCTAGTATTTTGGTGGTGCTATATTTACATTCTTGGCCATTCTGTACCTATGCAGTAGATAATGGGGCTGGTGTGAGATTGACCTTAATTTAACGTTCCAGCAACCTAAATGGGGTTGCTAATAATGCTATTACAGCCAATCTCTGGGTCATTTAATCACTCTACTGATTGCGTCAGTCATCCCCTCATATCCTTCTCAGCTAAAGTCTACATTATCAGCTTTAATATTTGACCTGTAGGACAAAAAGGGAGGATGAAAGTAGGCACAGCAGAGACGTACATACAGTTGAAGTCAGAAGTTTACAGACACCTTAGCCAAATACATTTAAACTCAGTTTTTCACAATTCCTGACATTTAATCCCAGTAAAAATTCCCTGTTTTAGGTCAGTTAGGATCACCACTTTATTTTAAGAATGTGAAATGTCAGAATAATAGTAGAGAGAATTATTTATTTCAGCTTTTATTTCTTTCATCACATTCCCAGTGGGTCAGAAGTTTACATACACTAAATTAGTATTGGGTAACATTGCCTTTAAATTGTTTAACTTGGGTCAAACGTTTCGGGTAGCCTTCCACCAGCTTTCCACAATAAGTTGGGTGAATTTTGGCCCGTTCCTCCTGACAGAGCTGGTGTAACTGAGTCAGGTTTGTAGGCCTCCTTGCTCGCACACACTTTTTCAGTTCTGCCCACAGATTTTCTATAGGATTGAGGTCAGAGCTTTGTGATGGCCACTCCAATACCTTGACTTTGTTGTCCTTAAGCCATTTTGCCACAACTTTGGAAGTATGCTTGGGGTCATTGTCCACTTGGAAGACCCATTTGCAAACAAGCTTGACCTTCCTGACTGATGTCTTGAGATGTTGCATCAATATATCCACATAATTGTCCTCCCTCATGATGCCATCTATTTTGTGAAGTGCACCAGACCCTCCTGCAGCAAAGCACCCCACAACATGATGGTGCTACCCCCGTGCTTCATGGTTGGGATGGTGTTCTTCGGCTTGCAAGCCTCCCCCTTTTTCCTACATACATAACGATGGTCATTATGGCCAAACAGTTCTATATTTGCTTTATCAGACCAGAGGACATTTCTCCAAAAAGTATGATATTTGTCCCCATGTGCAGTTGCAAACTGTAGTCTGGCTTTTAATGGCAGTTATGAATCAGTGGCTTCTTCCTTGCTGAGCGGCCTTTCAGGTTATGTCGATATAGGACTCGTTTTACTGTGGATATAGATACTTTGGTACCTGTTTCCTCCACAATCTTCACAGGGTCCTTTGCTGTTGTTTGGGATTGATTTGCACTTTTCGCACCAAAGTCCGTTCATCTCTAGGAGACAGAATGCGTCTCCTTCCTGAGCGGTATGATGGCTGCGTGGTCCCATGGTGTTTATACTTGCATATTATTGTTTGTACAGATGAACGTGGTACCTTCAGGCATTTGGAAATTGCTCCCAAGGATGAACCAGACTTGTGGAGGTCTAAAAAAATGTTTTCTGAGGTGTTTTTTCTGAGGTCTGAGGTCATCCACAGGTACATCTCCAATTGACTCAAATGATGTCAATTAGCCTATCAGAAGCTTATACAGCCATGACATACTTTTCTGGAATTTTCCAAGCTGTTTAAAGGCACAGTCAACTTAGTGTATGTAAACTTCTGACCCACTGGAATTGTGATACAGTGAATTATAAGTTAAATTATCTGTCTGTAAACAATTGTTGGGAAAATTACTTGTGTCATGCACAAAGTAGATGTCCTAACCGACTTGCCAAAACTATAGTTTGTTAACAAGAAATTTGTGGAGTGGTTGAAAAACGAGTTAATGACTCCAACGTAAGTGTATGTAAACTTCCGACTTCAACTGTAGTTAAACTTGATACCACTGATTTTGATACTATTGGCAGTGTTCTCCTTTTGCAGTTTAGATTCAGCGGGCTACTTGTTGCTCAAATGTTGTGAAATGGGGATTGCCATCACAAACATGCATCCTGCTATGTACAGTATGACAGTGTACACAAGGCAAAGAACTGTTAAATAGAGATGTGACAATATATAGCATAATTTCTTCACTATTCTTAGAGAAAGTTCATTAATTGCCACAGCAGAATTGAAATGGCTAATATAGTGAAAAGGGCAGTTTTCACTAAATAATTATTGTACATTGTTCATCCAGATATTATCATATATTTTCCATGTACTCTTGGTTAATATAAATAATTAACCCTATAGAGGGAGAAGGTGGATATATGCATTAGGCCAGAAACTATGCAGAGCCAGCATACATATCTAATGTATGCAGCTAATTCTACTCACATCATCCAAAAACATGGTGGCAAAGTCACAGATGAGCACGTATAATACACACTAAACTTAATGAAATCCTTGACATGTCACCAGCCACACAGTGGCTTTAATGCCACTTCCTGTTTGGGCCAATTTCCCCAAAAGATCCATTCACCTCCTGATATCCCTCCGCTGTGCGGGCTTATTGTGCATGTGACCAACCAGAAAGACAACATCTGAGGTAAGGTCTCACTGGGCCTTGGGAGTAATCTTCCACTAATCCATTTATATTCATACCCCACTGTCCCTTCTGATGGGTTTTAGCACAGCACACAAAGCTTGGCACATAATATGCAATAAACGCTTCCCCGCTTTATTCAAATGCCACTTTCATTGTGATCGCCATAGTAGATTGATGTTTGTCTTTCATTGTGATCGCCATAGTAGATGTTTATTTTCCATTGTGATCGCCATAGTAGATGTTTATTTTCCATTGTGATCGCCATAGTAGATGTTTATCTTTTCCATTGTGAATCGCATAGTAGATGTTTATTTTCCTATTGTGATCGCCATAGTGATGTTTATTTTCCATTGTGATCGCCATAGTAGATGTTTATTTTCCATTGTGATCGCCATAAGTAGATGTTTATTTTCCATTGTGATCGCATAAGTAGATGTTTATTTTCATTGTGATCGCCATAGTAGATGTTTATTTTCCATTGTGATGCATAGTAGATGTTTATTTTCCATTGTGATCGCATAGTAATGTTTATTTTTCCATTGTGATCGCCATAGTGAGATGTTTATTTCCATTGTGATCGCCATAGTAGATGTTTATCTTCCATTGTGATCGCCATAGTAGATGTTTATCTTCATTGTGATCCGCCATGTAGATTGATGTTTTTTCATTGTGATCGCCATAGTAGATGTTTATCTTTCATTGTGATCGCAATAGTAGATTGATGTTTGTCTTCCGTTGTGTCCCTCAGTAGATGATGTTTGTCTTCGTTGTGATCCCTATAGTAGATGATGTTTGTCTTCCGTTGTGATCCCTACAGTAGATTGATGTTTGTTCTTCCGTTGTGATCCCTATAGTAGATGATGTTTGTCTTCCGTTGTGATCCCTATAGTTGTGATGTTTGTCTTCCGTTGTGATCCCTACAGTAGATTGATGTTTGTCTTCCGTTGTGATCCCTACAGTAGATTGATGTTTGTCTTCCGTTGTGATCCCTATAGTTGATGATGTTTGTCTTCCGTTGTGATCCCTATAGTAGATTGATGTTTGTCTTCCGTTGTGATCCCTATAGTTGATGATGTTGTCTTCCGTGTATCCCTACAGTAGATTGATGTTTGTCTTCCGTTGTGATCCCTATAGTAGATGATGTTTGTCTTCCGTTGTGATCCTACATAAGATTGATGTTTGTCTTCGTTGTGATCCCTAATAGTTGATGATGTTTGTCTTCCGTTGTGATCCCTACAGTAGATTGATGTTTGTCTTCCGTTGTGATCCCTACAGTAGATTGATGTTTGTCTTCCGTTGTGATCCCTACAGTAGATTATAATTTTGTCTTCCGTTGTGATCCCTACAGTAGATTGGAGTTTGTCTTCCGTTGTGATCCCTATAGTAGATTGATGTTTGTCTTCCGTTGTGATCCCTATAGTAGATTGATGTTTGTCTTCCGTTGTGATCCCTATAGTAGATTGATGTTTGTCTTCCGTTGTGATCCCAATAGTAGATTGATGTTTGGTCTTCCGTTGTGTCCCTAACAGTAGATTGATGTTTGTCTTCCGTTGTGATCCCTACAGTAGATTGATGTTTGTCTTCCGTTGTGATCCCTATAGTAGATGATGTTTGTTCAATACACAATCTGTCCCTATGGCGGTCCGGCAGCAATGCGAGGAGAATTACATTTTAGAGGGCCTGTTTTACATTGGGATGAACAGGGGAGAAGATATGGTGAAGGCCACTGCAGGTGATGGGGACTAGATGGCCACTGTGCTCCAGTGATCAAAGAGCAAAAGTATAAAACAAAAAGCTTAACAATAACTGACAGAGCTTTATGGGCTTGCAAGAAATGGGAGGGCAACGTGCCAATGTCAGTGAAGCCCGGGGGAAATAATTAGCGAAAGGCAAGAAACCCAAGTTGAATGCAAATACGTTTTCAGATTGTTGGATTAGGTATTTTATAGCGGAATAGGTCACGAGTTCACAAGCATTAGCCGGGATGTTTGGAACAGGAAGGCTGTAGCAAGGCTGTTAGTGACTGTATGTCGCTCTCTGTGTGTACAGTGTGTGTGTGTACAGACAAATCAAATCAAATAATATTTGTCACATACACATGGTTAGCAGATGTTAATGTGAGTGTAGCGAAATGCTTGTGCTTCTAGTTCCGAGCATGCAGTAATATCTAACAAGCAATCTAACAATTTCACAACAACTACCTTATACACACAAGTGTAAAGGAATGAATAAGAATATGTACATCAAAATATATGGATGAGCGATGGCCGAACGGCATAGGGAAGATGCAGTAGATGGTATAGAGTACAGTATATACATATGTGATGAGTAATGTAGGGTATGTAAACATTATATAAAGTGGCATTGTTTAAAGTGGCTAGTGATACATTTATTACATCCATTTTTAATTATTAAAGTGGCTAGAGATTTGAGTCAGTATGTTGGCAGCAGCCACTCAATGTTAGTGATGGCTGTTTAACTGTCTGATGGCCTTGAGATAGAAGCTGTTTTTCAGTCTCTCGGTCCCAGCTTTGAAGCACCTGTACTGACCCCGCCTTCTGTATGATAGCGGGGTGAACAGGCTGTGGCTCGGGTGGTTGTTGTCCTTGATGATCTTTTTAGCGTTCCTGTGACATCGGGTGGTGTAGGTGTCCTGGAGGGCAGGTAGTTTGCCCCCGGTGATGTGTTGTGCAGACTCACTACCCTCTGGAGAGCCTTATGGTTGTGGGCGGAGCAGTTGCCGTACCAGGCGGTGATAAAGCCCGACAGGATGCTCTCGATTGTGCATCTGTAAAGGTTTGTGAGTGTTTTTGGTGACCAGCCAAATTCCTTCAGCCTCCTGAGGTTGAAAAGGCGCTGCTGCGCCTTCTTCACCACGCTGTCTGTGTGGGTGGACCATTTCAGTTTGTCCGTGATGTGTACGCCGAGGAACTTAAAACTTTCCACCTTCTCCACTACTGTCCCGTCGATGTGGATAGGGGGTTGCTCCCTCTGCTGTTTCCTGAAGTCCACGATCATCTCCTTTGTTTTGTTGACATTGAGTGTGAGGTTAATTTCCTGACACCACACTCCGAGGGCCCTCACCTCCTCCCTGTAGGCCGTCTCGTRGTTGTTGGTAATCAAGCCTACRACTGTAGTGTCGTCTGCAAACTTGATGACTGAGTTGGAGGCGTGCATGGCCACGCAGTCATGGGTGAACAGGGAGACAGGAGAGGGCTGAGAACGCACCCTTGTGGGGCCCCAGTGTTAAGGATCAGCGGGGTGGAGATGTTGTTTCCTACCCTCACCACCTGGGGGCGACCCGTCAGGAAGTCCAGGACCCAGTTGCACAGGGGCGGGGTCGGGACCCAGGGTCTTGAGCTTAATTACGAGTTTGGAGGGTACTATGGTGTGAAATGCTGAGCTGTAGTCGATGAACAACATTCTTACATAGGTATTCCTCTTGTCCAGATGGGTTAGGTCAGTGTGCAGTGTGCAGTGTGATTGCGTCGTCTGTGGACCGATTGGGGCGGTAAGCAAATTGGAGTGGGTCTAGGGTGTCAGGTAGGGTGGAGGTGATATGATCCTTGACTAGTCTCTCAAAGCACTTCATGATGACGGAAGTGAGTGCTACGGGGCGATAGTCATTTAGCTCAGTTACCTTAGCTTTCTTGGGAACAGTAACAATGGTGGCCCTCTTGAAGCATGTGGGAACAGCAGACTGGGATAAGGATTGATTGAATATGTCCGTAAACACACCAGACAGCTGGTCTGCGCATGCTCTGAGGACGCAACTAGGGATGCTGTCTGGGCCGGCAGCCTTGCGAGGGTTAACACGTTTAAATGTTTTACTCACGTTGGCTGCAGTGAAGGAGAGCCTGCAGGTTTTGGTAGCAGGCCGTGTCGGTGGCACTGTATTGTCCTCAAAGCGAGCAGTATGCACGCACGCACGCACGAACGCACGCACGCACGCACGCACGCACGCACGCACGCACGCACGCACGCACGCACGCACGCACGCACGCACGCACGCACACACACACACACACACACACACACACACACACACACACACACACACACACGTGCGTGTCTGCGTCTGTGTTTGTTTCTGTTAAGGAGACCAAGTAATGTTAATCCTTCACAGAGTTGAAGTGTGAAACATTGCTTCCCGTTGCGTGCGGTTGCCAACACAACCCATTGCCAGAGGTCAGTGTCCAGATTTTCTGGACAGAAACTAAAACATACAGTAGTACACTGTGTAGTCTGCTCATGCCGTCCTCTCCTAGCCAGCCTGTAGCAGTACATCTGACAGCCAGTCTTGTTCTGTTCACTGTTCCACTTGGCCTCAATACAAAATAAATGGGATCCACCTCTTCATCTGTACTTCTCTTGCCGCAAAAACAAATCAGATCACATAACCTACTTTCTGTACTTATGGCATTCATAGGAATGGCAGTTTCACTGCATGTTAGGGGACTGAGCACACTATGTTAGGGGGCTCAGCACACTGTATGTTAGGGGGCTCAGCACACTGTATGTTAGGGGGCTCAGCACACTGTATGTTAGGGTGATTTAGCAGATGAGCGAGATGTATGTGGCTGGAAATGGACATGCTGTTCAATATTGTGGCAGGTCATGCACCGCAAAATATTGAACCACATACTATCAGCTGATCAAATATTGCTCACATTAGCACTTTACATGAAGGTATACATTAATGGGTTTGTAAAGGGTCTATAAGGCTGCGTTTAAACAGGAAACCCAATTCTAATCTTTTTTCCACTATTTGGTCTTTTGACCAATCACACATCTTTTCACATCAGATATTTTCAGAGCTGATCTGATTGGTCAAAAGACTGAAAAAAAACATCACAATTGGGCTGCCTGTGTAAATGCAGCCAAAGTACTTTAGTCTTTTTTAATTTGTTTATCAGTAGAAAAAATAAAACAAGGTAGGCACATCATCTCATAGATTTGTCCAGCATCAGCATGATAATCACATTTTCAACCAATGAGTTATATATGTGCTTATACACTAATGAATAATAGCCTATTAGCCTACTACTTAAACTCCTAACAAACCTTTAATGTAAAGTGTGCACCCTCAAACTTTTATTGGAAAGTTAACTACATCCAGGTGGTATTGGTGCAGTGACTGGGCCTGGTCAAAAGTAGTACATTACATAGGTAATAGGGTGCCATTTGAGAAACAGCCAGTGTTTTGAAATAATACTGGGCTAAGCCTGCTCTCATCCCTTCCTCGCCTTCACACCACCACTCTTTTCCTCAGATCACCAGGACCTAGTTTTTCAAATGTTATCTGGATTTTAGCTATCGGATAGGATTAAATGCATAGAAATAGAATGAATGAATAGAACGAGAGTCCCCATTCAAGTCAATGATTCGTCCTATCTATTCATTCTATTTCTATGCATTTAATCCTATACGATAGACAACTTTTGAAAAACTGGGCCTAGGGATTTGGAGGGCTTAAGGTGTTCTCAAGATTCTCCTGAGAAACAGGAGAGATGCACAGTCTTTATGCAATGTGTTTTGTGACTTGGGATCCTTTCTACAAACAGCAACAGACATTTGTATTCATTGAAGGTGTAAGATGGGTGGGGGGTAAATTAGCTTGATCAGTCAGGCTTTTAGGAACTAAAGTCATGGTAGGGTAATGTGTTAATGGACAAAGAGAAGCTTTAAGATGCAAACTCCACTCTTATCAGCTTGGGTCTGTGAGTGGAGGATTACAATGGGCTTGCACTGTATACCGTATACCGGGGTATTTGGAAAAAGCCACAGGATGGTTTTTCAATACAGTCAAAAATATTTAATTTAAGTTTTTCAATAAATTGTCATATCTGTAGCTACTGTTTAAGTTAACACCTGTAGTCAACTTGTGCAATACCTTAGGAGATGAAGCAGACTGTGTTCATGTCACCTGTCACATTAGTTTACATTTTGAGCTTACCGTAGTTCCCCAGAACAGTTAAGACAGGCACGTGTTTGTTTGTAAATAGCACAACGGGAGAAAGTGTCCATAGGGTTCTATATCTATTGGCTAGTCTCTGTTGTGTGGCTCACATGAGGTGTTGAAGTTGCACGTGTATGCAATTCACTACTAAATGTTAGCCATCAGATACAGTGCATTCGGATAGTACACAGACCCCTTGACACATTTTGTTACGTTACAGCCTTATTCTAAAATTGATTAAATTGTTTTTTTCTTCTCATCAATCTAACACTAACCCTACACACAATACCCCATCATGACAAAGCAAAAACAGGTTTTTAGAAATGTTTGCAAATAATAATAAATACAATTATTAAATATTACACCTACAAAAGTATTCAGGCCATTTACTCTTCAACTTTGATGAATCACCTTTGGCAGAGATTAAAGCATTGAGTCTTCTTGGATATGACGATACAAGCTTGGCTAACCTGTATTTGGGGATTTTCTCCCATTTTTCTTTGCACATCCTCTCAAGCTCTGTCAGGTTGGATGGGGAGCATTGCTGCACAGCTATTTTCAGGTCTCTCCAGAGATGTTAGATAGGGTTCAAGTCCGGGCTCTGGCTGGGCCACTCAAAGACATTCAGAGACTTGTCCCGAAGCCACTACTGTGTTGTCTTGGCTGTGTACTTAGGGTTGTTGTCCTGTTGGAAGGTGATACTTCTCCACAGGTTGAGGTTCTGAATACTCTGGAGCAGGTTTTCATCAAGGATCTCTCTGTACTTTGCTCCGTTCATCTTTCCCTTGATCCTGACTAGTCTCCCAGTCCCTTCCGCTGAAAAACATCCCCACATCATGATGCTGCCACCACCATGCTTCACCGTAGGGATGGTGCCAGGTTTCCTCAAGACGTGACGCTTGGCATTCAGGCCAACGAGTTCAATCTCGGCTTCATCAGACCAGAGAATCTTGTTTCTCATGGTCTGGGAGTCTTTATGTGCCTTTTGGCAAACTCCAAGTGGGCTGCACTGTGTCTTTTACTGAGGAGTGGCTTTTGTCTGGCCACTCTACCATAAAGGCCTGATTGGTGGAATGCTGCAGAGATCGTCGTCCTTCTGGAAGGTTCTCCCATCTCCACAGAGGAACTCTGGAGCTCTGTCAGAGTGACCATTGGGTTCTTGGTCACCTCCCTGACACTTCTCCCCCGATTGCTCAGTTTGGCCGGGTGGCCAGCTCTAGAAAGAGTCTTGGCAGTTCCAAACTTCTTCCATTTAACAATGATGGAGGCCACTGTGTTCTTGTGGACCTTCAATGCTGCAGAAATGTTTCGTCCCCTTCCCCAGATCTCTGCCTCGACACAATCCTGTCTCTGAGCTTTTCGGACAATTTCTTTGACCTCACAGGTTTTTGCTCTGATATGCACTGTCAACCGTGGGACGTTACATAGACAGGTGTGTGCCTTTCCAAATCATGTCCAATCAATTAAATTTACCACAGGTGGACTCCAATCAAGTTTTAGAAACATCTCAAGGATTATCAATGGAAACAGGATGCACATAAGATCAATTTCGAGACTCAAAGCAAAGGGTCTAAATAGTTACGTAAATACGTTATTTTTTAGAAATTTGCTAACATTTCTAAAAACCTGTTTTTGCTTTGTCATTATGGGTATTGTGTGTAGATTGATGAGGAAAACAATGTATTGAAGGTGTAAGATGCATTTTAGAATAAGGCTGTAATGTAACAAAATGTGGAAAAAGTCAAGGGGTCTAAAGACTGCATACCAAAGTATGTGGACACCCCTTCAAATTTGTGGATTCGGCTATTTCAGCCACACCCGTTGCTGACAGGTGTATATAATCATGCACACAGCCATGCAATCTCCATAGAAAAACATTGCAGAATGGCCTTACTGAAGAGCTCAGTGACCTTCAAAGTGGAACCGTCATAGGATGCCACCTTTCCAACAAGTCAGTTCGTAAAATTTCTGCCCTGGTAGAGCTGCCCCGGTTAACTGTAGGTGCTGTTATTGTGAGGTGGAAACGTCTAGGAGCAACAACGGCTCAGCCGGGAAGTGCTAGACCACACAAGCTTACAGAACGTGACCGCCGAGTGCTGAAGCACGTAGCACATAAAAATCGTCTGTCCTCGGTTGCAACACTCACTACCGAGTTCCAAACTGCCTCTGGAAGCAACGTCAACACAAGAACAGCACAAGCTCGCCGCCATTGGATTCTGGAGCAGTGAAAAGGCGTTCTCTGGAGTGATGAATCACGCTTTACCATCTGGCAGTACGACAGACGAATCTGGGTTTAGAGGATGCCAGGAGAACACTACCTGCACGAATGCATAGTGCCAACTGTAAAGTTTGGTGGAGGAGGAATAATAGTCTGGGGCTGTTTTGGGTTGGGCTAGGCCCCTTAGTTTCAGTGAAGGAAAATCTTAAGGCTACAGCATACAAGATATTCTAGATGATTATGTGCTTCTAACTTTGTGGCAACAGTTTGGGGAAGGCCCTTTCCTGCTTCAGCATGACAATGCCCCCCAGCACAAAGCGAAGTCCATATACATTTACATTTACATTTAAGTCATTTAGCAGACGCTCTTATCCAGAGCGACTTACAAATTGGTGCATTCACCTTATGATATCCAGTGGAACAACCACTTTACAATAGTGCATCTAACTCTTTTAAGGGGGGGGGGGGGTTAGAAGGATTACTTTATCCTATCCTAGGTATTCCTTAAAGAGGTGGGGTTTCAGGTGTCTCCGGAAGGTGGTGATTGACTCCGCTGACCTGGCGTCGTGAGGGAGTTTGTTCCACCATTGGGGTGCCAGAGCAGCGAACAGTTTTGACTGGGCTGAGCGGGAACTGTACTTCCTCAGAGGTAGGGAGGCGAGCAGGCCAGAGGTGGATGAACGCAGTGCCCTTGTTTGGGTGTAGGGCCTGATCAGAGCCTGAAGGTACGGAGGTGCCGTTCCCCTCACAGCTCCGTAGGGAAGCACCATGGTCTTGTAACGGATGCGAGCTTCAACTGGAAGCCAGTGGAGAGAGCGGAGGAGCGGGGTGACGTGAGAGAACTTGGGAAYGTTGAACACCAGACGGGCTGCGGCGTTCTGGATGAGTTGTAGGGGTTTAATGGCACAGGCAGGGAGCCCAGCCAACAGCGAGTTGCAGTAATCCAGACGGGAGATGACAAGTGCCTGGATTAGGACCTGCGCCGCTTCCTGCGTGAGGCAGGGTCGTACTCTGCGAATGTTGTAGAGCATGAACCTACAGGAACGGGTCACCGCCTTGATGTTAGTTGAGAACGACAGGGTGTTGTCCAGGATCACGCCAAGGTTCTTAGCACTCTGGGAGGAGGACACAATGGAGTTGTCAACCGTGATGGCGAGATCATGGAACGGGCAGTCCTTCCCCGGGAGGAAGAGCAGCTCCGTCTTGCCGAGGTTCAGCTTGAGGTGGTGATCCGTCATCCACACTGATATGTCTGCCAGACATGCAGAGATGCGATTCACCACCTGGTTATCAGAGGGGGGAAAGTTAAAAAAAAATATAAAAATGGTTTGTCGAGATTGGTATGAAATAACTTGACTGGCCTGCACAGAGCTCTGACCTCAACCCCATTGAACACCTTTGGGATGAATTGGAATGCTGACTGCGAGCCAGGCCTAATCGCCCAATATCAGTGCCCAACCTCACTAATGCTCATGGCTGAATGGAAGCAAGTCCCCGCAGCAATGTTTCAACATCTAGTGGAAGGCCTTCCCAGAAGAGTGGAGGCTGTTATAGCAGCAAAGGGGGGACCAACTCCATATTAATGCCCATGATTTTGGAATGAGATGTTCGACAAGCAAGTGTCCACATACTTCTGGTCATGTAGTGTATCTTATAATAGCTTCCTACCCAAAGTCAAAGAGCTCTGGATGATTTATCTGTACAGTTGCCATACTCAAACCTTTGTTCATTTGCACAATTTTTCTCACAACATCTTGTAAATGTCCACACAACAAAAATTACATTCTGTAGCTACTAGCTATGCTGGTATAATTTCATGAGCTGGATTTGCCAGACTTTGCAATTAGTTTATGTTCATTTTAGCTCGTTAGCATTTAGTTAACAGCGTCTGTGATTTCGCTATTAGTTTGGGCTAATTTTGTTAACATTCTGGTAATAGGAGGCCCAATGGGGCGGCAGGTAGCCTAGTGGTTAGAGCGTTGAGCCAGTAACCAAAAGGTTGCTGGATCGAATCCCCGAGCTGACAAGGTAAAAATATGTATTTCTGCCCCTTAACAAGGCAATTAACCCACTGTTCCTAGGCCGTCATTGTAAATAAGAATTTGTTCTGAACGGACTTTAACTGACTAGTTAAATAAAGGTTCAAGAAAAAATGTAATGGGCTTTTCTTGAATTTATTTGCGATCCCCCTTGTGTACTATGCTGGTAATACTGTAAATCCCGGGATGAGAAAAAATCTGGATACTGTCCAAACCTACATTACAACACATAGGCCAGCGTTTCCTAAACTCGGTCCTGGGGACACCAAGGGGTGCACATTTTGGTTTTTGCCCTAGCACTACACAGCTGATTCAAATAATCAAAGCTTGATGATTAGTTCATTATTTTAATCATTTGTGTAGTGCTAGAGCACAAACCAAAACATGCACCCCTTGGCATCCCCAGGACCAAGCTTGGGAAATGTTGACTTAGGACCATCTGTTCACATGATAATTAGCGAGGATTTAAATAATTTTTATTCAAAGACAGTGCATAGAAAGTGAAATCCCAAGACTAGCACTACTGATGTGAAGCCCTATTGCATTCATTGCTACAAATTGATTAAATAAACAATTGTAATTCAAGAATGTCAACAAATTAATCTGAGGGCCTTTAAGGTATAGGGAGAAAAAAATTATAAACACCTCTGTATATGAAATTACTGCATATTGTAAGCCATTTATAGATTTGATCATGAGAAAATATGTAATATTTTGGAAAAGTGAGTCCGTCAACTGCTGGGGTGGTGGCTCATGTAACACTGGGGATGTGTGGTTGATGTGGTCAAGGTGCAATGTGGGGCCTTTTGTTGGTGCCTGTAGATTATCTGTGCTTTACCCTGCCATGCTAGCATGGCCCTGTCAAGCAAACGTGTTTGGTCTGCAGCTAATTGGCTTCCTTGGAGATTTGAGGGGAGAGACAATGAAAAGGTGCACGTTAATGAGCACCGCTCCAGATGCCTTTGCTGAGCAACCTTGTCAGAACTTGCATGGATCTTTCGCGTCGCCACGGCAACACTCCATGTGAGTTTCAACCGTGACCTTTGACCTGCTCCTATTCACGGACTCCTGCTTAACAACTTCCCTCGGCCAACTAATTGATTCTACTTCCTTCTACCATTTGTTGTGGTATTGTTGTTGCCAGATGTGTAGTAGAAAACTGCGTATATTTCTGTTTTAAGTAGCTCATTTGTTCTTGTTTTTTGGCCAAATACTAAAGTCAGATTTAGGTTGCTGTACAATGAGCAGTCATTGTCAAATGTTTAAATAAATATTCAAAAACATCTAGACTATTCCCTCAGAACAACTAAAAACGGTCCAATATAAATTATGTATGGGGTTATAGACATAATGGCTTCTACAGCCTACTTCTGCATTCTTTGCAGTGACCTTTCAAACTATAACCTCTAGAATAGTTAGTTGTTTTGTGACGTTAAAGCTTATACAATAGCAGCTCCACATTCAAGGACAATAATGTTGTATCCAAGAAAGTTTGTAAAAAGTCTGATCCATTCGTAAACAAAGTATGTCAAGGTCTCTCGTCACCATTACGACGTGAATGTCACTGCATGGGTACACGACCTTTAACACTTTATGTTGATAAGTCCTTTAATAAGTCCCAGCCAATGCCCCTTCGGGGTCTCCTGAGTCACTAAAGCCAGATAAATGGATGAGAGCACCCAGGCAAAGGCAGCTAGAGAGGTATGCAACATGTATTTGCTGTCTTGGCGCAAGCGCCAATCGAAGTACTTTGATGTGATGACATTGTGACAGACAATATAGGCTGCTGCACTACTAGCATTTTGTCCACTTGAGAAAGAACAAGAAAGAATTTATAGATAGCCAGGAAGATACAGACAGAAGATAGACACATTAAAAAGCCACTTCTAACAGGTAAACAAACATAGTCTCCTGAGAACAGCCACTGTAAATGACTGCCAAATAAGCAGTTAAATTGATTTTCAAAGAATTAGCAACCCGTTTCTTTCAGATAAAAATGTCACCAACATCAGAGAGGCATCAAAGGCTTCTGCCGCTCCTAAAATGCAAGACATCTGTTGCTGACAAACAATTGTATGATAGAACTGGACAAAAAGTTAACATAATTTGCATAATTCTACTGTAGATTAACCACCTGATAGACTTGAGCCTACTCTGTAACCCGAACAAGTCAAAGCAATAGCCACACAGCTAGAGTATTATAAGGTCACAAATAGTCCCATACACATCTGTGAACAAACGGTACAGTGTGTTAGAGTAGTAGAGCTTTTTTCATTATGGTAGAATGTATCACATTTCTAGCATTGTAATCCATCCATGTCACCAGCTGTGTTTGTCTGCAGCCTGCCAGTGTCAGCACCACAGTCACAATCACTTCCACAGCTGGGGACCACCTAACCGGAATTTATCAGCACTACCAAGGAGGGGCGACTACCCCATCAATCTCTGGAACAGCTGTGGTTTCCAAACTTTAAATATGTGCATTTTAGTTGTTTTTTCCCCGATGCTATGGTTTGTCAATGAAGGCATCAGAACGTTTTCTCCCTCTATTTTGGCAAAATATAGATCCTTATTGTGTTAGAATACGCTGTTGAGTCAAAACCTTTACGTAAACATTGAATTGGTACTTGGTGAGTTTGGTATTAGTACTGTTACCTCCGTCTCACGATTTTTCAGCGTATAGCAAAGACTGATTTAGGGAGTTAAACAACACTACTTGGCTTGATGTCAGGACCCCTATCTTGTCCTATTTGGCCCACTGCTCCCCTCCCCTCCCTTTCCTACAAATCTTTATTGCTCTGTGGTCTTCCTGTAAAATGGGCCTACAATATTTGCATTGGCCAACTGTTCCTCAGATAGGAGTTTCATATCTCTACCAGACAGAATATTCTCTTTGTGCCTGTCTCTAATCTGCAGCCAAGCCTCGTTTTGTTGATGTTCTAAAGACAGAAAGCTCAGGCTCTCTCTGTTTATTGCAGTGGTGGTCGGTACCGTTTAAGATTACAGAGGACAATTTTATTTTTTATGAGCATGGCCTTATTTCTATTACAGCACATTCATATTCCATTTACCCAGCTCAATGTAACATCGATAGGTTTAGGCTACTACATGATACTCGAATTTGCCCTATACCCATCATGAGGTTGCTACAACCTAGCCTATAAATTAAAGTTTATAACAGATTAGAGTAATCTAGGTGACAGGCAGTGTCACATTCAATAGTCCCTTGCACACTTTTGCCTGCATCTAGCTGACTTGGGGTGTAATCATTAGTCGAAACAGTTGCAAAACTAAACGAAAACTACAGTTTATTGGAAATATTCAGGTAGGTCCATCCCTGTTTCGTTTGCTTCCGTTTAAGAAACATTTTGCAACAGAATCGGTGGAATGAATACACCCCTGATTACCCACACACACAGTTCCCTTTCATAGCAGCCACATACTGCATCCTCATTTCGCTCATTGTATCATTCCTTCTTGCATCTACGTGTTCTCCTACTCTAACCTTTTCCTTTCGCGTGGACTTCAGTGCACAACACAACAGCTTTCTGTGACCAGGCAAAAAAAACTCAACAAGCCAAACCTTCATACCATAACCGCTACACAGCCTACATCGTTGTCACTATATTAGCTAACGTCATAGTGAACATAGCTACATGAACTAACGCGTTAGTAGACCCACAATCCAATCCATGTATACAATCACACAGTACAGTTTACAGCAAACAGTTTAACAATTACACAATAAATGTATAAAACCGAAAGCGTACCTTAACTTGGAAGAGTTGCAGTGTTGGATAGCCTTAGCTAACATAAATAGCATTCTTCTCTGTTTGAGTCACGTTGTGGAGTAGCCTAAATTAACTGCAATTTGCTAGTTAGGTAAGTGAAAGGTAAACGAAGAAGAAAAATACAACAACATCAAATCAAATTGTATTGGTCACAAAATATAGCTATCTAGCTCTCTCTCTCTGGTGCTTCTCCTTCATTTTTAAAGAAAATTCTTCAAAACTGTTCAACTACTTATTGTCTTTCTCTGAGTCACCACACTTTATGCACTGCAGTGCTATGCTTTCAGTACTAGATTAATTATCTGATACTTTGATTGAATAGACTACATGTCAGTTCATTCTGCATTAGCTCTGATGGGTTGGAACGTGGCCTCTGGAAGTAGTCATAATTGTCGTCATAAATGTACTAAGAGGAGGACGGAAAATATATTTCTTCCGGTTACACTATGGTGCTACCCTAGAGGGTCCTGTTGCAAAACAGTGTATTTTAATCAGTTATTTGGTGATGTGAATATATTTAGTATAGTTTTATCAAAAAAATAATAACTTTTTTAATATTTAACCATTTTTATTTTCATTTCACTGAGGAGGATGGTCCTCCCCTTCCTCCTCTGAGAAGCCTCCACTGGTGTATTGGACTACCTCCATGCCAAGGATTTGCGCTACACCAGCCATAATAAATCTCTGAGATCTTTCATTTAAGAGAAGTTTCAATGTGGATCCTCAGCTCTGGCCCAAAGTACAAAGCCCAGGCCTTTCAAGGTGGGGTTGATTTAGTGCCAAAGAGACCATTTAGATGTCTCAACATTTCTTAATAGCCCGTTTTACCCAAAACTAAAAGAGATTTTAGGGGGATACTACAAAAAAAAAATGTCAGTCCAAGATATGTATAAAAATTGTTGCTCATAAGTTATTAATTGGTCTTACCTGCAATTTACAGCTAAACAATTAGATGTCCTGAATTCAAAAAGCAGGTTATAGGAATGAATTACATATGTGCTTTCATTTTGAATTGTACAAACAGTACAACTTTCGAAATATTAGACGGATTAGAAGTTTACATCTCAAGAACTTTTTGTTAAATTTACAACTTCAACCTTAACTGCTGTATATCTTAAAGATTAACTAAACAAACTACACTCAACCTATATGACTGACAATTATTATCATTTTACACAGTACATAGCCAGTTCCATTCCGGGTACAGTGTACTGTATTCAAACATCACACCCTCTTGAATGCTGAGGATGTTGTCCACTGCTGAGCTGTCAGAGAGTGCCTGGTGTGCAGGCATCTTAACGATCTACATCAAAAGCTTGTTATCACCTTGTGTGATGTCTAGACTGCAGTCAATGCAGGCATTTTGCATTTCTTATCATGCAAATGAGTTTTCCATCGACTTGCAGCCTCCCAAAAATGAGGTTGGTGGGTGTTTGTGGTGATCCTGCAAGGCACGAGACGTCATGTGGGAGTCTATGAAGTGCAGATCATGTCATTCTGCGGGTACATTTTACTCCCTCGATATTAATTCAATCATTAGGTCCAGACTGAATTGGTGAAAGCTGAATTCCAAATCAATTGGATGCTGATTGCCTGAAAACCTATATTTGACATGAGTTTGGGATGGTTTGGGAGAAACACATTATGTGCTAGCTGCTGTTGGATGATGGTCTGGATTAGCCGATAAATAAGGGAATCAATTTGTCTGACACTAATACAGTGGTATCAACACAGTTGTCAAGTCACAACAGTATTGTAAGACAAAAGACAGATGAGCTGGATGATAAAAAATAATTTGCCATTCCCTAGTTATTAGTGTCAGATGTTATAATTAAGCAATAAGGCACGAGGGGTTGTGGTATATGGCCAATATACCACAGCTAAGGGCTGTTCTTAAGCACAACGCAACGCGGAGTACCTGGATACAGCCCTTAGCAGTGGTATATAGGCCATATAACACAAACCCCCGAGGTGCCTTATTGCTATTATAAACTGGTTACAAACCTAATTAGAGCAGTAAAAATATGTATTTTGTCATACCCGTGGTATACGGTCTGATATACCATTGCTGTCAGCCAATCAGCATTCAGGGCTCGAACCACCCAGTTTATAATATATATATATTTATATTATTATCCAGTAACCGAACTAAAAACAGAATGTGATAGTGGAAGCATCTTAAGGCTAACAAAAACATTTTGAAATGTGGATTTCCATAAAAAAACTTGCAAGATTACACATAAAAACCAAGTACTTGCTATAAAATGTGAACTTCTCAGAGAATCCAATAGAGCAGATTGTGATTTTAAGTAAGCCAAACTGGTGGCCAGGAAAGTGAGTTTACGCAAGTAAATAGTGGCAATTCAGTACCATGGTTAAGGATAGAGCATTATATGAGAGAGAGCAATTACGACTGAGTGCCAACAATAACCATATGAGATGCATATATTAAACATGGCAGACTCAAACTGACATGTACTGTAGCTCATAATGTTGGTAAATAATGTCTTATTAGCCCCGTGCATTAAGTCAGACGCATTAGCTCAGACGGCGGCGGGAAGCGGATTCAAATGAACCCGCCCTCACGGCTTGCAAAGATCAGAGGGGATTTCTACTCTAAGTACAACATTTACAGTATCATCCAAAGACCATAATCAGATTGAATTACTATTTCCACCACCACCCACCCCACTCTCAAACCCCCTCCACCCTCACAATCAATGTGTGCTGACTGAATCATCCTGTCACAAGGGAAAACAAGAGCTCTCCCGTTCCTCTGTCTTCATCTCACTCACTTTCTCTCTTTCCATCCTTCTGTCTCTCTGGTTGTGTAGTCAGGCTAAAACCCGGCCCTTTCCTCTGTCTTCGGCCCAATCCCAAATGGACCCATAGACCCTACCTCCTATGCACTTGTGGAGATCTGAGAGTATTTGATTGGTATAAGCACTATGGTGAAACTTCCACCTACTGTAGCTTATCAACAGCAAATGTGAGCTATCTCAGATCTCCACAAGTGCATAGGGTGTAGGGTCTAGCGGTCAATTTGGGAATAGACCTTCTTCTCACTCACTTCCTTCATGAGTGTGTAGTCAGGATGCAACCAGATGGCTAAGCCAGTAAGATTAGACTGACCAATAAAAGTGCAGGTCTTGGAAGTCAACAACTGTGCTAACACCTCATCGCGGACAAACTGAAATGGTCCACCCACACAACAGCACCTCTTCAACCTCAGGAGGCTGAATAAATTCACCTTGTCACCTAAAACCCTCAAAAACTTTTACAGATCCACAAGAACATCCTGTCGGGCTGTATCACCGCCTGGTAAGGCAACTGCACCGCCCTCAACCGCAAGGCTCTCCAGAGGGTAGTGCGGTCTGCACAACGCATCAGCGGGGGCAAACTACCTGCTCTCCAGGACACTTACAGCACCCAATGTCACAGGAAGGCCAAAAAGATCCTCAAGGACAACAACCACCCGAGCCACTGCCAGCTCACCCCACTACCATCCAGCTCACCCCACTACCATCCAGAAGGCGAGGTCAGTACAGGTTTATCAAAGCTAGGACCGAGACACTAATAAACAGCTTCTATCTCAAGGCCATCAGACAGTTAAACAGCCATCACTAACATAGAGAGGCTGCTGCCAACTTACAGACCCAAATCACTGGCCACTTTAATAAATGGATTTAATAAAGGTATTACTAATCACTTTAAATAATGCCACTTGAATATTGTATACATATCCTACATTACCCATCTCATATGTATATACTGTATTTCATACCATCTATTGCATCTTGCATATGCCGCATGGCCATCGCTCATCCATATACAGTTGAAGTCGGAAGCATACATACACTTAGGTTGGAGTCATTAAAACTCGTTTTTCAACCACTCCACAAATTTCTTGTTAACAAACTATAGTTTTGGCAAGTCAGTTAGGACATCTACTTTGTGCATGACACAAGTAATTTTCCCAACAATTGTTTACAGACAGATAATTTAACTTATAATTCACTGTATCACTATTCCAGTGGGTAAGAAGTTTACATACACTACGTTGACTGCGCCTTTAAACAGCTTGGATAATTCCAGAAAATGATGTCATGGCTTTAGAAAAATCTGATAGGCTAATTTACATAATTTGAGTCAATTGGAGGTGTACCTGTGGATGTATTTCGGGTCCTACCTTTAAACTCTATGCCTCTTTGCTTGACATCATGGGAAAATCAAAAGAAATCAGCCTAGACCTCTACAAGTCTTGTTCATCCTTGGGAGCAATTTCCAAACGCCTGAAGGTACCACGTTCATCTGTACAAATAATAGTACGCAAGTAAATCAATCCCAGAACAACAGCTAAGGATCTTGTGAAGATGCTGGAGGAACAGGTACAAAAGTATCTATATCCACAGTAAAACGAGTCCTATATCGACGTAACCTGAAAGGCAACTCAGCAAGGAAGAAGCCACTGCTCCAAAACCACCATAAAAAAAAGCCAGACTACGGCTTGCAACTGCACATGGGGACAAAGATCATACTTTTTGGAGAAATGTCCCTTGGCCTGATGAAACAAAAATAGAACTGTTCGGCCATAATGACCATCGTTATTTTTGGAGGAAAAAGGGGGAGGCTTGCAAGCCGAAGAACAACATCCCAACCGTGAAACACGGGGGTGGCAGCATCATGTTGTGTGGGTACTTTGCTGCAGGAGGGCCTCGTGCACTTCACAAAATAGATGGCATCATGAGGATGGAAAATTATGTGGATATATTGAAGCAACATCTCAAGACATCAGTCAGGAAGTTAAAGCTTGGTTGCAAATGGGTCTTCCAAATGGACAATGACCCCAAGCATACTTCCAAAGTTGTGGCAAAATGGCTTAAGGACAACAAAGTCAAGGTATTGGAGTGGCCATCACAAAGCCCTAACCTCAATCCCATAGAAAATTTGTGGGCACAACTGAAAAAGCGTGTGCGAGCAAGGAGGCCTACAAATCTGACTCAGTTACACCAGCTCTGTCAGGAGGAATGGGCCAAAATTCACCCAACTTATTGTGGGAAGCTTGTGGAAGGCTACCCGAAATGTTTGACCCAAGTTAAACAATTTAACAGAAATGCTACCAAATTCTAATTGAGCGTATGTAATCTTCTGACCCACTGGGAATGTGATGAAAGAAAGAAAAGCTGAAATAAATAATTCTCTCTACTATTATTCTGACATTTCACATTCTTAAAATAAAGTGGTGATCCTAACTGACCTACGACAGGGAATTCTTACTAAGATTAAATGTCAGGAATTGTGAAAAACGTAGTTTAAATTTATGTGGCTAAGGTGTATGTAAACTTCCGACTTCAACTGTATTTATATGTACATATTCTTATTCCATCCCTTTACATTTGTGTGTATAAGGAAGTTGTTGTGAATATGTTAGATTACTTGTTAAATATTACTGCACTTTCGGAACTAGAAGCACAAGCATTTCGCTACACTCGCATTAACATCTGCTAACCATGTGTATGTGACAAATAATATTTGATTTGATGACCCAGGTACTGTAGTTTTTTTAATTTTATTTAACTAAGTCAGTTAAGAACAAATTCTTATTTACAATGACGGCCTAACCCCGCCAAAGCCGGATGACGCTGGGCCAATTGTGCGCCTCCCTATGGGACTCCCAATCACGGACAGATGTGATACAGCCTGGATTCTAACTAGGGACTGTAGTGATGCCTCTTGCACTGAGATGCAGTGCCTTAGACCGCTGCACCACTCGGGAGCCCTTGTTACATCTGCTTCCTTTCAGAGAACAGAGGACCAAAGAGTTTGTTTACTCAAACACTCTTCTTTGAGCTGTTTTGAAATTAAAGGTCATCCTGACTGTGAAGAAAAATATAAAAACATATTTTTTGGTAGTTTTCTTAAAAGGTTGGTATATTATTTGGTAGTTTTCCCCAACCAGAAGCCATGGATTACAGGCAACATTCGCACCGAGCTAAAGGGCAGAGCTGCCGCTTTCAAGGAGCGGGACTCTAACCCAGAAGCTTATAAGAAATCCCACTATGCCCTCCGACAAACCATCAAACAGGCAAAGCATCAATACAGGACTAAGATCGAATTGTACTACACCGGCTCCGACGCTCGTTGGATGTGGCAGGGCTTGCAAACTATTACAGACTACAAGGGGAAGTACAACCGAGAGCTGCCCAGTGACACGAGCATGACCAACTGGCAAATGTCTTCAATGACATGTACAACCTCTCCCTGTCTGAGTCTGTAATACCAACATGTTTCCATGACCACCATAGTCCCGTGCCCAAGAACACTAAGGTAACCTGCCTAAATGACTACCGAGCCGTAGCACTCACATCTGTAGCCATGAAATGCTTTGAAAGGCTGGTCATGGCTCACATGAACACCATTATCCCAGAAACTTTAGACCCACTCCAATTTGCATACCGCACCAACAGATCCACAGATGATGCAATCTCCATTGCACTCCACACTGCCCTTTCACACCTGGACAAAAGGAACACCTATGTGAGAATGCTATTCGTTGACTACAGCTCAGCGTTCAACACCATAGTAACCTCAAAGCTCACCACTAAGCTAAGGACCCTGGGACTAAACACCTCCCTCTGCAACTGGATCCTTGACTTCCTGACGGGCCGCCGCCAGGTGGTAAAGGTAGGTAACAACACATCGGCCATGCTGATTCTCAACACGGGGGCCCCTCTGGGGTGCGTGCTCAGTCCCCTCCTGTACTCCCTGTTCACGCATGACTGGAAGGCCAGGCACAACTCCAACACCATCATTAAGTTTGCTAATGACACAACAGTGGTGTGCCTGATCACCGATAACAATGAGACTATAGGGAGGAGGTCACAGAACTGACTGTGTGGTGCAAGGACAACAACCTCTCCCTCAACGTGATCAAGACAAAAGAGATGATTGTGGACTACAGGAAAAGGAGGACCGAGCATGCCCCCATTCTCATCGACGTGGCTGTAGTGGAGCAGGTTGAGAGCTTCAAGTTTCTTGGCGTCCACATCACCAACAAACTAACATGGTCCAAGCACATCAAGACAGTCATGAAAAGGGCACGACAAAACCTATTCCCCCTCAGGAGACTGAAAAAATTGGGCATGGGTCCTCAGATCCTCAAAAGGTTTTACAGCTGCACCATCGAGAGCATCCTGACGGGTTGCATCACTGCCTCGTATGGAAACTGCTTGGCCTCCGACCGCAAGGCACTACAGAGGGTAGTGCGTACGGCCCAGTACGTCACTGGGGCCAAGCTTCCTGCCATCCAGGACCTCTATACCAGGCGGTGTTCAGAGAAGGCCCTAAACATTTTCTAAGACTCCAGCCACCCTAGTCATAGACTGTTCTCTCTGCTAATGCACGGCAAGAGGTACCGAAGCGCCAAGTCTAGGTTCTACCCCAAGCCATAAGACTACTGAACAGTGAATCAAATGGCTACCCAGACTATTGCCACCCCTCCCCACCACCCACTACGCTGCTATTACTCTCCATTGTTATCTACGCATAGCCACTTTAATAACCCTACCTGCATTTACATAATTACCTAAATTATCTCAACACCGGTGCCTCCGCACATTGACACATTGACTCTGAACTGGTACCCTGTATATTGCCCCGCTACTGTTATTTACTGCTGCTCCTTAATTATTTGTTTTTCTTATCTTCTTCTTAATAGGGGGCGCTGTTTTCACCTTGGGAAAAAATCGTGCCCAATTTAAACGGCCTCGTACTCTATTCTAGATCATACAATATGCATATTATTATTACTATTGGATGAAAACACTCAAGTTTCTAAAACTGTTTGAATTATATCTGTGAGTAAAACAGAACTCATTTGGCAGCAAACTTCCAGACAGGAAGTGAAAATCTGAAAACGAGGCTCTGTTTCAGGGCCTGCCTATTGAATTGCCTTATATTTATGGATATTGCATGCACTGCATACGCCTTCCACTAGATGTCAACAGGCAGTGGAAGGTGGAATGGGGTGTCTAGCTTGATCTGAGGTCGAACAAGAGCTTTTGGAATGACGTGTCCAGAATTTCCTTTCTCTACCTAGGCGCGGGAAGCACCTCCATATTGTCTTATGATAAGCGTTCGGTATACACGGCTAATATCTCCGGCTATGATTTTATTTGATACATGTGATAATAACATCGTAAAGCAGGTTTTTTCAACCGAGTTCTATCAGTTTATTCAACGTTTATTTGGACTTATTGAATTTTCCGTTCTATGCGTCAAGAGAAGATGGGCATGTTCGCGCCACATGGCTAGCTAAGGTTGCTAATTCGACAGGAGAAAAGGACATTCTAAAACCAAACAACGATTTATTCTTGACCAAGGACTCCTTGTACAAGATTCTGATGGAAGCTCAGCAAAAGTAAGAACAATTTATGATGTTATTTCGTATTTCTGTGGAAAATGTTTAGTCCTATTATCCGCCGTTTTGGCGGGCGCTGTCTCGCTATAACGTAAGCTGTTTGTTATGGTAAAGTTATTTTTTTTAATCTAACACGGCGGTTGCATTAAGAACTAGTGTATCTTTCATTTGCTGTCCAACATGTATTTTTTAGTAAAGTTTATGATGAGTTCTTTGGTCAGATTAGGTGAGTGTCCAAAATAGCTCCGGACAWTRTGGTGAATCGATGCTACATATTCACAATGTATAACCACGGTTTGCAGCTCTAAATATGCACATTTTCGAACAAAACATAAGTGTATTGTATAACCTGATGTTAAAAGACTGTCATCTGATGAAGTTGGTCAAGGTTAGTGATTAATTTTATATATTTTGCTGGTTTTTGCGATCGCTACCTTTTGCTGCTAATAAATGCATTTGTGTGTTTGGCTATTGTGGTAAGCTAATATAATGCTATATTGTGTTTTCGCTGTAAAACGCTTAAAAAATCGGAAATATTGGCTGGATTCACAAGATGTTTATCTTTCATTTGCTGTACACCATGTATTTTTCATAAATGTTTTATGATGAGTATTTAGGTATTTCACGTTGCTCTCTGTAATTATTCTGGCTGCTTTGGTGATATTTTTGATGGTAGCTGCAATGTAAAACTATGATTTATACCTCAAATATGCACATTTTCGAACAAAACATAAATTTATTGTATAACATGTTATAAGACTGTCATCTGATGAAGTTGTTTCTTGGTTAGTGACTAATTATATCTCTATTTGGTCGGTTTTGTGATAGCTACCTATGCGGTAGAAAAATTGTGAAAATATGCGGTTGAGACTTTTGCTATTGTGGTTAGCTAATAGAAATACATATTGTGTTTTCGCTGTAAAACATTTTAAAAATCGGAAATGATGGCTGGATTCACAAGATGTTTATCTTTCATTTGCTGTATTGGACTTGTGATTTCATGAAAATTATATTATATGATATCCCTGTCCCGTTAGGCTAGGCTAGGCTATGCTAGTCAGCTTTTTTGATGAGGAGGATCCCGGATCCGGGAGAGAGAAGCGGTAGAGGTTATCTCTTACTTTTTTTTGTTATTTTCTTAAAACTGCATTGTTGGTTAAGGACTTGTAAGTAAGCATTTCACTGTAAGGTCTACACCTGCTGTATTTGGTGCATGTGAAAAATACATTTTTATTTGATTTAAAATTTGAATTGATTTGACTCTCAGACCATGAGAAACAAGATTCTCTGGTCTGATGAAACCAAGATTGAACTCTTTGGCCTGAATGCCAAGCGTCACGTCTGGAGGAAACTTGGCAGCATCCCTACGGTGAAGCATGGTGGTGGCAGCATTATGCTGAAGGGATGTTTTTAAGCGGCAGGGACTGGGAGACTTGTCAGGATCGAGGGAAAGATAACAGAGCAAAGTACAGAGAGATCCTTGATGAAAACCTGCTCCAGAGCGCTCAGGATCTCATTCTGAAGCAAAGGTTCACCTTCTAACAGGACAACGACCCTAAGCACACAGTCAAGACATCGCAGGAGCGGCTTCAGGTAAAGTCTCTGAATGTCCATGAGTGGCCCAGCCAGAGCCCGGACTTGAACCCAATCTAACATCTCTGGAGAGACCTGAAAATAGCTGTGCAGCGACGCTCCCCATCCAACTTGACAGAGCTTGAGAGGATCTACAGAGAAGAATTGGAGAAACTCCAAGCTTGAAGCGTCATACCCAAGAAGACTCAAGGCTGTAATTGCTGCCAAAGGTGCTTCAATAAAGTACTGGGTAAAGGGTCAGAATACTTATGCAAATGTGATATTTCAGTTTTTTTTTATACATTTGCTCAAATTTCTAAAAACCTGTTTTTGCTTTGTCATTTTGGGGTATTGTGTAGATTGATTAAGGAAAAAAACTATTTCATCCATTTTAGAATAAGGCTGTAAGATAACAAAATGTGGAAAAAGTCAAGAGGTCTGAATACTTTCCCAATGCACTGTACAGTAGCAGTAGGATTAACCCTGAATGTGAATCAGATCATGATGGCATGCCACATTGGCTAGAGCAAAACCTAAACCTCATCCTACTGCATATGACCAGGTGTATGACTTCAAGAACTAATACACGTGAAAATTGTATTTTAAAGCTTATTCAGTGAATGTGGGGCTCTTACATTGGATATATTTACATTTCTTTTATATGGGATACAAATGTTAACCCAATATCAATGTGAAGTATTTACCGCAAACAAATGTAATTTTCCATTGCCATTAAGCAAAGAGAGATCGCCCAGATTTGGTAAGAATCCATATACAGGAAACCAATATCCCAAATTCAGTGTTATCCTGTGTTGTTGGCGCTGGGTTTTCAACTGGGCTATAATTCTGTCTGACATGACTGACCCACATTCCACCCTCTTGTTTAACCAGAATGACCCTGAGAAATAGACAGTTAGTATAGATAAGATTACAGCATTAATTCACAGAAGGCAAGAAAAGATTAGCAATGATTAAATAAAATATTTGGGCATAGTAATTCTATAATCCTACTTTTGGATTGTGTTGCCTGGAGTGGCACCATGTGCCTCTACCAGCGCTGGCTATGAAAGTAAGATTTATCATATTCATTTTGCAAGGTGCCTCGCTGGGTTTGACATGAAAAGGTTAACAATGGCAGACATCTGTGTCAGTGGCCAATTGAACCATTTCCAACGGGGTGGTCCTCTGCTTATGCACTGCCTGAATTGGTAGTGGCCTGGGATGAGACACCATGGGAAATGTATGCAAATATACTTGACCCCCATTCCCAAGGGACAATAGGTTGCCGCTCTAAATTAATATCAGGCAATTCCAATGTTTCCATTTGGTTTCTGTTAGGAGGAAATAAATATTCAATCTGGGGGCTTCCACCTCTACCAATCCAGCTAAGTACTTCCACTCACAGTAGTAGCGGTAGTTAGCAGCAGCCCTGTGAGAAATTACTGTACAGGCCAGCTGTGGGTAAGAACCATTAGAGATTTCTGGGTGATTCACAATTGATAAATATGATCCTGGGGCTTTGACATTGAGTGACTATGCATGCCTACAGCGCTAGGAAGTGGAGAACTTCAAATACCTACCATCACTCCGCAACAAAAAGTCAGAGTCAGGAAACCACTGTGTGTGATTAATTGTTTTTAAAGGAAAGGTAAGATGAGTTCTTAGAAGGCTCCAAAAAGGGTATATTACTTGCTGTGGGCTAGAATAATAAGGGTATATTGAACTTCATTCATTCGACTTGCATACAAATATTTATGGTGTCATCAATCCAAAATCATTATACATCACCTCGAAGGGAGAGGGCCATCAAGTAATCTTCATATGTCACCAAATTGACTCCACAGCAAAAGGTGCAAGAACATCCATACTTTTTTTCTAATCGCTACCACAATCGCTCCAGGCAACTACTGTAGCAAGGAACAGTCAGACCAGTCATATTACTGTATCATAAACACTCTCCGCCTTCGTAGTTTAATACAAGGTCATGAAGACAGTTTGGCTCAACATATTTGCCTATCATCAGTATTCCTCAATAGCCTGGGGCATTAAGTATCTCTCCGGAGCCTCACGGGTGGCGCAGAGGTCTAAGGCATCGCAGTGCTTGAGGCGTCATTACAGACCTGGGTTCGATCCCAGGCGGTGAGAGGACCCATGAGACGGCACACAATTGGCCCAGCGTCGTCCGGGTTAGGGGAGGGTTTGGCTGGCCGGGATGTCCTTGTCCCATCGCGCTCTAGCAACTCCTTGTGACGGGCCGGGCGCATGCACGCTGACTTTGCTTGCCAGTACAGTGTTTCCTCCGACACATTGGTGTGACTGGCTTCCGGGTTTAGCGAGCAGTGTGTAAAAAAGCAGTGTGACTTGGCAGGGTTGTGTTTCGGAGGATGCATGGCTCTCGACCTTTGCCTCTCCTGAGTCCGTACGGGCGTTGCAGCGATGGGACAAGACTAACTACCAATGGGGAAGAATTAAAAAAAAAAGGAATCTCTCAGAGTTTCTAATCAAGGCCTCACAGTAAACCAGCGTCACGGATGGCATGGTCATTTCGACCAAGTCCCACACTTGCACAAACAAACGCCATCAAACCTTGAACATGATGATACAACACAATACATTTTTTTTATTCAACCTTTATTTAACTAGGCAAGTCAGTTAACATTAATCAGACATGTTAACTGTGTCAGTCCGTGATATAAGCACAGAATTTTGGCAGATATGCCAAGCAAAGCGCCACCTGCAAATAATCATTGGCACGACAAACGGCGCAACAGGTAATGGGCAATGCAGTGAAGTACATACTGTCCGGTAATTGACTCCATAACTGTGTTTGCTCTAACTAAGCCGGTGGATTTCTTAGATTGGTTCTGCTGGCATTTTCATTTCTTCCTCCAACAAACTCTAATAACAAGCTAATCCCATCGCGCACAATCCTGTTTGAACAAATTTTTCCATGCAGTCTGTCAACACAGCTGTCCTCACTTGATAGCAAGTGCCTTCAGATAGTATTCACACCCCTTGACTTTTTCCATGTTTTGTTGTGTTAGAAAGTGTGACTAAAATGGATTTAATTGTCATTTTTTTTGTCAACGATCTACACAAAATACTCTAATGTCAAAGGGGAAGAAAAATTCCAACATTTGTAAAAAAAAATATAAAAAAATAACATGAAAAATAAAACACTAATATATCTTAATTAGATAAGTATTCAACCCTCAGTCAATACAAGTTAAAATCACAATTGGCTTTGGTTACCGCTGTGAGTCTTTCTGGGTAAGTCTCTAAGAGCTTTCCACACCTGGATTGTGCAACATTTACCCATTATTCTTTAAACATTTCTTCAAGCTCTGTCAATTTGGTTGTTGATCATTGATAGACAACCATTTTCAGATCTTGACATAGATTTTCAAGCAGACTTAAGACTGAACAAGGTTTTCCTCTAGGATTTTGCCTGTGCTTACCACTTAGTTTATTTATTTTTATCCTGAAAAACTCCCCAGTCCTTAACGATTACAAGCAAACCCATAACATAATGCAGCCACTACTACAGTGGTTCCTCCTTTAAAAGTTGCTAGCGTAATGCGGCGCAGCTTGCATGGTGACGGAGAATTCTATGGCATGTTATTTAAGTGTGAACCACTAGTACCATTAATGCTAGTTAGTGCTAGTTTGACCACCAGAGGGCATCTTTGAGAAGCATTTGGTAACCTTCAATAATGGCTGTACTAGAGAATACGGGCACGCAGGAGACTGGGGTTCAATTCCCCGACGGGGAGGAAGGAGTAGGCTGTCCTTGTAAATAAGAATTTGTTCTTAACTGACTTGCCTAGTTAAATAAAGGTTACACTAAGAGCATAACATTTATACACCCTAATTTTCTCATTATAATCTAACCAATACCGAAACGAAGATTTAGTGAAAATAAAAATCTCATTGATTTATCAAGACCAGTCCCCATGCTTGTCTCAGAGCAGCGCGAAATCGTGCTAAAATAGTTGTAGGCTATTGCTTCAAATCCTATTGCTTCTAACTTCAATATATTCTTTAAATAAATAAGACCTACACTACTTTTAGCAGCACATTACTCAACACTAGTGAGACTCATGTCGCCTACGATAGACCTAAAGTATATACAAAAATATGACGTGACTCTCCGCCAATAATTACATATAGAGGATTGGAGGATATTTCTGTAATTCAGTGATATTTATTCCCATAGTAATTCGTTATGGAACCATCACTAAATAAACATTGGCATTTTTAAATAGTTTTTTTATCATTATGTTATTAATGAAAGCATAAAGATGCCATTATTAGTTACATTGCACCTTCAAACTAAAACAGACTGGCACTAAGAACAGAACAGCGGGAACGTTTCCCTAGTCAGCGCCATTTTTAGTGCGAAGCCCCTTAAAGTGTTGGGGTCTCGGGGTGGGGGTCCACCCCCTCCCTCTTCCTCTGCCTCCCTTCCCCATGGGCTAGGTCAGTCTTCTGTGCGCGGGCTCTGCGGCCCATCCCGTGCCCCCTGCCCTCGTACCTTGAACCTCGTGCGATGTGCAAAATATGGAAAAGGTCAAGGGGTGTGAATACTCATACTGTCATTGTCCTCAGGGTAGGGAGGCATATACCCGTAACAGTGAGATTTGACAATGGCAACAGGTATGAACTGAACTCATTTGACAATTATTTGAAAACTTCCTGACAATATTTTACAAATCCATGTTTCTGGCTCAACTGATTGTTGATAGATAACTGAACATTAAAAAGGTTGAAACTGCATTTGGCTGAATCTAAATGCCTGTATTTTAAATGTTCTTTTTTGAGGGGAAACAATCTCAAACTTGACAAGAGAAATGTCTTGTGGAAGAGCAACATACAGCATACACATCAGACTGTAATTTCTCCTTACAAAAATGACTCAAAGAAGAATTATTGCATCCACAGTCAGTAACTGAGATCATCAAATGTAATTCATTAGTATTGTGATTGCAACTCAGCAGACGTGACCATACCACTTGATGAAATGACCCAAACATATACTGTATCACAGATACTGAATATGAACTAGAGAAAAGTTAACAGAACAGGGAATGATTAACTTGGTCGCTGTTCAAAACTATATCTATAATCTACAAGGAAGAATTCATCAGCTGTTAGGGCTCCATCCTACCAATCACTGACATCAAATGTGTCATTAGACCATGGTTTGAAGAGAGGATAATGATGAAACCAGTGTCTGTGTGGTTTGGCAATCTAACATATTAAGGCCTCCGTGCCTGTAGAAAATTCTACTTGACAGTCAGCATGGAGTCATGAGTGGCTGAGAGATCAATTGGCCTGGTGTCGTTCTAGTGTTCATTTGGCCTACTTTCTTCTTTCCATCTTCGCCAGAGGAGAGTTTGCTTGTGATGTTCTCAAAACAGATCTTCAGTGAAATCTTGTGTGGATGTGTGGTGCACACGGTAGTCCATCCTATACGGTGAAAGTGTCAACGCTTAAATATAAAGCGCGTCTTCCAATTGTCTGTATTGCTCGCTCGCTTCACTCGGAGCACTATACAGTAGAGATGTGATATTTAATAGGGGCTTTCCAGTTAATAATCCGCTCAACTGAAAGGCCTCCTTTGGGTTGCTAGACGTTTGCGTTATACACCCACCCATCCAAAATGGTGTACTGCACACAAAAATATATACCTTTCGTGTGCCTGTCACAAATTTCCAATAAGCAATTTGTGTCTATTTCACAATAATCTGTGATACTGGTTTGACTTTTTACAGCAGTCTAATTAATGTGTCGGGGTGCTATGACGTGTTATTGAAGGCTAAATAAAACAGACCCTAGTGTTCCTGCTTCTCACCCCTCTCAGGAAACTACTCTGGCCCCGGGCATGGTACAATAGGGGAGCAGAAACCTTGATGTTATAAACCTTGTTCTTCACCTTTTGTGATTGATTAAATTAGCGAGGCACACACTCCCACCAGCTGCCAGCGATGGGATAGCACACTTTTATAGACACATATAAATGGAAAGGATAGAACAGGTACAGAAAACGTATATAGATTAAGGTGAGGCAGCACAATTTTAAAGAAATCAGTGGACTGCAAGAGAATGAACGGCTACACACAAAAAGGGAGTCCGCTTTGATGATGACTAGGAAGAGGAGTTTGCGCTGGTCAAAGTCGTGGTATTGTACTGAGCCCTTGCCTATGTGGGCTTAGTGGAAATTGTCAGCGGCATCTCACTCACTTCGGCTGAACCAGACGGATAAAAAAGGCACTGTCCTGGTGGTCTTCAAACACTGCAAGACATAAGTCTTAATTCCCTTTATGACGCCACAGTGTTTGTTTCTCCAAAGGGACACACAGGAGGCTTCTTTAAAAATAAATCACTGATGACTGGACCAGGGAGCACAACCTCCGTCAATCCTGGTCCACTCTGAAAGGAGGCTCAGGCGGCAGGCATATAGGCGGCAGAGGCCCATTGGATTTCATGATCTCATCTCTGTCATTCTCACAGCCTGCTCTCCAAGAGCTGCATGTCTGACTTACAGCGGTGAGGGCAAAGCAATAATTCCCTCCGCACTGGGGAGTCTGTCAGACAGAAGCCTCTCCTATCAATGCCACACAAGCCCTGACAGCACAGCAAGAGGAGGAAGAAACATCTGAGGCTGAGGATTTGGAACAGTAGAGAATGTCAAGAGAGTGAGGGGGAGCAAAGGTGCATAGAGAAACGGTGCTTTGTTAGTCTGGTAAATAACTTTTGTGAATCCAACGTGAGGCAGAGCAGGTGTACATAATTTATTTCCTCAGAGGTTACTTCAGTGATGACGACAGTGAATAAAAGATTGACTGAGTTAAATCAATTAATTAAATAATAAATGACTTCATGAAATTAACAAAACTGATCATTGATTTGCCAAAAAAGCCCAAAAGCAAATATCAAACAGTGTCTGGCAGGTAGGCAAGATGTCAAATTCCAAAAGCAGCCCTGTATCGATCAAACACTTCACTGTGATTATTTTTGGTACAAACTTCAATTGCCTGTCAACTGTTGCTTTGAGGCAAATTTCTAAAAGCAGATAGTTAAGGTTTTGTTCTGTTTTCACTTTAATGCACTAACAATTGAAATAAAATCAAAGTCAATGCACCTTCCCTAAAATAGAGACAGTGCTGTCAGTATGGTATTGGAGTCCTTTAGCACTATTTGCAGAATATATATCATTCAGTTTGATAATAGTTAATTTAAATAAAAGACTGGAGTCCTGGTGAAGAGTGCTGTTTTGGTACAAAAAAAAAAAAATTGGTCTGAAATGATTGCATTGTGAAATAGAGATATGAAAATTGGGATGTATTCTGTACAAAGAACCAGACCATGAACAGTGGCATATGGGTATTAGAAAGCGTTTGTTCTATTCCTGCAATCATTAGCTGCTTGGGTTACAGTTCAAAGAAATGTAGGTCCTCGGGGTATATTGAGACACAAGGCAAACTTCTCCTCAGAATCATCAGTTAGCAATTCTACATTGTGGTGTATTCTAAATTCTTTATACTTGTTAATGGGATTATTACATAAAATTTAGCAGCCACAGTGCAGAGGAGAATACATTTGTCTCCAGTTAATCATTCTGTGCGTACGGACAAAATGTCCCTCTGTGAATTCATTGCTTATTCCCTCCCTCAAAGCTAGGCATTTCTGTTCATTGTGATCAATCTAGAAATGTTCCATGAGTTATGGCTAAAATTAAGCTAATGAAAGGAACTATAGTTGTCAGTGTTTCCCTGGGGACCATGTTTCAGGGAGGACAGGCTAAAAGGTATAAAACCACCCCTAGTCCTTTTCATTCAAGAGCTTTGTCCCTGGAGGTTGTATGTAGTTTGTACTGTGTCATTTCTGTACTAGTCTATTTCTGTGAAGAAACCCTTTTCAGACCACCCTGTGAGAAGACATATTTGGGGCGTGGTCAATTGAAGTTGACAAGGTACAGTGCCTTCAGAAAGTATTCACATCCATTGACTTTTTCCACATTTTGTTGTGTCACAGCCTGAATTTAAAATGGATTCAATTGAGATATGTCACTGCTCAACACAATACTCGATAAGGTCAAAGTGTAATTATGTTTTAAATTGGCAAGCCAAAATAAGTTCAGGAGTAAGAAAAGTGCTTAAATAAGTCACATACTTATTTTGTGTGCAACAAAATAGTGTTTAACTAGATTTTTGAATGACTACCTCATCTCTGTACCCCACACATACAATTAAGGTCCCTGTAAGGTCCCTCAGTCAAGCAGGGAATTTCAAGCACAGATTCAACCACAAAGACCAGGGAGGTTTTCCAATGCCCCGCAAAGAAGGGCACCTATTGGTGGATGGGTAAAAATAAAAATAAAAAAGCAGACATTGAATATCCCTTTGAGAATGGTGAAGTTATTAATTCCACTTAGGATGGTGTATCAATACACCCAGTCACTATAAAGATACAGGTGTCCTTCCTTGCTCATTTGCCGGAGAGGAAGAAAATGGCTCAGGGACTTCACCATGAGGCCAATGGTGACTCTATAACAGTTACAGAGTTTTAAGGAGAACTCTACCTAAAAACTATATTTTGGTGTTTGTTTCATTAGTCCATTGTTGACATAGTCCCCAAATATTTAGCATGTCAGCAATCAAGTTTTCAATATATGTAACTTTCCTCCCTGTATGATGCATTTTGCATCATTTGATGCTGTGTTTTGCATCATATGATTCAAAATGCATCATACAGGGATGATTTCTATATTTGAAAGTTACATATCTTACAAAATAGATTGTTGACAAGCAAAACATTTTGGGACTATGTCAACAATGGAATAATGAAACATTTCAAAATATAGTTTTTGGGTGGAATTTTCCTTTAATGGCTGTGATAGGATACAATTGAGGATGGATCAACAACATTGTGGTTATTCCACAATGCTAACCTAATTGACAGAGTGAAAAGAAGGAAGCCTGTACAGAATAAAAATATTCCAAAACATGCATCCTATTTGCAACAAGGCAGTACAGTAATACTGCAAGAAATGTGGCAAAGCAATTAAGTTTTTGTCCTGAATACAAAGTGTTATGTTTGGGGCAAATCCAATACAACCCATTAACGAGTACCACTCCCCAGATTTTAAAGCATCATGGTGGCTGCATCGTGTTATAGGTATGTTTGCAATCGTTAGGAACTGGGGAGGTTCAGGATAAAAAAAATTACGGAATGGAGCTAAGCACAGGCAAAACCCTAGAGGAAAACCTTGTTCAGTCTGCTTTCCACCAGACACTGGGAGATTAATTCACCTTTAAGCAGGATAATAACCTAAAACACAAGGCCAAATCTACACTGGAGTTGCTTACCAAGAAGACAGTAAATGTTCCTGAGGGGCCTAGTTACAGTTTTGATTTAAATCTGATTGAAAATCGATGGCAAGACCAGAAATAGTTCAATAGCAATGATCAACAACCAATTTGACAGAGGTTGAAGAATTTTGAAAATAATAAATTGGCAAATGTTGCACAATCCAGTTGTGGAAAGGTCTTAGAGACTTACTCAGAAAGACTCACAGCGGTAATCGCTGCAAAAGGTAAGTCTTACATGTATTGACTCAGTGGTTGAATACTTATCTAATCAAGTCAAAGGGTGAAAACACTTTCTGAAGGCACTGTATGTGTTGAATTTGAATCAGTGCAGTGTTAATTTGAATCAGTGCAGTGTGAATTTGAATCAGTGCAGTGTTAATTTGAATCAGTGCAGTGTGAATTTGAATCAGTGCAGTGTGAATTTGAATCAGTGCAGTGTGAATTTGAATCAGTGCAGTGTGAATTTGAATCANCAGTGCAGTGTGAATTTGAATCAGTGCAGTGTGAATTTGAATCAGTGCAGTGTGAATTTGAATCAGTGCAGTGTGAATTTGAATCAGTGCAGTGTTAATTGATTGTTTGACAACATTCCAACTATTTCTGTAAAGTTATGCCACTACAGTAATGCCCTTTTTGTTTTCAGTTGTTTCCAGTTCCAGATTTCTGTTGGGAGAGGCTTTGATGGCTGCCGAGTGGCGCAGCGGTCTAAGGCACAGCATCTCAGTGCTAGAGGCATCACTGCAGTACCTGATTCAAATACAGGCTGCATTACATCTGGCCGTGATTGGGAGTCCCATAGGGCGGCGCACAATTGGCCCAGCATCGTCCTGGTTTGGCCGGGGAAGGCCAGCTTTGTAAATATGAATTTGTTCTTAATTGACTTGCCTAGTTAAAATAAAAAATAAAATATGGCTTGGGTGTCCAAGCAGTTTGTTGATAGCGCCCTCCCTGGTAATTATTTATTTATTGTGCATTTATGTTTCAATCCATATGAATTATTCATTAGTAAATGTAATGGCTAACTATTCTTTATTTTCTTTCTTCAGTAAAGTTGTTTTGTCACTGCGTGTAGCCTAACTCGGTCAATCTAGTCCTGTGAAATGTAGTCACGTGATAGCGCTGTTGCACTTTAGAAAGGAATTGAGATCGAAGAAGCCATTTTGTGTACTCATGTCAATGCATTTAGTTTTACAAGCAAAGCTAAACCCTAGTAATCTAATAAACTTTGCATGCACTTTTACATCTGCCACCCAACTGTTTCGTAGAACATGGGTCTAGAACCTGTGTATGCATAGATATTCATTTTGTTACGATTGACCCTATCAGACATTGTGTTCTGCTAGCTGTATCCTATGTACTTTAAAAAATACAGGCTGTCAATGCTGTACAGTGAGTTGTTTTGGTCCACTACAAAATAGTGACAAATATAATAAATTAGCTACCAATTTTTCTTTGTTACCCCGATAGTTGATTTCTACAACAAACACAACTATACTATCAACAAGTTAATTATAGTAGAGTGCTGAGATTGACTCTGAATTCTGTGAACTGTCATTCAATATTCTCCATTGTAATGACTGCAACGTCTTATCTTTTAAAATAAATGGATTTGAAGCCATGTAAGTCTTTCACATTCAGAGCCTGTGGAGATTTTAGGCTTTCTCACTGAATTGTTGAGAGAAATGCCTCTCCCTCTAAAATTAGGTACTTATGTATATTACCGTCATGCTATTAGCTCTTTGACAAATGTTTATCATTGTTTAACTTTATGAATATAAATTGACCGTTCATTTCGGCGTTATCATTACCGTTTCAATTGGTGTGACGTTTGATGAAGTATCATTCCCTCTGTCCTTAATTGAACATATGTTGTTAATTTCAGTAAGACAGTTTGTTTTACTGGATTTGAGATGAAATGATCACTGAAATTGAAAGATGAGTTACAAGAAGCCATTTTTAAATGTTCAAATCAACTTTGGTGGAGATAATGTATATTTATTGAAGACTGGATATTAAAACCCATTCAAAGCCAGTGTTCCCTTTTCCCTCCCTCCATTGTAGTATGTCCAAGTACAGTGTATGTAGCCTAACCTAAACAGGGAATTGTGGGTAGCTGCTATCAAATGAAATATTGACTGACAGAAGACTAATCTGTAGTAGCATGTACCCCAGAGCAACTAAACACATTGCAAGCATGATGCCGATGAGACTCACACTGGTAAAGAAGTGATTTATTTACCATACGTTAGATATTTTGCTCATAGTAGGGTAATTAAGAGAAAAAGAGCAGTCTGTGTACGAAAAAGAAAAAAGCCCTGTTATTCATGGTAATCATTCACTACAGTTAAAAATAAATTCAACAAAGAGAATACTGTATGGCATAGTCTATATAACATGCTTAGCTGGGGCAAATTTCAGTCATCATGCAAAAAAAATCACTGAGTAAAGAAAGCCTGAAAACTGATATCATTAACCAACCTCACAGTGCATGTTCACTAAACTGCCTAGGGATCAGCTACACTCTGACCTTCGTAATATTTGTCAGATTGTCAGTTTAGGTTAGAGCTTTCCATGTCATCTGATGTACTTCAACTATTCTTCAAATATTCTCATTTGGGAACCTACAAGGCTATTTGGGAACCCATCACAGCTACACATCTGATGTAGCTCTATATCCTACTGTATCCTAGAGCTGTACCCTTTTGCACACTGAATGTGCCCCTACTAGACCTTTAGAAATAGAGCCTGAGAAATCATTACGTATTGAACAATCCAAAAGCCAGTTCAATTCCACTTCTAAGCTAATTCAATGTAATACTGCATGTGCAGTTACTTGATACAGTAAATGAAAAAGTCACAACATGTACAGCTGGTGTATGTCTTTTAGCTGTGGAGTAATGCTAAGCTACCAGACTGTTTCGCTAGCACAAACTGGAATATGTTCTGGGATTCATCATTCATCCGATGCCATTGAGGAGTTTACCACATCAGTCACCGGCTTCATTAATAAGTGCATCAACGACATCGTCCCCACAGTGACCATACGTACATATCCCAACAAGAAGCCATGGATTACAGGCAACATCCACACTGAGCTAAAGGCTAGAGCTGTCGCTTTCAAGGAGTGGGACACAATTCCGGACGCTTACAAGAAATCCCACTACACCTTCCATCAAACCATCAAACAGGCAAAGTGTTAATGCAGGACTAAGATCGTAAAGACTATGACTGTTGTATTCAGCACATTTGATCAATAAAATGTTATTTGATTTGAATTTATTAAGACCATGAAAGTGCCAATGCATCTGTATGGCCAGTATCCATTCTCAACTGGAGCAGTTTACCCACAGCAGAATGTTTGGGTGGAACATCTTGACGTTTCTGCAGGGAATTCCTAGTTCATATTAGCCCCAACTTCATCCAGTGTGTGCCTGGCTATATCAATACAGCATGGTCTTGAGTACATACTGTAGCTTTGCTTAGCTACCTCTTTTCTTGACAAGTCGAGTCTCTTAACACGACGACAACTCAGGGCCATGCACTAAATTAAAACAAACATGACCTTCCATTTAGTAGATTAGTCTTCTCCCCGCCTAACCCACATATTTTATCATCATCCCCAAATCTGTAGGGAACTCACGGTGAGGCATGATTTAACAAGTGCTTTGTGGCTAGCCATGCTTCCCCATAAGAATTAGCTCTGCAGTTGCCTGTCCTTTTTTTAAAGTCTTGCCCATTCATATTTTATTTTCTCTAGTTTGATAGCTCATAGATTATGGCTGCCCTCCCAAATGGCATCCTATTCCCTACATAGGGTAGTGCACTATGAGCTATGGTCAAAAGTAGTGCAAGATATAGGGAATAGGGTGCCATTTGGGAAACAACCAACATGGTGGCGTTATGCCTCAAACGCTCAGCTAATGATCGATACAGAACTCTGCGTTGGCATTCGAGGCATCTCGTTGCTCTGTTTGTGACTAGAGAGCCAGGTGGGTACCTGGAGGATTTCTAAATGACCTGAGTGCATTAAAGTCAAGGTGGAAGGTAAACTTTAAAAGGGACATTACATCCTAAAATCAAAGTTTCTCAGATATTTTCAGACTATTTGCCACAATTGTTTTGATTTTACTGGGTGCTTATCTTGCCATTCAATTGGGATCGAGACGTATAGCTGTATCTGCATAATCAATGGTGTGGGATGTGGACAGAGTATTTCTGAGGTCTAAAACATTTAGAATCAAGTGAATTTGAGTGTGTCCTTTAATTTCTGAAACAACTCTATGGTCCACTGAGTAAATGTTCAGTGTTAGTGACATTTACTGATGTTTATATTGACTCAACATTTATATGACATCAGTAGCATGTTATGTCCTGACCTTTTCCCATATGTTATATACAGCTGCATGGTTAAGAAACTGGTGTGATCATGTGTCACACCATCCACATCACAAATGCTGGATGTGAACTTAGGAAATGAAAGCTCCCTCGTGAGTCAGAAATGTTACCATGCATCATTTGATGCTCACCAGACAGGATAACAGTAAGTAGCTCTTGCATGCTAACATTATTGTATGGTTAGTAAATCCCATTAGATAAACAAGGTGAAGCAATATGGAGGTTTAGGCTAAGGCTACTTTATTGAGGTAAACTAATTTACCATATAAAGGAACTGTCTGAATTTGGTTTTGACGAGACAGGACATAATCTGTCATAGACTAACTTCTGTGTTTCTCCATATCACAAACATTTAAAAGTCATCCAAACACTCATTACTCATTTCAGGCTTTTGCATTGACATTGAGGACCTAAATTGTTTCGAGAATTTATCGCTGATAATCCATCAACATTATGCCGAAGCCGACGACAAACGGTAAGTCATAAGAGAAAACCGTCGTCATTCAGCAGCACATCTATTAAAGAATAATCAGTAACTGTGACATTAACCAAAGTCAAGTTCTCACTTAAGGAAATGTTAAGAATTATTTCCAAGGATATTAGTTTATACAGACTGTAGCACATTATCCCTCTCGGTGTACCGTTATGACCTTTGGCTCTCCTGTCAGATGTAGATTTTCAGCTCTGTACGTGTTGTTTGTGAACATAATTACATATGTCCCGGTAATTACCCCGTCGGCTCGACCTCCGTCCTATTATGTTTGTACAAATGGGGTGTAATTGTCTGGAAAAAATGTGATGTCTTCTTTGATTATTTTATGCAACGTTTATTAGTGGCGGCGTGAGGAAAAAGCTCGAAGGCAGACCTCTGCCAGGAATATGATAAGGTTATTGAGATGCCACCCTTACGGGCTTCATTCACTACAATGGAAAGCCTTTTTAATTGCTCGTCATTACAAATTGCATCATTAACTTCAATGAAATAGAGTAGGTATCGACGAGGTAAAGTTGTATTCACTGGTGTCAGATGTTTTTGGGGTTATTATCTGAAACATACAGTATGTATGGTGCAAGTTGCAATGTGAATTTCTGGAATTGTATGCATAAATGTACATGGAAATGTGGGGAATTGGAAGACCATTAGGGGAACTGGATTAGTAATGAAAAGCTTAGTTGAAGGGTTCCAAGAGCCAGGGTAAAGGTGTGTGTATGTGTTGTGAGTGATAGTGACTGTGGCGTAATACAGGTAGCTGGAGAGCTTGTCAGCGGTCCTGGTATCAGATAATACTGCAAGCACCTGGATTTCTCTGTTTACATTGCAGCTGCAGCTCAGAAATCCAATAAAGTGCAGATCATATCATGTTCCTGCGAAAAGCCAATCTTTGTGACGGCCATCTCTGTATTTTCTCCTTCTCCTACAGAGACCTGAGCTTCATATTAATGGTTCTATTTTCTCTCTGAACCGCGTGTAGAGGCTTTTCCAGACAGCGATACCGCTCAGACGAGAACAGCACTCCATGTTTTACAAGAGGACGTTGACAGCTGCACTGTCTGCTCTTAACCCAACGGTAAACAACACCTTGTATGATAGTGGCAGTTGCCAACTGATGTGTTTCAAACTCCTCAGTCCTGAAATTGAAGTATCGCTCAAGAGAAGCGCAGCATCTCATGCTAGGCTGGCATAGACTGGTTTCATTACTCACAGAAACTAGCTTTGTTCATTTCTGGCAGTTGGTAGTTCAGGTCCTTGTTGAAGTGAAGTAGAAATCTATACAAGGCAATACTGATAGTGCAGTTGGCCTGAAAAATAAAACTATTTGACAGTGATATTACTCGATGGCTAGGTTTCTAGCAAGCACAAATCTCAAGGAACAACGTCATGCTCCTCTGTAAAACCTGTCCCCACTTAGTATACTCTTGATGATAATGAGAATCTCAATAAACAGTTACTAAAGGGAACGCAAGGTAATTCAAAACTAAAAGAAGCATCAACCAAATAGTACCTGGTAGGCAATAAAGTTAATACAATGGATGTAGTCAGGCAAAAAACCCATACCTCCACAATATTAAAGGATATCATCAAGGTAACTGCTGCAGAAGAATCAACTTCCTTGTCCCGGTCTAAATTCTACTGCACATCCACAACACACAACTGTGGAGTGGAGAAGACGAGACAAGGATGAAGATTAGAGAGAGATGGAGAGATAGACACACAAGAGAAAGAGAAGACAGAGATAAATACATAGAGAGAGGACAGAGAGGGTGAAAACAAAGTTGCTGGTGGTGTTAAATGGGGCCCATTGGCCCAGTGCCAACGCCTGAGCCGCTTTGATCCTCTTCTCCAAATCCAGCAGTCCGTAATCGACTCAGGATGCTGACAGGTGCAATTTGCTGTGAGGAGGAGTGGGTGCAGAGAGTGCTGACAACCTGAAAACCCTCCCCTAAAAGTGATGTTCTAACTCCTCACTACAGGTGATTAGTTTCACTCTTCATTGGATAATTTCCAGTTGTTCGGAGTTGGGTAAACATTCTACCTTCCCAGTGGGCGCACTGTGTGAGTTTTAAACACTAATGTGAACCCGGATGGTCAAATGACGTTTTGACGGATGGTAATGGAGTCAACCTTATTGGATCAAAACAACTACATTAATTATGAATTAACATTATTCGTACCACTTTTGGTCGAGCACCGTCCTACTGTAACAGGGTTATTTATGTTTACACTTGTCACTTCAGAAATTTGTATTTAAAGTTTATATATTCTAATTGGTTGGTTCAAGTCAGATGTCAATAAGAAATAATGCCAGTCTGATAATGATATGCAAGTGGTAAGTCATGTTCTGAAATACTGAATTCTATTTTCATATTAACAACGTGTACGAGTTCACTATGTATATTTCCGGACGTGTATGTCTGTAAAGTGCATTCGGAAAGTATTCAGACCCCTTCGCTTTTTCCACATTTTGTGAAGTTACCTCCTTATTCTAAAATGTATTAAATAAAAATAATCCTCATCAATCTACAACCAATACCCCATAATATGGGAAAACAGTTTTTTTTTTATATTTTTGAACATTTTGAAATATTAAAAACAGAAATACCTTAGTATTCAGACCCTTTGCTATGAGACTTGGGCTCAGGTGCATCCTGTTTCCATTGATCATCCTTGAGATGTTTCTACAACTTAATTGGGAGTCCACCTGTGGTAAATACAAATGATTGGACATGATTTGGAAAGGCACACACCTGTTTATATAATGTCCCACAGTTGACAGGGCATGTCAGAGCAAAAACCAAGCCATGAGGTCGAAGGAATTGTCCGTAGAGCTCAGAGAAGGATTTTGTCGAGGCACAGATCTGGGGAAAGGTACCAAACATTTCTGTACCACTGAAGGTTCCCAAGAACACAGTGGCCTCCATCATTCTTAAATGGAAGAAGTTTGGAACCACCAAAACTTTTCCTAGAGTTGGCCGCCCGGCCAAACTGAGCAATCTGGGGTGAAAGGACTTGGTCAGGGAGGTGACGAAGAACATGATGTCACTCTGACAGAGCTCCAGAGATCCTCTGTGGAGATGGGAGAAAATTCCAGAAGGACAACCATCACTGCAGCACCCTACCAATCAGGCCTTTTTGATAGAGTGGCCAGAAGGAAGCCACTCCTCAGTAAAAGGCACATGACAGCCCACTTGGAGTTTGAAAAGGCACCTAAAGGACTCCTAGACAAGAGTGCGCAAAGCTGTCATCAAGAGAAAGGGTGGCTACTTTGAATAATCTAAAACATAACATATATTTTGATTTGTTTAACACTTTTGATTAGTACATGATTCCATATGTGTTATTTCATTTCTCTTTGTCACTACAATGTAGAAAATAGTAAAAATAAAGAAAAACCGTGGAATGAGTAGGTGTGTCCAAAAGGTACTGTGTGTGTATATATATATCCTTCCAACTCGGACTTACAATTCCGAGTTGGAAGACTGTTCAAAACCTATTTTCCCAGTCGGAGCTAGTTTTTTCCCCCAGAGTTCCCAGTTCCAAGTTAACAGTTGTTTTGAGCGCAGCACAAATCATGCTGGATTGACAGCATGGCCCATGTTTGAAGGTTTATCATCTTAAGTTCCCGAGTGGCACAGCGGTCTATGGTGTCACTACAGACCCGGGTTCAATCCCAGGTTGTGTCACAACCGACCGTGATCGGGAGTCCCATAGGGCGGCACACAATTGGCCCAGCGTTGTCCGGGTTAGGGGAGGGTTTGGCCAGAGGGGGGGCTTTACAGCGATGTCATTTGAACGGCCCGTATTCTGTATTCTGTCGCTGTACATTTCAAAAGTGCTGAACAAATAGGTATATTGACTACGTCCGTCCTAGCTCGCTCATTAATGTCTTAATCTAAATTACGGATTGCCTCTTATCCGCTTATCGTCCCTTTATGCCATAGTTTGTACATCTCAATTGTCAGTAGAAACCACATTTGTTTAAGCAAGTCAGCCATATCAGCTATGTTTTTTTTAAAGGCAGTAAATGATGGGGAATGAACTATTTCGCTGCCAGACAAGCCTCCACTGATAGCCAGGTGTAGCAGTGGTAAGGTGTTGGGACTGCTGTTTGGGACTCTGCTGTTGGGACAGCTTTACGTAGGCCCTAACAGTTTGTGGGCACAATTTGTCACCGTTATAGTGCAATGAATGTATTGTTTAGTGTTGTGTAGTGGCTTTGCTGGCATGCATCCCCAAGTTTTTGTTTTGTGTTTGCCCCACCAAGATGTACATGCTAAAATCCCCCCTGATCCTTGCTAATACAGAGTTGTTACAGATTCATGCAATCTAATGCCATCAACATCATTGAGCCCTGCACATCTAAATGTGCTGTTTCCTATCTATTGTCAGGTACTATCAGCTTTCTGAGGTCTCACCCCATTTCCTATTGCCTTTGATTCCAAACAAGAGACATTTTAACTATGGAGTGACCTATCTGCTTAACAATGCCCGCCAGGAACTCCATGGACATCCCCATTCCCAGGAGTAGGTGAAACTGGCTTAAATGCACTCAGTTGTGGTAGATCTAAGTTATGTGGCACATGCACACCTGCTGTGTAGCTGAACAGGCGTGGAAGTTAGTGGATGGATAGCTGCTCCCCTACCCACTGAAAGTGAAGGGTCAAACATGAGAACCCCCCTGCCTCTCCTAAAACCACTTGGACCTTAACTCAAATCAAATCAAACTTTATTTGTCACTCTTCATTAAAATAGGTAAAATGTTGTCTATTGTTTGGAATCAAAGGCAATGGGAAATGGGGTGGTACCTCAGAAATCTGATAATAAGCCTGTTTTTGACATTCTCAAGCATCACTTTAGTGACACTTTCAACTATGAGGAGTAACAGAGGAAGCACAAGGTTCCACGTCTCTCAAGTCTGCCTCCAGTGGTTACCACACTTACGCAGGAAGTGAGTAGACCAGTATCTCACACAATGTCAGTTGTTGAAAACAGGCCAGTCATTTGATTGACATGCTTGAACGTGTCTTAGAGCAGAGGCCACAGCAGGCAGCGGCGGCCCAGACAACCGTTTCCAGTGGAGGCCCAGGAGAAGAGAGAATCCATTCTTGCTATGCACAGTGTGTGGGGACGCAAATCATAACACAATGGATCATTGTTATGCTAACCACCTCTGCTTCTTCTGCCATGCAGTTGGTCACACACATCGAGAGTGCCCATGAGCTTCAGCTCCAGCTCCTGTCACTCCATTGAGCAGCAACACAGCAGGAAAACTAGCTGGCCTGCATGGAGTGAGGTGCCCCAATCAGAGAGTGACGTAGGTTTAGAGTCAATATATTCAAGTGTTTGTGTTGAAATGAAGTCAAAAGAAAAAGTAATTATGCAGAATACACAGAGAATGGCACACAATGATGAACTGTTCAATACTAGTGAGTTACTGAGGGATGTAGTGGAGGTGAGCACTATGATTGACAGTGGATCTATGGCCTGCACATTGAGCTCAATGGTGGTGCTACGCCTAGATATGCTGAAGAGTGACTCCCTCAGTCTGACTGAAGTGGTGATGGTTGGCTGTGGGGGGTAGGAGACGAATCCTGTAGATATGTGTAAACTGAATCTGTCAGTGTATGGCTGCAGTATCTTTGTCCCCATCCTAGTGGTGGACGGCCAACGTGATGACCTCAATCAATCAAATGTCACCTGCTTTGTAAACAACAGCTGTAGACAAACAGTGAAATGCTTACTTACAGGCCCTTCCCAACAATGTAGAGAGAAAGATAAAAGAGAAATAGAAAAGTAAAAACATGTAATAAAAGTAATAGTAAATACACAATGAGTAACAATAATATGCAGGAGTACGAGGTAATTGAGGTAGATACTGTATGTACAGTACATACCTATAGGTAGGGATACAGTGACTTGGCAGCAGGATAGATAATAAACAGTAGCAGCAGCATATGTAATGAGTCAAAAGAGTTAACCAATAGCTACACTGACTAACTTTTTAGCTTGGGGCTTGGGGGTAGAAGCTGTTCAGGGTCCTCTTGGTTACAGATTTGGTGCATTGGTACTGGCTGTCGTGCGATAGCAGGAGAGAACAGTCTATGACTTGAGTGGCTGGAGTCTGACAATTTTTAGGGCCTTCCTCTGACACCGCCTGGTATGTGATGTGATGTACTGGACCATACGCACTACCCTCCATAGCGCCTTGCTGTTAGATGCCAAGCAGTTGCCATACCAACTGGTGATGCAGTCAGTCAAGATGCTGCCAATGGTGCAGCTGTATAACCTTTGGAGGATTTGTGCGCCCATGCCGAATCTTTTGAGCCTCCGTAGGGAGCGGAGATGCGTTGTCATGCCTTCTTCACGATCGTGTTGGTGTGTGTGGACCATGATAAGTCTTTAGTGGTGTGGACACCGAGGAATTTGAAGCTCTTGACCTCCTCCACTACAGTCCTGTCAATGTTGATGGGGGCGTGCTCCGCCCTCCGCTTCCTGTAGTCCACGTTCAGATCATTTGTCTTGCTGACGTTGAGGGAGAGGTTGTTGTCCTGGCACCACACTACCAGGTTATTGACCTCCTCCCTATAGGCAGTCTCATCGCCATCGGTGATCAGGCCAACCACCGTCGTGTCGTCAGCAAACTTGATGGTGATGGAGTCGTGCGTGGCCATGCAGTCGTGGGTGAACAGGGAGTACAGGGGGGGACTAGGCACGCACCCCTAAGGGGCCCCCGTGTTGAGGGTCAGCGTGGCGGAATTGTTGTTGCCTACCCTCACCACCTGGGGACGGCCCATTAGGATGTCCAAGATCCAGTTGTAGAGGGAGTTGTTCAGTCCCAGGGTCCTGAGCTTAATGATGAGCTTTGTGGGCACTATGGTGTTAAACTTTGAGCTATAGACAATGAACAGCATTCTCACGTCAGAGTTCCTCTTGTCCAGGTGGGAGAGGGCAGTGTGGAGTGCAATAGAGATTGCATCATCTGTGAATCTGTTGGTGGCGGTATGCGAATTGGAGTGGGTCCAGGGTGTCTAGTTTGATGGTGTTAATGTGAGCTATGACCAGCCTCTCAAAGCATTTCATGGCTACAGATGTGAGTGCTATGGGGTGATAGTCATTTAGACAGGTTACCTTGGCATTCTTCAGCACAGGGACTATGGTGGTCTGCTTGAAACATGTAGGTATTATAGACTGGGTCAGGGAGAGGTTGAAAATATCAGTGAAGACATACTCTGACTACACGTCCTGGTAATCTGTCTGGCCTCGCGGCCATGTGAATGCTAACCTGTTTAAAAGGTCTTAATCACATCGGCTACAGAGAGCGAGATCACACATTCAGCAGGACAGGCTGGTGTTCTCATGCATGGTTCAGTGTTGCTTGCCTCGAAGCAAGCATAGAAGGAATTTAGCTAGTCTGGTAGCTTCACCAGTCCTTCTGGAAGGTTCTCCCATCACCACAGAGGAACTCTAGAGCTCTGTCAGAGTGACCATCGGGTTCTTGTTGAAGGAGCGGGTTTTCAAGCGTCACTTGGAAACCAAGCGTCACTTCCTGTTGAATCTGCAGACGTGTTGCTGTGCGTTTTGTTGCTGTGCTGTGCGTTTTGCTGCCAACTTTACTTTGCTAGCTGACAACTTTACGTTTTTTTGTTTTGTTTTTGTTTTTAATTACCGTTTATATTTTTAGTTTTTTTCCATCGCAACTTTTTTCCCTCATTCAACTTTTTCACTCCGGACGCTTTATCTGGACATGGTTCGTCAACACCTTCAACAGCCGAAGCTAAGTAGTAACATAAACATGATGTCTTCTAATTGCAGTCGCTGTACTCATAATATACAGGAGAACGATCGCCTTACGGCGAGAAATAGCTGTGCTACAAGCCCAGCTTCAGACGCAATCGTTAGGCAAGGGTAATTTCAGTGTAGAAAGAAGAAACAGCGTCTGTGCCACCAGTAAGTACAGATAGTAGTATAAATCCCCCCGCACAGTCCCCGCAGCCGGACAACTTTCTCATGGCTTCTGGAGGGAAACGCTGTAGGAATGCTCAAACCGGTGTCGCTTATTCAGCCGACAGAAACTTTCAACCGGTTTCCCCCATTATGTAGCAGTCGAGTTTGAGTCTGAGTCTTCTCTTGTCTCTACTCCTCCGTTACGGGGTCTGAGACGCCGAAGGCTCCCACCATTAGCTCTGACAAATTGAAAACCCTAGTCATTGGCGATTCCATTACCCGCAGTATTAGCTTTAAGCGAATCACCAGCGATCATACACTGTTTACCAGGGGGGCACGGGCTACCGACGGTAAGGCTAATCTAAAGAGGTGCTGGCTAAAGCTAAATCTGGCGAGTGTAGAGAGTATAGAGATATTGTTATCCACGTCGGCACCAACGATGTTAGGATGAAACAGTCAGAGGTCACCAAGTGCAACATAGCTTCAGCGTGTAAATCAGCTAGAAAGATGTGTCGGCATCGAGTAATTGTCTCTGGCCCCCTCCCAGTTAGGGGGAGTGACGAGCTCTACAGCAGAGTCTCAGCACTCAATCGCTGGTTAAAACTGTTTTCTGCCCCTCCCAAAAGATAGAATTTGTAGATAATGGCGCCTCTTCTGGACTCACCACAAACAGGACCAAGCCTGACCTGCTGAGGAGTGACGGACTCCATCCTAGCTGGAGGGGTGCTCTCATCTTATCTACCAACATAGACAGGGCTCTAACTCCTCTAGCCCCACAATTAAATAGGGTGCAGGCCAGCAGCAGGCTGTTAGCCAACCTGCCAGCTTAGTGGAGTCTGCCAATAGCACAGTCAGTGTAGTCAGCTCAGCCATACCCATTGAGACTGTGTCTGTGCCTCGACCTAGGTTGGGCAAAACTAAACATGGGTGTTCGCCTTAGCAATTCTATTAGGATAAAGACCTCCTCCATTCCTGCCATCATTGAAAGAGATCGTGATACCTCACATCTCAAAATAGGGTTACTTAATGTTAGATCCCTCACTTCAAAGGCAGTCATAGTCAATGAACTAATCACTGATCATAATCTTGATGTGATTGGCCTGACTGAAACATGGCTTAAGCCTGATGAATTTACTGTGTTAAATGAGGCCTCACCTCCTGGTTACACTAGTGACCATATCCCCCGTGCATCCGCGCAAAGGCGGAGGTGTTGCTAACATTTACGATAGCAAATTTCAATTTACAAAAAAAAAAAATGGCGTTTTCGTCTTTTGAGCTTCTAGTCATGAAATCTATGCAGCCTACTCAATCACTTTTTATAGCTACTGTTTACAGGCCTCCTGGGCCATATACAGCGTTCCTCTCTGAGTTTCCTGAATTCCTATCAGACCTTGTAGTCATAGCAGATCATATTCTAATTTTTGGTGATTTTAATATTCACATGGAGAAGTCCACAGACCCACTCCAAAAGTCTTTCGGAGCCATTATCGACTCAGTGGGTTTTGTCCAACATGTCTCTGGACCTACTCACTGCCACAGTCATACTCTGGACCTAGTTTTGTCCCATGGAATAAATGTTGTAGATCTTAATGTTTTTCCACATAATCCTGGACTATCGACCACCATTTTATTACGTTTGCAATCGCAACAAATAATCTGCTCAGACCCCAACCAAGGAGCATCAAAAGTCGTGCTATAAATTCTCAGACAACACAAAAATTCCTTGATGCCCTTCCAGACTCCTTCTGCCTACCCAAGGACGTCAGAGGACAAAAATCAGTTAACCACCTAACTGAGGAACTCAATTTAACCTTGCGCAATACCCTAGATGCTGCACCCCTAAAAACGAAAAACATTGTCATAAGAAATTAGCTCCCTGGTATACAGAAAAATACCCGAGCTTTGAAGCAAGCTTCCAGGAAATTGGAACGGAAATGCGCCACACCAAAACGAAGTTCTTCCGACTAGCTTGGAAAGACAGTACCGTGCAGTACCGAAGCCCTCACTGCTGCTCGCTCATCCTACTTTTCCAACTTAATCGAGGAAAATAAGAACAATCCAAAATTTCTTTTTGATACTGTGCGAAAACTAACTAAAAAGCAGCATTCCCCAAGAGAGGATGGCTTTCACTTCAGCAGTAATAAATTCATGAATTCTTTGAGGAAAAGATCATGACCATTAGAAAGCAAATTACGGACTCCTCTTTGAATCTGCGTATTCCTCCAGGGCTTAGCTGTCCTGGATCTGCACAGCTCTGCGAGGGCCTGGGATCGGGAGAGACACTTAAGTGTTTTAGTACTATATCTCTTGACACAATGATGAAAATATCATTGCCTCTAAACCTTCAAGCTGCATACTGGATCCTATTCCTACTAAACTGCTGAAGGAGCTGCTTCCTGTGCTTGCCCTCCTATGTTGAACATAATAAACAGCTCTCTATCCACCGGATGTGTACCAAACTCACTAAAAGTGGGCAGTGATAAAGCCTCTCTTGAAAAAGCCAAACCTTGACCCGGAAAATATAAAAAACTATCGGCCTATATCGAATCTTTCCATTTCTCTCAAAGATTTTAGAAAAAGCTGTTGCGCAGCAACTCACTGCCTTTCTGAAGACAAATAATGTATACGAAATGCTTCAGTCTGGTTTTAGACCCCATCATAGCACTGAGACTGCACTTGTGAAGGTGGTAAATGAACCTTTTAATGGCGTCAGACCGAGGCTCTGCATCTGTCCTCGTGCTACTAGACCTTAGTGCTGCCTTTGACACCATCGATCACCACATTCTTTTGAGAGACTGGAAACCCAAATTGGTCTACACGGACAAGTTCTGGCCTGGTTTAGATCTTACCTGTCGGAAAGATATCAGTTTGTCTCTGTGAATGTCTGTCCTCTGACAAATCAACTGTACATTCGGTGTTCCTCAAGGTTCCGTTTTAGGACCACTATTGTTTTCACTATATATTTTACCTCTTGGGGATGTTATTCGAAAACATAATGTTAACTTTCACTGCTATGCGGATGACACACAGCTGTACATTTCAATGAAACATGGTGAAGCCCCAAAATTGCCCTCGCTAGAAGCCTGTGTTTCAGACATAAGGAAGTGGATGGCTGAAAACTTTCTACTTTTAAACTCGGACAAAACAGAGATGCTTGTTCTAGGTCCAAGAAACAAAGAGATCTTCTGTTAAATCTGACAATTCATCTTGATGGTTGTAAAGTCGTCTCAAATAAAACTGGTTGAAGGACCTCGGCGTTACTCTTGACCCTGATCTCTCTCTTTGACGAACATATCAAGACGTTTCAAGGACAGCTTTTCCATCTACGTAACATTGCTAAAATCAGAAATTTTCTGTCCAAAAATGATGCAGAAAATAATCCATGCATTTGTTACTTCTAGGTTAGACACGCAATGCTCTACTTCCGGCTACCCGGATAAACACTAAATAAACTTCAGTTAGTGCTAAATACGGCTGCTAGAATCCTGACTAGAACCAAGAAATTTGATCATATTTACCCAGTGCTAGCTGCCTTGTTAAGGCAAGGGCTGATTCAAGGTTTTACTTGTAACCTATAAAGCGTTACATGGGCTTGCTCCTACCATCTTTCCGAGTTGGTCCTGCCGTACATACCAATACGTACGCTACGGTCACAAGACGCAGGCCTCCTAATTGTCCCTAGAATTTCTAAGCAAACAGCGGAGGCAGGGCTTTCTCCTATAGATCCCATTTTTATGGAACAGTCTGCCTACCCATTGAGAGACGCAGACTCGGTCTCAACCTTTAAGTCTTTACTGAAGACTTATCTCTTCAGTAGGTCATATGATTGAGTGTAGCCTGGCCCAGGAGTGTGAAGGTGAACGGAAAGGCTCTGGAGCAACGAACCGCCCTTGCTGTCTCTGCCAGGCCGGTTCCCCCTCTCTCCACTGGGATTCTCTGCCTCTAACCCTGTACAGGGCTGAGTCACTGGCTTGCTGGTGCTCTTTCATGCCGTCCATAGGAGGGGTGCGTCACTTGAGTGGGTTGAGTTACTGACGTGATCTTCCTGTCTGGGTTGGCGCCCCCTTGGTTTGTGCGTGGTGGAGACCTTTGTGGGCTATACTCGGCCTTGTCTCAGGATTGTAAGTTGGTGGTTGAGGATTACCCTCTAGTGGTGCGGGGGCTGTGCTTTGGCAAAGTGGGTGGGGTTATATCCTTCCTATTTGGCCCTGTCCGGGGTTTCTTCGGATGGGGCCACATGGTCTCCTGACCGCTCCTGTCTCAGCCTCCAGTATTTATGCTGCAGTAGTTTGTGTCGGGGGCTAGGGTCAGTTGGTTACCTGGAGTACTTCTCCTGTCTTATCCAGTGTCCTGTGTGAATTTTAAGTATGCTCTCTCTAATTCTCTCGTTCTCTCTTTCTCTCTGAGAACCTGAGCCCTAGGACCATACGTCAGGACACCGGGCATGATGACACCTGCTGTCCCCAGTCCGCCTGGCCTTGCTGCTATTCCAGTTTCAACTGTTCTGCCTGTGGTTACGGAACCCCTACCTGTCCCAGACCTGCTGTTTTCAACTCTTAATGATCGGCTATGAAAAGCCAACTGAGATTTATTCCTGATTATTATTTGACCATGCTTGTCATTTATGAACATTTTGAAAATCTTGGCTCTCTCTAATTTTCTCCTTCTCTCTTTCTTTCTCTCGGAGGACCTGAGCCCTAGGACCATACGTCGGGACTACCGGCCGTGGTGACTCCTTGCTGTCCCCAGTCCGCCTGGCCTTGCTGCTATTCCAGTTTTCAACTGTTCTGCCTGCGGTTATGGAACCCCTACCTGTCCCAGACCTGCTGTTTTCAACTCTTAATGATCGGCTATGAAAAGCCAACTGAGATTTATTCCTGATTATTATTTGACCATGCTTGTCATTTATGGAAATTTTGAAAATCTTGGCTCTCTCTAATTTTCTCCTTCTCTCTTTCTTTCTCTCGGAGGACTGGGCCCTAGGACCATGCGTCGGGACTGCCGCCCGTGGTGACTCCTTGCTGTCCCCAGTCCGCCTGGCCTTGCTGCTATTCCAGTTTCAGCTGTTCGCCTGCGGTTATGGAACCGCTACCTGTCCCAGACCTGTTGTTTTTCAACTCTTGATGATCGGCTATGAAAAGCCAACTGAAAATTATTCATGATTATTATTTGACCATGCTTGTCACTTATGAACATTTTTGAACATCTTGGCATAGTTCTGTTATAATCTCCACCCGGCACAGCCAGAAGAGGACTGGCCACCCCTCATAGCCTGGTTCCTCTCTAGGTTTCTTCCTAGGTTTTGGCCTTTCTAGGGAGTTTTTCCTAGCCACGTGCTTCTACACCTGCATTACTAGCTGTTTGGGGTTTTAGGCTGGGTGTCTGTACAGCACTTCGAGATATTAGCTGATGTACGAAGGGCTATATAAAATAAAATTGATTGATTGATTGATTGATTCACGTCACTGGGCAGCTCATGGCTGGGTTTATCTTTGTAATCCGTGATAGTTTGCAAGCCCTGCCACATCCGATGAGCATCAGAGCCAACGTAGTAGGATTCTATCTTGTTCCTGTATTGACCTTTTGACCGATGGCTCGTTGGAGGTTGTTGCAGGATTTCTTATACGCGTCCAGATTAGTGTCTCACTTCTTGAAAGCAACAGCTCTAGCCTTTAGCTCAGTGCGGATTTTGCTTGTAATCCATGGCTTCTGGATGGGATACAGTCTCTGTGGGGACGAAGCCTTCACTTCCCTTTTCAGCTTATATGAGTATAAACATCCCACAAGGCTTCTGCAATAGTCCAGACACAATCATGAGGATGTAAGAGCATTTTTGTAGATCATAATTTTTCAAGCCCTCTCTGTTACCTTGACGATGTGGTACTTTTTGCCCAGACCGAAGAACTTGGATTGAAGTGCCTAAAGACGTTTTTTGAGAGTCTCAAAGCTCACAATCTAAAACAGACTCCAAAGAAATGCCAATTCAGAGGTCAGTAGTGTTCCTGGGACATATCATCACGAAAAGGTGGTGTCACTACAGACCCAGAAAAGTTTAAGGCTATTGCAGGGATGACAGAGGAGGATCTCATGGAGGATAACACAGATAACACAGCCCTACCAAGAGAAGATTCGGTCCTACCTCACAATAGTAGTCTATTACCAGCAGTTCATTGAGGGGGGCTCCACCTTTCGCCAAGCTGCTTCATGGGCTGACCACTGGGAAAAAGACCCCACACCATGGGAAAGGCAAGAAGAAGCAAAAAGTACAGAGATAACTCAGCAGCAGACTGGACAGAAGAGTGCAAACAGGCCTACAGTCAGTTGAAACTAGCCCTCCTCGATCAGGTCATGCTAGCCCACCCTGATATCAACAGGCCTTTTTTGTTCTCTGTAGATGCCTCTACTAATGGCTACTAATGGCCTAGGTGCTGTCCTATCCCAGGTGCCTGAAGATGGGCCAACAGCCAGACCTCTAGCTTTCGCTAGCAAATCACTTAATTATGCACAGTAAAAGTATCCTGCCCATTAAGTCATTGGCTGATGGGCCGGCCTTTCCCTGAATGGTCAGACAACAACCCATTGATGTACATTCTGTCCAAGCCCAAACTGGATGCTTGTGAGCAGAGATGGGTTGCTAAGCTAGCTCCATTCGAGTTTAACATCAAGTACATCCCCGTTCCCATGAATGTCATCACTGACGCAATCAGCAAGCAGCCATTTCTGAAGCTGAGTACTCTCCACCGCCTCACAAGCGTTCCGTACAAGGCGTTGCTGGAAGAGGCTGTGGGAGTACATGCTGAGAGGGTGCAAGACGTGTTTCGCTGGTCGAATCACCCATTTGACCTTGAAAGCTGCTCATCACCAGTGGAGACAGATGCAAGTTCTGTGATCAAGAACTGCCAACCCACCTCATATCCCTCTCCTGGTTCCCTGTCGAAAGAAGCCGTGTCAGCAGTCCTTAACTCACAGGGAGAGGTTAGTCTATAGAGCTGTGCACTGCTGCTGCCTCAGCTCACTCAGTCACTGGTGCCACCAGAGATGTCTGATGTTGGAGTGCTATCCCATGATGACCTGATGTCAAAGCAGTGCCAAGACAATGCACTTGCCAGAGTTACCGTTTATGTGGAGAGGGGGCGGAGACCTTCCAGGAGGGAATGTGGCCATAAACAAGTTGAGGCTCTGCGGCTCCTCAAGACCTGGGAGAAGCTGACTCTGAAGATGTGTTATATCATGTGACCAAGAGTCCAAGATGAAGCCGGTCATCAGGGGCAAAAGCGGATGTTGTATCTGACGAAACAGAGGTTCTTCTGGCATGGTCTGGAGACTGATGTGAGAGAGTACTTCAAGTGCTGCAAGAGATGTGTGTTAAGTAAAGCCCCAGATCCAAAGGCCAGAGCTCCACTGGAGAAGATCATCACGACTGAGCCCCTCGTGTTGGTGTGTGTGGACTCCTAGTCCGCCAAAGACTCCTCAAACGATGTCCTGGTTGTCATGGACCATTCTACCAAGATGGCCCATGCCTTCCTGTGTCAGTAAAATCAGCTAAAGCAGTGGCTCATCAAGTGTGGAGCAACATCTTCTGTGCGTATGGTTTTCCTCGTTGTATCCATTCTGACCAAGCGGCCAACTTAGAAAGTAACCTGATTGCCGAGTTGATTGCTGCAGGAGTCAAGAAGTTGCACACGCCCCCATACCACTCTATGGGCAATGGAGGGGTCGAGAGGTTCAACAGAATGCTGGGATGATGAGACGAGCCTTACCTGGCCCAGCGAAGCACAGATGGCACCAGAAGCTGAAGTCGCTGACCTTCGCTTACAACTCTACAGTCCATGAAACCACAGGCCACGCCCCTTTCCAATTAATGTTTGGGAGAAAACCACGTCTGCCCATCGACATGATGTTTGGAGCAGTGCTGCATGACTAAGGTTATAGACTATTTCCAATCAAGTTTTCAAGATATATGACTTTGAAAATACAGAAATACAATGGTGGTTATGGGTCAGAGGTCAAGTAGGCCCAGGTTTTTATTTTCTTTCTATGAGCTAACCATTGTCACTGAGTGTACTTAACATGTAACATGCATGTTTGCCTATTGGGTCTTTTCATTCCCCTTATTCTCTTTAGAGAATAGTCTATAGACTGGAATATTTGGTGACATACATTGCGGGGTATTGCATTACTCATATTTAGACTATAGTGGACAAGTGAAATTCAGCAGGGGAGAAGGTAACAGGGTTAGTTATGTTTCCACTTGCCACTGCAGGAATGTGTATTTAAATGTTTATGTATTCTAAATGGTTGGTTCAAGTCAGATGTCAGTAAGGAGTAATGCAGATAGGGGGAGATAGGGGGAGATCGCAAACGTAAATTCTTCCCAGTCTGATATTGATATGCAAGTGGTAGGTCATGTTCTGAAATACTACAGTGCCTTTAGAAAGTATTCAGACTTATTCAACATTTTGTTGTGTTACATCCTGAATTTAAAATGGATCTTTTTTTATCCCATCTACACACAAAATACTCCATAATGACAAAGTATAAACATGGTTTTTGACATTCGTGCACATTTATTTAAAATGAAATACAAAAATATCTCATTGACATAAGTATTCACATCCTGAGTCAGTACTTTGTAGAAGCACCTTTGGCAGCGATTACAGCTTTGAGTCTTTCTGGGTAAGTCTCTAATAGCTTGAAAATATGGAGAATGGTTCTTAGTAATGTGTTGAATTGGATTTGCCCCAAGCATAACACTTTGGATTCAGCACAAAAAGTGAATTGCTTTCCCACATTTTCTGCAGTATTTTCTGCTTTTTATAATGTTTTTACCCATCTACCAGTAGGTGCCCTTCTTTGCAAGGTATTGGAAAACCTCCCTGGTCTTTGTGGTTGAATCTGTGTTTGAAATTCACTGCCCGACTGATGGACCTTTCAGATAATTGTATGTGTGGGGTACAGAGATGAGGTAGTCATTAAAAAAAATTCTGGTTATGTTAAACACTATTATCCATGCAACTTATTATGTGACTTGTTAAGCACATTTTTACTACCAAACTTATTTAGGCTTGCCGTAACAAATTAGTAGAATACTTAGTGACTTTTCAAATTACAAATATAATTCCACTATGTCATTATGGGGTATTGGATGTACAGTGGGGCAAAAAATTATTTAGTCAGCCACCAATTGTGCAAGTTCTCCCACTTAAAAAGATGAGAGAGGCCTGTAATTTTCATCATAGGTACACTTCAACTATGACAGACAAAATGAGAAAAGAAAATCCAGAAAATCACATTGTAGGATTTTTAATGAATTTATTTGCAAATTATGGTGGAAAATAAGTATTTGGTCACCTACAAACAAGCAAGATTTCTGGCTCTCACAGACCTAACTTCTTCTTAAGAGGCTCCTCTGTCCTCCACTCGTTACCTGTATTATGGCACCTGCTTGAACTTGTTATCAGTATAAAAGACACCTGTCCACAACCTCAAACATCACACTCCAAACTCCACTATGGCCAAGACCAAAGAGCTGTCAAAGGACACCAGAAACAAAATTGTAGACCTGCACCAGGCTGGGAAGACTGAACTGCAATAGGTAAGCAGCTTGGTTTGAAGAAATCAACTGTGGGAGCAATTATTAGGAAATGGAAGACATACAAGACCACTGATATCTCCCTCGATCTGGGGCTCCACGCAAGATCTCACCCGTGGGGTCAAAATGATCACAAGAACGGTGAGCAAAAATCCCAGAACCACACGGGGGGACCTAGTGAATGACCAGCAGAGAGCTGGGACCAAAGTAACAAAGCCTACCATCAGTAACACACTACGCCGCCAGGGACTCAAATCCTGCAGTGCCAGACGTGTCCCCTGCTTAAGCCAGTACATGTCCAGGCCCGTCTGAAGTTTGCTAGAGAGCATTTGGTTGATCCAGAAGAAGATTGGGAGAATGTCATATGGTCAGATGAAACCAAAATAGAACTTTTTTGTAAAAACTCAACTCGTCGTGTTTGGAGGACAAAGAATGCTGAGTTGCATCCAAGAAACACCATATCTACTGTGAAGCATGGGGGTGGAAACATCATGCTTTGGGGCTGTTTTTCTGCAAAGGACCAGGACGACTGATCCGTGTAAAGGAAAGAATGAATGGGGCCATGTATCGTGAGATTTTGAGTGAAAACCTCCTTCCATCAGCAAGGGCATTGAAGATGAACGTGGCTGGGTCGTGCAGGCATGACAATGATCCCAAACACACCGCCCGGGCAACGAAGGAGTGGCTTCGTAAGAAGCATTTCAAGGTCCTGGAGTGGCCTAGCCAGTCTCCAGATCTCAACCGCATAGAAAATCTTTGGAGGGAGTTGAAAGTTCGTGTTGCCCAGCAACAGCCCCAAAACATCACTGCTCTAGAGGAGATCTGCATGGAGGAATGGGCCAAAATACCAGCAACAGTGTGTGAAAACCTTGTGAAGACTTACAGAAAATGTTTGACCTCTGTCATTGATCTGCATGGAGGAATGGGCCAAAATACCAGCAACAGTGTGTGAAAACCTTGTGAAGACTTACAGAAAATGAAAATTACAGGCCTCTCTCATCTTTTTAAGTGGGAGAACTTGCACAATTGGTGGCTGACTAAATACTTTTTTGCCCCACTGTAGGCCAGTCCCAAAAAATCGCAATTTAATCCATTTTAAATTCAGGCTGTAACAAAATGTGGAAAAGTGAAGAGGTGTGAATACTCTGAAGGCACTGTATTCTATTTTCAGATTTACAATGTGTACGAGTTCATGATGTACATGTGTGTGGTTCCTGTTAGATATTGGGGGCTTCCTGTGAGGTGCTTTTGCCTTGCAAAAGTATTCAGACCCCTAGGATATCTTCACATACTGTATTTTATTTAAATACTTTTTTCATTTTTTTGTCAACAATATACACAAAACAACAGTGGTTGGTAGATAGGTAACAATAACAAATCAGATATCTCTAAGCATGGTCAAATTAATAATTACCCAAACAGCAAAGATAGTCTTCCTTCTGAATTGAGCTGCAGAACAGGAACTAAATTTCTCAAGGATGTTACCTTTAGGCCATTGGTGATTTTAAAACAGCTACAGAGTTCAATGTCTGTGACAGTAGAAAACTGAGGATGGATCAACATTGTAGTGACTCCATAATAATTAGTTAAATGACAGAGTGAAAAGAAGAATACAAATATGCGGAATACAAATATTCCAAAACATGCATTTTGTATGCAACAAGGAACCAAAGTAATATTGAAAAGAAAAAACACAGCAAAGTAATACACTGTTTGGCCTAAATGGCCTTATGTTTGGGGCAAATCCAACAACACATCACTGAGTAAATGCCTCATTTTCTAGAATGGTGATGGCTGCATCATGGTATGGGTATGCTTGACATCAGCAAATACTGGGATTTTTGGGATAAAAAACACCATGGGAGAGGAATTCACCTTTCAGCAGAACAATATCCTACAGCACAAGGCCAAATCTACACTGGAGTTGCTTACCAAGAAGACAGTGAATGTTCCTGAGTGGCGTAGTTACAGTTTTGCATTAAATCTGCTTGAACATCTATGGCAAGATTTGAAAATGATCCCCAAAATCTTGACAGAGCTTTAATAATTTTGAAAATAATAAATTAGCAAATATTGCACAATCCAGGTTTGCAAAGCTCTTTTAGTCTTACCCAAGAAGACTTACAGCTGTAATCGATGCCAAAGGTGTTAGGCTCTTCTTCCACTTTGACAAAGTATGTTGTGTAGATAGTTGACAAATAAATAAATTTTGATCCCACTTTGTAACTATAAAATGTGAAGAAATCCAAGGCGTCTAAATACTTTTGCAAGACACTATGATTGCTGTATAAGTGAGTTGCTGTACATGATTGAGATGTAATGGTCGCATTAGCCCATGCTCATACAGAGTTGTTGTTACAGATTCATGCTATCGACAGCCATCAACATCATTGTTTCCTACAGTAGCTACTGTCAGGTATTTACACATATTGTATTTGGTCAAATTTTTGTTATTGTGTGAACAATGATGATTAAATACGCAGTCTGATATTGATATGCAAGTAATTCATGCTATCGAGCACCGCACATCTAATATGCTGTTTCCTATCTATTGTCAGAAAAAAAAACTACAGATCAACTGGGACCGCTGGTTGGCATTCCTTTCTTTATTACACAACGCAAGAAAGATTAAAGATCGCATCTGTTTCATTAGTTTAATTTAACTAGATAGTGTATTTGTGCCAAGCTACAGATTTTTCAATTGATGTTTATTAGAATAAATCCTGTGATTAACCATGTCAGCCAAATTTTCTTAGACGTGATGTCAAAGGATAATCTCAGTTTTGGCAGCGGAGCCATAAATATAGAACATTTAAATTGTAAACATTTGTTATATTTACAGCAGTTAGCTCGCCTGCTAATTTAATCAATCAAAGATGTAGCCAAAGCATTAGGGGTTTCCAAAGCAAGCGCTCTAAAAGTTTTGAAACACGCCGGAATATCTGCTGGCCAGCAATCTCTCATTTAAACTCTGCCAGCTTCTCTTGACAGCCAAACGTGTGCAGTAATTCAGTCCTGAGGCACAGCAGTGATTCTGAGTACCTGCCTGCGGTTCAAGGAGAATGAATCTAATGCTCAGAGTTTGATCAGTTTCCCCCACTAGGTTCCCTAAGTCACTGCTCCAGTCTAGATCTCCAGAAACCTCAGGGATATCATGTCTCCATTTAGGCTATTTAGACACTATCATCCTCCTAGAAAGCCCTGCTGCGGGGCGACTGCTGGTGGAATTTTCAAAGTTCTTCTACTTTATACTTTGTGTTCATTGGGGGGCCAGATTCGGTAGCGGCTCCGCATTGCAGGTGAAAGTGTGATGCTGAAAAGGACTCCCAGGTCATTTGCAAAGGACTAATGTCGTCGTTCCGCACTAATGTCATCGTTCCGCATTGACACAGTCTGGATCGTTCTGTAAAAAGAACATTGTATTTCTTATCTGCTAAACGAGACTGAGGAAGAATGTACAAGTTATTTTCTTTTATGTCTTTGAACCTGCTAAAGGGCTTTGTCAGAAACGATTGTATATTTAGCATAATCATTCAAATCAAACTGTGATAACTTGTTACAGGCCTGAAGTGTTCATTAAGAGGGCCATTATGTGACATTGCAAAAGAGGTTGGCGGTTAAAAACTTTCATTAGTCCTACAACCTTTTTTTCTCATTATCAGAAAGCTGCAGATGTGTGAATACATTTTTTTTTATTATTCTTAATTAGGAAAAAATATATATATAGATCAATAGGAAAAAATACTTTCAATCTGTCAAAAGCCATTTAACATTACAAGCCAAACAAATTCAAGAGAGATGGGACTATTCCTTTTAAAGGATAAATTATTGGATTTCTGTATTATCAACTTCAACTACAATTTAGAACCTTTACAGGGTGTTCAAAATGATTATTTAATTTAATGTTTATGAAAATATTCATTAAATAGATAATTGCGTCAGAAGAACAATAGTCAGTACCAGTCAAAAGTGTGCACACACCTACTCATTCAAGGGTCTTTATTTGTACTATTTTCTACATTGTAGAATAACAGTGAAGACATCAAAACTATGAAATAACACATATGGAATCATGTAGTAACCAAAAAAGTGTTAAACACATCTAATTATATTTTAGATTCTTCAAAGTAGCCACCCTTTGCCTTGATGACAGCTTTGCACGCTCTTGGCATTGTCTCAACTAGCTTCATGAGGAATGCTTGTCGAACAGTCTTGAAGGAGTTCACACATATTCTGAGAACTTGTTGGCTGCGTTTCCTTCACTCTGCGGTCAAACTCATCTCAAGTCAGGTGATTGTGGAGGCCAGGTAATCTGATGCAGCACTCCATCACTCTCCTTCTTGGTCAAATAGACTTTACACAGCCTGGAGGTCTGTTGGGTCATTGTCCTGTTGAAAAACAAATAATAGTCCCACTAAGCGCAAACCAGATGGGATGGAGTATCGCTGCAGAATGCTATGGTAGCCATGCTGCTTAAGTGTAACTTGAATTCTAAATGAATCACCGACACTGTCACCAGCAAAGCACCCCCACACCATCACCCCTTCTCCTCCATGCTTCATGGTGGGAACCACACATGCGGAGATCATGTTCACCTACTCTGCATCTCACAAAGACACAGCGGTTGGAACAAAAAATCTCAAATTTGGACTCATCAGACCAAAGGACATATTTCCACCGGTCTAATGTCCATTGCTCGTGTTTCTTGGCCCAAGCAAGTCTCTTCTTGTTATTGGTGTCCTTTAGTAGTGGTTTCTTTGCAGCAATTCAACCATGAAGGCCTGATTCACGCAGTCTCCTCTTAAAAGTTGATCTTGAGATGTGTCTGTTAATTGAACTCTGTGAAGCATTTATTTGGGATGCAATTTCTGAGGCTGGTAACTCTAATGAATCCTCTGCAGCAGAGGTAACTCTGGGTCTTCTTTTCCTGTGGCCGTCCTCATGAGAGCCAGTCTCATCATAGCGCTTGATGGTTTTTGCGACTGCACTTAGAGAAACTTTCAAAGTTCTTGAAAGTTTCCTCATTGACTGACCTTCATGTCTTAAAGTAATGGTGGACTGTCATGTCTCTTTGCTTATTTGAGCTGTCATGCCATAATATGGATTTGGTCTTTTACCAAATAGGGCTATCTTCTGTATATCACCCCTACCTTGTCACAACACAACTGATTGTCTCAAACGCATTAAGAAGGAAAGAAATTCCACAAATTAACTTTTAACAAGGCACACCTGTTAATTGAAATGCATTCCAGGTGACTACTTCATGATCCAGGTTGAGAGAATGCCAAGAGTGTGCAAAGCTGTCATCAAGGGAAAGGGTGGCTACTTTGAAGAATCTCAAATATATTTAGATTTGTTTAACACTTTTTTGTATACTACATGATTCCATGTGTGTTATTTCATAGTTTTTATGTCTTCACTATTATTCTACACTATTATTCTATGTAGAAAATTGTAAAAATAACGAAAAACCCTAGAATGAGTTGGTGTTTCCAAACTTTTGACTGGTACTGTATATTAATTAACAAAGCTAACAGATTGAATTTCAATATCTACATTCACTGAAAAAAAATCTGTTACATATTTCATTGCGATTTAAATTGCCATAGAAACGGCCCCCTCAACATTGATTGGCCAGGTTAGAGGAATAGAAAGCCACGGATTTGGAGATTAAAATTACGAGGGTATCAATTACATTTTGATTGGTCCAAAGCACAGAAATGCCTCCTAATGTTACCACCTCCCAATGCCGAAATATGAAAGAGATGCAACCAAAAGCTGTGCGGTCTGAACTAGCAACGGCCACAAAAAACAAGTTGTCTCATTTAATCAACACTTAATTACAAGCATTTTAAGGTTGTAATATTGTAGAGAAGAATGAATAATTAATTGTATGTGATTCATAATGACATAGGCTAAAGAAGACATTTAGTAGCACCCTCTTGAATTTACCCGTATTTCACTACATTCTAGAGCAGTGAGTGAACGCCCTATTCTTTATGACTTTCAGGTCATAACCGCTTACCTATTATCCAGGACAGTGGTTCCTAAACTAAGTAAATAGAAATAAATAAAACCAAACGTTACTAGTCAGGACGGTTGTCAGCTAAAAGCAGAAAAAAAATTCCTAGCCAGATGCAACCCACCATTTGCAAATATACTGCAGGGACCCCTTGCAGCAAGAATATTTAAAACCCTCATAGCTGGCTTTGGATGTGGTGTATCCTGTCATTCACGACAGTAAGGGGAGTTTCAGTGTGGAAACCTGTGTGAGGCGAACACACTGTTATCACTGATGGCAAGGTGTTCTTCCAGTCAACCGTCCTCCCATGACCGGTGAGCTCATGCACATGATTAATTCAAAGCGGCTGTTCGCATCGCTGTCAAAACAGTCCAAACCTTCAAGATATCCACTCCCTCAAACTCAAATTAATTCTGAATGGGCGACCACTCTTCCCTGAGCACAACGATAGAGCCACTCCACCGCAGAAGTGCCACACTACAGGCTTACTTTCTGAGCAAAAAAAACGAGCAAAACAATGCATTGAAGGTTAAAGTAGTGGGGAAAGAATGGGGGAAAACAACCTCAAATCAACATGTGGCAAGGGATCTTTCCATGCTCTTTATAGAGAGAGTTTGAGAGGAACTACTAAAATAGGCGTTTATTCGATATTATAAACTGGGTGCTTCGAGCCCTGAATGCTGATTGGCTGACAGCCGTGGTATATCAGACCGTATACCAAGGGTAAGACCCCAAAAATATTTTACTGCGCTAATTATGTTGATAACCAGTTTATAATAGCAATAAGGCACCTCAGGTGTTAGCAGTATATGGCCAATATACCACGGCTAAGGGCTGTATCCAGGCACCCCACGTTCCGTCATGCATAAGAACAGCCCTTAGCCATGGTATATTGGCCATATACCACACCTCCTCGGGACTTATTGTTTAATTTTACCATCACACGCTTATGGGAGCTGCACTAACACAAACAATTATGAAAGTAATTTCAGGCTCTCAAAGACATGCACGCACACGTGCAGATATGCCCACAAACGCACCGGCAGACAAATGCTTAAACACAAACACACCGGGTATGTGTAGTGCATTAATCAGGAAGACAGTCCGGTTCGTGTTTACAGCTTCAATGTTAAGTTAAACCCGTCCACTGCGCCTCTTTGCTCTCGAGAAGATGAGGTAATTATGTTCTTCATGTTCTGTGCTAAGGCTGCTCCTCGGAAAGCCTTGAGTTTGTTAGCAGCTGAGGCTACAGAAGGTGAGGCAGAGGTCCTGGTCATGATCAGCGCACCAAGCTACAAATGACTGCTGCGGTGTGAACGGATATGTAGCTATGAAGTTCACACCTTAAATAAGTCATTAATCGCTGCCAATCAAACGAAATGTGCCTGCAAGATCCAATTAACAGAGGAGCCCGGAGCACGCGCACCAATAGCCTCTTGTAACATCTTTAATCAGTTTACCCTTTCTGCATAGTTAGAAAATGATTGCATCCGTGGCTGAATTATTCTTATTCTTTGCTTTTCACATTGTTTGAAATTGTGAAAATATGGCCCATATGAATCCGCAGCACTGGGAAGTATAAATATATCATACTTTGCCACAGTGCATTGCCATGAAACTGCTTTTTATGGCCGAGAATACCTCCACGGTGAACCCAAAGCTGCTTAGGAAAAGGCAGAGACAACGTTGGAAAAACAAACAATGGAGTTGGGGGGGGGGGTTGAGCTCCCTTGCTTTGCCTTCAGAGTAAAGCAGAGGATGAGGTTTGTGGGATGTTCATTAAGAACCCGGTGCATCATTTAATTAAAAGAGACCCTGGAAAGGGAAGAAGTAAACAGAAAATGAAAATCAATGGAAGAGTAATGTTTTCATTTAGGCAAGGATCAATGGCTTGAAAAGAAAGCACAATGTGGTTTGTCATTTTAATTGTTGCGGTGAAAAGGATATGGATGGGACAGGGCGGGGCGTTGCAGGCATTCAGGTTAAAGTCATCAATGAGTAACTGAAATAAGCCTGTGACTCTTAGATTTAAGATTGGGTTACTTCAGTGGCATTAACTACTGAGTGTCCCCTAGTTTGATAGGAAGAGAGCTGAGATGTAGGGCCTACAACTGGAACTTGGCTGGATTTAAAAAAGAGATTCAATCTGTTCTAAATGTCTCCAGTGATTGCAATGCAATATACCATGCAAAAAGTACAATAAGAATTTAGACAAAGTGCAACCAGCCAGGTTGAATACGGACAAAAAGTTGGGCTGTTCAATTCCTATTAAACAATATTAAGTATAAAAATTGTTGCTCCATTTTCTGTCCACCATAGCAGCAATATCTGCCTCCACATAGTGTGGGTACATCCAAGGGTACATTTCCTGGTTGCTAAAATTCTAATAGTTTGCCTAATTTCAGTTTATGTGACAAAACAAGCAAGTATAGTGTAGAGAATCATTGTACCATCTAAACCACTGTGAAATATTTTTCCATAACCAAAAATATTGTATTTTCAGTTGTTTGAAGATGGTGCACAAATCCGAAAGTAAAAGATGCAAAAACTCAACTCAAAACTTCTTAGGGATAGGGGGCAGTATTTTCACATCCGGATGAAAAGCGTGTCCAAAGTAATCCGCCTGTTACTCAGGCCCAGAAGCTAGGATATGCATGTAATTAGTAGATTTGAATAGAAAATACTCTGAAGTTTCTAAAACTGTTAGAATAATGTCTGTGAGTATAACAGAACTGATTTGGCAGGCGAAACCCCGAGCACAATCCATCCAGGGAAAAACATTTGAGGTCATTGTGTTTTCCAATGGTTTTCTATGGGAATCCTGATTAATTAGGGCCCAGATTGCAGATCCTATGGCTTCCACTAGATGTCAACAGTTTTTACAAATTTGTCGATGTATATTTTCGTGAATGTTGAATATTGACATTCCTGTAGTTTGAATTTGGCGCTCTGCAATTTCACTGGATGTTGACAAATCAATCCCCTTAAAGGGATTGGCGCGTGAAGGGATCACTATGGATCCGCCCCTTTTTTTCAATTTTCACCTGATGAAGGAAAAAGGAAACCGCACACTGCTCTTGATAGTATCACCGATATTTAATAAGCTTACGTATCAGCCTCATGGCCTTCGTCAGAGCTTTTCCTTTTTCCTTCATCTTGTTCAATTGTTGCCATGCACCTGCAAATAAGATTGCTCAGATGTGCGAGTGCCTTTTGAATTTTCTATTTTCACCTAAAATGACATACCCAAATCTAACTGCCTATAGCTCAGGCCCTGAAGCAAGGATATGCATATTCTTGATACCACTTGAAAGGAAACACTTTGAAGTTTGTGGAAATGTGAGAGGAATGTAGGAGAATATAACACATTAGATCTGGTAAAAGATAATACAAAGAAAAAACCAACCGTATATTTAGATTATTTTAACACTTTTGGTTACTACATGATTCCATATGTGTTATTTCATAGTTTTGATGCCTTCACTATTCTACAATGTAGAAAATAGTAAAAATAAAGAAAAACCCTTGAATGAGTACTGTAGGTGTGTCCAAACTTTTGACTGGTACTGTAGTTCAAAAGTTAACCTGAATCCATATTCCATGCAATATGTTGTATAGATGCTGCTGTATGCTTTAGTCTGTCCCTCAATCCTTTATGAATGAGAAAGACTGACAACCTCTATTTCCATCTTTATTGAGACGGTTTTCAATATAGCGTAATCACAACAGACATCTAATCCATGAAGACTATTTTGACATATGAAAAAACATTTAGATTTTAGGCTATAATGATCACTTTCATTATGACAGTTCCGTGTGGCCCTAGAAGGGCCTATAAGACGACATGATTCTCTGGACATATGCAGAGAAGTGATTACTGAGTAATCGGCATGTTATTAGGTTAGATATATTGGGTTACCGTTATTTGGAATCTCAAACCAGATTAAAATGTTGGATGGAGAGGCCTGCCCTGCTCTCCATCCGCTCTCATTATCTACATTCCTACATTTTTCCCTATTCCCATTCCCCTGCAATGAGTAAAATGGCCTAGCAAGATGGCTCACTCCCTAACAATCCTCTCAAGTTGTGTACTCACAAAGATGACTAGCGCACCCTTCCACCCATGTGTGCTTCTAAGGAGCCATCTCACCCCAGATATATTTTTTTATTCTGCAGGAGACATATCAAATAGGGAAGAGGCATCTTCAAAAGCAACCACTTTCCAACTCAAAATACATTTCTCTTTGAAAGTGCTTCTTAAAATCTTGGTTTCATCAGACCAGAGCATCTTGTTTCTCGTTGTCTTGAGACTCTTTAGGTGCGGGCTGTCATGTGCCTTTTACTGAGGATTGGCTTCCGTCTGGCCGCTCTACCATAAAGGCCTGATTGGTGGAGTGCTGCAGAGATGGTTGTCATTCTGGAAGATTCTCCCATCTCCACAGAGGAATTCTGGAGCTTTGTCAGAGTGACCATCGGGTTCTTGGTCACCTTCCTGACCAAGGCGCTTCTCTCTGATTGCTCCGTTTTTCTGGGCGGCCAGCCCTAGGAAGAGTGTTGGTGGTTCCAAACTTCTCCCATTTAAGAATGATTGAGACCACTGTGTTCTTGGGAGCCTTCAATGCTGCAGACATTTTTTGGTACCCTTCCCCAGATCTGTGCCTCAACACAATCCTGTCTCTGAGATGTCTACGGACAATTCCCTCGACTCCATGGCTTGGTTTTTGCTCTGACATGCACTGTCAACTGTGGGACCTTATATAGACAGGTGTGTGTATTTCCAAATCATGTCCAACCTATTGAATTTACCACAGGGGGACTCCAATCAAGTTGTAGAAACATCTCAAGGATGAGCAATGGAAACAAAATGCACTTGAGCTCAAAAAGTCAAAAGGTCTGAATCCTTTCCGAATGCACTGAATGCTAGACAGTAATGGTTGTATTGATGTCTCAAATCATTCACTTCATAAAGCTGCAATATGTCACTTTAAGGGTGACCAGACCAAATGCACATAGAAGTGTGTTATAGATCTGTCATTCTCATTTAAAGCAAGTATAAGAAGTGGCACGTGTTCTGTGTGTGCTATTTCTATGCTTCCCGTCCTTAAAGTAGCCACCCTTTGCCTTGATGACAGCTTTGCACACTCTTGGCAGTCTCTCAACCAGTGCTTTTCCAACAGTCTTGAAGGAGTTCCCACATATGCTAAGCACTTGGTGGCTGCTTTTCCTTCACTCTGCGGTCCAAATCATCTCAATTAGGTTGAGGTCGGGTGATTGTGGAGGCCAGGTCATCTGATGCAGCACTCCATCACTCTCCTTCTTGGTCAAATAGCCCTTACACAGCCTGGAGGTGTCTTGGGTCATTGTCCTGTTGAAAAACAAATAATAGTCCCACTAAGTGCAAACCAGATGGGATGGTGTATTGGTGCAGAATGCTGTGGTAGCCATGCTGGTTAAGTGGGCCTTGAATTCTAAATAAATCACCAACACTGTCACAAGCAAAGCATCCCCACACCTCCATCCCCACCATGCTTCACGGTGGGAACCACACATACAGAGATCATCTGTTCACCTACTCTGCATCTCACAATGACACTGCGGTTGTAACCAACAATCTCAAATTTGGACTCTTCAGACCAAAGGACAGATTTCCACCGGTCTAATGTCCTTTGCTTGTGTTTCTTGGCCCAAGCAAGTATCTTCTTATTATTGGTGTCCTTTAGTAGTGGTTTCTTTGCAGCAATTCGACCATGAAGGCCTGATGCATGCAGTCTCCTCTGAACAGTTGATGTTGAGATGTGTCTGTTAATTGAACTCTGTGAAGCACTTATTTGGGCTGCAATCTGAGGTGCAGGTAACTCTAATGAACTTATCCTCTGCAGCAGAGGTAACTCTGGGTCTTCCTTTCCTGTGGCCGTCCTCATGAGAGCCAGTTTCATCATAGCGCTTGATGGTTTTTGCGACTGCACTTGAAGAAACATTCAAAATTCTTGAAATTTTCCTCATTGACTGACCTTCATGTCTTAAAGTAATGATGGACTGTCATTTCTCTTTGCTTATTTGAGCTGTCATGCCATAATATGGATTTGGTCTTTTACCAAATAGGGCTATCTTCTGTATACCACTCCTACCTTGTCACAACACAACTTATTGGCTCAAACGCATAAAGAAAGAAATTCCACAAAATTACTTTTAACAAGTCACACCTGTTAATTGAAATGCATTCCAGGTGACTTCATGAAGCTTTTTGAGACAATGCCAAGAGTGTGCAAAGCTGTCATCAAGGCAAAGCGCGGCTACTTTGAAGAATCTCAAAAAACCTTTGTGGTTACTACAATAAAGAAAAACCCTGGAATGAGTAGGTGTGTCCAAACTTTTGACTGGTACTCTATATCTGAGGTATCAAAACATATATCCATTTAATATATCCAATAACCATTTACACAGAAAAGGTCCTTTCACAGAGTGCACTTAAGGACCATAAACACATAGTAGTAGCCACCAACAGTGAATGGGGAGAACGCAAAAGTGGGTGACAGGTATAGCTAATATGATACTTAACATTAGAGGTCGACCGATTAATCTGAATGGCAGATTAATTTGGGCCGATTTCAAGTTTTCATAACAATCGGTAATCGGCATTTTTAGACACCGATTATGGCCGATTACATTGCACTCCACGAGGAAACTGCATGGCAGGCTGACCACCTGTTACGCGAGTGCAGCAAGGAGACAAGGTAAGTTGCTAGCTAGCATTAAAGTTATCTTATAAAAAACAATCAATCTTAACATTATCACTAGTTAACTACACATGGTTGATGATATTACTCGTTTATCTAGCTTGTCCTGCGTTGCATATAACCGATGCGGTGCCTGTTAATTTATCATCGAATCACAGCCTACTTCGCCAAACGGGTGATGATTTAACAAGCGCATTCGCGAATAAAGCACTGTCGTTGCACCAATGTGTACCTAACCATCAACATCAATGCCTTTATTAAAATCAATACACAAGTACATATTTTTAAACCTGATATTTAGTTAATATTGTCTGCTAACATGCATTTCTTTTAACTAGGGAAATTGTGTCACTTCTCTTGCGTTCTGTGCAAGCAGAGTCAGGGTATATGCAGCAGTTTGGGCTGACTGTCTCGTTGCGAACTGTGTGAACACCATTTCTTCCTAACAAAGACCGTAATTAATTAGCCAGAATTGTACATAATTATGACATAACTTTGAAAGTTATGCAACGTAACAGCAATATTTTGACTTAGGGATGCCACCCATTAGATAAAACGGTTCCGTATTTCACTGAAAGAATAAACGTTTTGTTTTCGAAATGATAGTTTCTGGATTTGACCATATTAATGAACTAAGGCTCGTATTTCTGTGTGTTATTATATTATAATTAAGTCTATGATTTGATAGAACAGTCTGACTGAGCGGTGGTAGGCAGCAGCAGGCTCGTAAGCATTCATTTACATTTAAGTCATTTACATTTAAGTCATTTAGCAGACGCTCTTATCCAGAGCGACTTACAAATTGCACTTTCCTGCATTTGCCAGCAGCTCTTCGCTGTGCTTCAAGCATTGCGCTGTTTATGACTTCAAGCCTATCAACTCCCGAGATTAGGCTGGCAATACTATAGTGCCTATAATAACATCCAATAGTCAAAAGGTATATGAAATACAATTGGTATAGACAGAAATAGTCCTATAATTCCTAAAATAACTACAACCTAAAACTTCTTACCTGGGAATATTGAAGACTCATGTTAAAAGGAACCACCAACTTTCATATGTTCTCATGTTCTGAGCAAGGAACTTAAACGTTATAAAAAAGTTTTAAATATTGTGCAAATATTGCACTTTTACTTTTTTTCTTCTCCAACACTTTGTTTTTGCATTATTTAAACCAAATTGAACATGTTTCGTTATTTATTTGAGACTAAATTGATTTTATTGATGTATTATATTAAGTTAAAATAAAAGTGTTCATTCAGTATTGTTGTAATTGTCATTATAAAAAAAATATATATATATACAGTATATATATAGATATATACTGTATATATATATTTTATTTTTATTTTTATAATGACAATCCTTAAAAAAAATAGATTTCCTATTTATTTTATAATTTTTGACTTCACTTACCCCTTTAATGCTGCGACCAATTTCTGTGCCATGTCCCCTCTATAAAAACAGTTTGTTCACAACAAAGGTGATAACAGGTTACCCAGCAGGTGAAGTAAAACTTCAATCTACAACCATTTTACAGCCATTAAGGATCTGTGGCAATGGATGTGGGTGTTACTGCACGGGTTGGTTAGCTATAAAAGAAGCCTCCCGCCGTCAGCTCAGTTCTCCACGATTCCATTTGCAAATTGGAATGGGAGTAGACAAAAGGTGTCGACTCAGCGCTGCTGGAGGTCCTATGTTTGTATACGTGAGCTCTTGGTCTTTGGTGTAGATAGGCAGGAGATTTACAGAGGCAAACCCCAGCAGGATGTGTATATTTTTCCCTTGCCTCGACACCAAGGAGATCATTCACCAGCAGACCTAGATGCCTTCCAAAAAAGCCATTGGAGAGCACTTGCATCCCGCAATCCATTTGATGCACTCCTATTGGACGCCTTTGCGTTTAATTTAAAAGGGAAAAAGGGACGTCGCCACCTGAGTAATCACTCCTAAAGAGAAATGGCAGTGCAAATTGTTGAAGAAACTAAGCTCTGCTGGTCTGAAAACAGGGTTAGTAAAAGTAGATCATCTCATCAATTTAGTGATAAAAGGTTTCCTTACAAAATGTCATCTGGTCAAGAAGCTATGGCTATGTTCTTCTCATTGCCTTCTCTGCTTTATGATCAGACCTCTATCCAACGGTTTCCTGAAGATCACTTAACAAAGAGCAAACGGTAATTGGTCTCTTTCACACTAACATTCAAAATATGAAACATGACTTCATATTTAAACTCTCGATCTCTTTCTCCATTTTCTCTGTGTCTGCAGTTTTTAAAAGCGGCATTAATTGCACGAAAGTAGAAGACTTCAGATTATCTATCCCACTGCCTAGCAAGAGACTCCTCGAGTAATTAGCACATCAAAGACGTCTCTGTGCCATAGCTCGGCAATCCATTTTCATGCAGGATCCCACATTTGGTCATACTATATCTGAATATGCTGAAAATGCTCCCTGCCTGGTACATGCTAAACAACATATTATTTATAATTAAAAGGGATAATATGAATACTGGCCAATGTAAGAGAGATAAACGGGGTGTACATTCATTGTGGAGCTATTAAGATCAAGTTGGTCCATGAAGATGAAGGAGCTGAGGGCAGGTTTTGATTACTGTCCCTGTACAGGGAACACTAGGGCTAAGGCGCAGAGCAGCTACATCTACCAATCTGTGAAATTACTTTTGGGGCTTTCTGCTCTCATCTGCACATTTGGGCCCGGGGCCTGTGGCGGGAGCTTAATCTTATGAGTCAGTCAATCTTTCTGACCTCTTTTTTTTTTTATCTTCCTCCCTCCCCCTGAATCCCAACCTGAGGCAGTGGTAGTTCCAGTGAGCTGTGGCAGACAAGAATGAGACACACAGCTGCATTTTTTCAGGGATGTCGAGATCAGATGTCAGACAACTCAATGTGCCACCTCACTACAGAGGGCATACGTAACTGTCAGTGTCAACATAGTGCTCCTTTGAGGCAGGCTGATTCCAAAGGTGGGCTCAAATTAGAGCTGGGACAATAAATTAATCGACACCGACCATACCAATCACAGGCATTTTGCTTATATCGTTCATTATGATAAGTAGCTTACACTAGAGAAATGTAATAAGTTAGCTAATATGGGTGATTGTTAATGGGACAATTGATGGCTACAACCATCAAACTAGTAGTAGTAGTTTAAAGGATAACAAATAAATGTGGTACACATTGTTATAAACTTACCGCATCAATTCAGGCAATTTATCGCAATATGAATTTTTGTCCATATTGCCCAGCTCTAGGTCAAACAAATCACTGGTACAGGACACATGAGACTTCATGTCTCAACCATGAGAATGTTCATACACAAGTCTTACCAATGACTAGCTGAAATCTTTAATGCAAACGAGTTACATTTTATCTCATGTTGCTTTTAGTCAAAGTTGAATGTGTTTCTGCAAAGCTACCGGGCACCTAAGGGAGAATCTCACCCGCCATGTTTGAAGATCAGACTATTTAGCCATAATTCCCATCGGCCCTAAAATCAAGCAATTTGCAAAATGCACATAAGCCTACAGTAAGCTCCCAATGTTGTGGTTGCTGTAACCTTGACGCTTCAGTTTAAAGAAGTAATCTCTTATTGCATCAGAGTACTTTGCAGTGACAGCAACACAAATTATGGATGTGTTTTTTATTCCAATTGTAAGAAAGCACAACAACTCTTAGGTCTATATGAGATGGTTTCAACAAGCCCAACATATGCCGCAGAGGCAAGTAATGTACACAAAACACATGTGAAAATCCCGGCAACCCCCCAGGAAACAGATGGTATATTTGGAGCTACTTTATTTATAACACCATCAGCCTAAAGTGCCCATGCATTCAACTAAATTAGTCCTCACGCCCATGGGACTATAATCCTCAGGCCCGTGGGCAGCAAAAAGATAAATCAGAACAAGAAAAAATGGCTAAATGACCTAAGCAACACTAGGTTAAACTCATTTACTGACTGCACTTGACTTCTATTCCAAAATAATTCAATTTGCATCATTACTACCAGAGTGGACCCGAGGGACAGTCTTTCTGTAAGCTTCTCAACAACAGAGACTGACTGTCTGGAATGTAATATACCAAGAATAAGATGCACAAACACCTTGGACTCAACAAAACAAGTTTACTTGCTAAAAACTCTAAAGTCAAGGCTTTCTGTGATAAATTCCAAATCTGGCATGGTACCAATAATGCTTAAAACAAATTCCCTAATGGTTACCCCAATTTGTATTTTAGGTAATGCATGGCTGGCTATCTTAATTTCTAGTTTAGCCTATTGCCCATATCCTGCTCAAGGCTAATTTGTTTTCACTCATCAATCGAGTCCCTACCATGACTCTGCAACTTGGATCCAAGGCCTCAGGATGAAAGAAAACCAATGTTGTTGTGTTTCTTAAATTATGTTCAACCTTGTGTCATTTGCAAATGTCATGTGTTACAAACAAAGTGTAAATTACTCACCTATTCAGTTGGCGTAGCAGTGACAAGATCAAAGAAGGTCATGGAAAAGAAAGGAGAAAGAGAGAAAACAAAGCATTGTTGACAAGGGGTTGAACAAATAATATAATTTTAAGTACAAGCAGCAAGCAAACAACCACTGTAGTCTATAATCATATCACTGCCATTTTTCTGAATGACTTATCACAGTCGTCGTTATAACTGGAAACAACATGTAATATACGCATTTGTTTGCTTAATGTTGTAGTATATTTCACAAAAAACTGTCTGACCAATTTATTAATTGCCAAGAATGGCTTTTGGGTGTTTGTAAGACTTCTGGAGGATAAACACATTCATCTTCAATTAATTCATACATGTGCATTTAAATTATCACTATCTCATGTTATTAAGCATTACAATAAACAGCATCCGTATTCTCATCATTGTCATTGCAGGTTTATTTTCAGAGGATGTTCAAATTACATTCGATTTTTTGATAGCAGCAACACCGTTCTTCATAGGGCTTATTCCTATGCGGGGACATTATGACTTATAGGATGTGAGCTCGTTGTTAGGCCTCAGCGACTCTGGCGATAAACCATACGCTTTGGCACATGGGGGAAGATAAACGTAGGGACTACTTTTCTAATCAAGTGGGCAGACTAAAGTGGTAGACTAAGGGTGTCACACATCCCTTGCCATAAATTATCTCCATTTATATCTGGACAGCAAGTTGTTATTGGACTAAAAAGGTCAATAGCTAGCAGAGGAAGTGGCAGCCTATCCATGGTGATGAGTGAACACTTCTACATGAATGTGGATGCTACCATGATTATGGATAATCATGAAAGAATCGTGAATGATGATGAGTGAGAATGTTAGAGGGACAAAGATCATACCCCCGAAAAATGCTAATCTTCCCCATTATTGGAAATGGTGAGACATTAGCATGCTTTGTTGTAGCCTCTGTAACTTTCTCACTTATTATTGATGATGTGTTCATGGTTTTTCTTTATAGTAGCATTATCAGGTTTGATTTAGAAGGGTTCAGAAACATCTGCTCACTTGGAAAGGAAATGACTCCAGTCATCTTTCACCCTTCAGTTCTTATTGGGCAAAACATAACCCAAAACACAACCAAAACAATCTGCAGACGTATCCAATGAGTTTGTAGTCACAAGCTTGAGTCATTGTGTGCTAGGAATATGGGACCAAATACTAAACTTTACTGCTTTGGTACACTATAAGTGAAATTTTGTCCAAATAGTTATGACATCTTCAAATGGGGCAACAAGATCTATAAAGTGCTTTCATTTCTAAACGGTAAATATGATATATAAGAAAATATTCTCAAATAAAAGGTGACATTCTGTACTGTCACCTCATATGAAACATATGATCTCAAATCCAAAAGGCTGGAGTATAGAGCCAAATAAAACATTTTGCATCACTGTCCAAATACATACGTAGGAGAGTGTACATTGACATTCTACTGTAACAAGCTGATAAGGTATAAAATCGTAGAATTGACAGAAGCATTTGTACTGAGGCTACAACCTAAATTGATAAAATAACTGTTCAGCGAAACAGAGAACCAAGAACTTTACCCACTTGGTTTTAACAGGTGTTTGGGGCTTATTTTTCAGCATGCACAATAGCTGGCGTGCGCATTGCATGCATTAAAGTGTTTTGCCTGTCCTATTTGACTTTAAAAATGAAAGGGATTCACTCTAGGTGAAGCTCTGAAATCAGACTCGGCATCAGGGGAGGTGGCCATGGGGGAAAGGAAGGGGGAAAAGAATGGGGAGGCTTTGGAACTTGAAACCTACAGCGATGACATCAGCCACAGCCTGGCATCACACACCTTTCTGGAGAGAATGGAAGGGGCTTGAGTGGCAGGCCCGGGCCAGGTTTTTAAACATTCAGAACATGAACGTGCGACCCTGCTAACGGCACAAGCACATTGGTTAGGGCATTGATCAATCGGAGGCTGAAAGAAATCAAAATACACTCCCCGGGTAACCATTTAATGTTCCAGCACTCAGTCTTTGGATAATGTCCAAATATGGCCTTCTATAGTGCTTCGGTGGAAACGTCCATATGCAGATCAATCTCAGAAGGAATTGTTCATGTCAAAGGTGATACCGCAATGACAAATGTTATGTGGCAGGAGAGGAGCTGTAAAAGAACAGTGATGTTTCTTTCGGTGAATGTATGTGCTCATATCTCATCTTTTGACTTGGCCACATTGTGAGTTGTAAAAACATGGCTAATGTTTCAAAGAATATGTTGTGCGGTTCATAATCCACAGAGTGCATTTAGCAAGGTCTTGATGACAATGTATCGTTGACAGGTCAGCGACATATCTTTACAAACATTTCTTATTTGTACCTTTATTTAACTAGGCAAGTCAGTTAAGAACAAATTCTTATTTTCAATGACAGCTTAGGAACAGTGGGTTGACTGCCTTGTTCAGGGTCAGAACAACAGATTTCTACCTTGTCAGCTCGGGGATTTGATCTTGCAACCTTTCGGTTACTTGTCCAATGCTCTAACCACAAGGCTACCTGCCACATTTGCCTCATATTCATCGAATACATACATCAACCATGTATCCAGGCAACATAAACATATCTAAGACTATCATTATCATTTCAAATGAGTAAACAGAGTAAACAAGTTGCTAAGAGGCGACTGCCATTCCATTATGACACAGTTTGTCAGAGACAACAATTTGAAGGCGAGGACTATTACTGGAGAGCCAGCAGAAAAAAATGCCATCCCCCAGACAAAGTCAAATGTGTTGCTTCGTCTGAAGAGGGCAATCACTCAATGTAAGTGGTGTTTGTCTTTTAGCGGAGTGCACAAAGGGATACAATCAAAGTAGTTGACCATGTGAGCTGCCTGTAAAGGAGGTAGGGAAAGTAGAAAGTAGGGGGGTGGCAATGGAGGGTGGGGAGATAGTGGTGAATTGATATGGTGTCTGACTATGGCCTAAGGGTAAAATCTCTGCAAAGCCGATCCAAGCTCTTAATTACCGTCGCCGTGGACGCCAATCAACCCGGCTTACCTCGGCGCCTCCAATGCAATGGGCACTGCGAAACTCTTATACACACATCTAGATGTGTATAAGAGAGAAGGCTACACCCCAGCACTTTATGTACAGGGAAAAAGAAACAGTCAAAAATAAATTATGAGGAGGCAAGAAAAAGGACAGTAAGTTCTCATCTAGTTTCATGGCCAATACTGCATCCAAAATGGCACACTATTCCCTACATAGTGCACTTATTTTTACCATGGCCCATAGTGTGTCATTTCACAGCCCAAGTGTCTGTGGAGTCCTCTAAACTCTGGATGATTAACAAGGCCTTTCTGGAACCCCACTACCCCCGTTGAAGGAGTCAGGTCCAAATCAGAACCCGGCTGAGAAGCAGATTGTAGGGCTGCTTGGACCGAGGCATATACATGTAGGAGGGGATCTGCTCCACGGGACAGGGCATGCGTCCTAAATGGCAACTCCATTCCCTATTTAGTGCACTACTATTGACCAGGGCCCAAAAGTAGTGCACTACATATGGAATAGGGTGCAATTTGGGACGCAGTTACAGTCACTCCTGTGATTCCCTGAGGTGTCCAATGAACTCCCTTCATTACCCTCCATTTCTCTGCCTCTCCCTCCCTCAGTCTCTTTCTCTCTGCTCCAGTGAGTGAGGGAGTGTCCTCTGAATAGCAATAACCCACTGTGGTGCCAATCTGTCTTCTCCTTCATTAGAGGGGCTATGCAGCCTTATTGCTCAAGCTGTAATGATGCCAGAGATCCCTATCCTGGTTGGCTGGCTGGCTGGCTGACTGGCTGGCTGGTTCCAGCCCTTTGGAGGTGTCATAAAGGAAAACACATGAGATGTGCCGGATGGACGTGAATTATTAATTTCTGGAAGTATGTGTTTGTGTGTGTGTGTGTGTGTGTGTGTGTGTGTGTGTGTGTGTGTGTGTGTTTGTCCATGACTGCCACTTCATACCATGTGTTGTCAGCTTGATTAAAACATTTATAATAATTATTGCAATAGCCAAATGTGGCTAGGGCATGGCCACCGACGCTCATTCATACCCAGGGATAATGTAAGCAAATAAAGCCTGCATGCCAATCAGGTTGAGTTGAAACCCATTGAAATAGAAAAACAAATAAGCTAACAATACATTTAAACCTTATACAGGCTCCGCAATCATGCAGTTGAGGTAATTTTGACAAACAACTTGAAATTAAACATGAATTTTGTTTGGTGTATTTTATCTTAACCAATGCCATTTAGTAAAATGATCATGTGGTTTTCATTATTGGACTCCTGTATTTTTTTTTAACCACACATTCAAAGATGGTTGAAAACCAGGAAGTAAAGGTTAGCAAACCCTAACCTCATTAATCAAACATTTTCAGTACTAATTGTGTATAAAACCGGAAATTACAAGACTAAAATGTTGCTGACCTCAAACATTTTGGAATGATTCAATTATTAAAATGTTATTTTATAATTTTAGGAACTCTTGAAAAATATGTTCTACCAGGCGGTTGAGATGCCCATTAAATGAATGCTTTTTAGTCAAAGCTAGCCATTATGGACAATGGAGAAATATTGATATGGGATTTTTTTGTCTGTGCAAATAGAACAATCTTTTAATATTATATCAGTATTTACTGTTATCCTCAATGTTTCGCATTAATTTACATATTTTAATATTTTTTTTTTGACACACAAATATATCATATTATATTCATACTTGATATCAGACCTCATTTAACTAGGCCTGTCTTCCATTATAAGTAACTGAAGCAGACAATGTTAATTAATGTATAATTTTCATATGATTTTAAAAGTCTATGCAAATTCCAATACAAAATGAATTTACCCTAATTGGGCAACTCAACTGGATGGTTGAGATGTCTGCGATGCGTAAAAAAATACAAATGATTCATTTATGGCCTATATTAAGGCTAAATACACAATTTTGTAAATATTTAATTATTGGTGTGCCAGTTAAAGGAGCCAGCCATTTAGCATAGGCATCGGCAGCCTGATCAATTCTCATGTTGCGAGAAGTGAAATAAAATCCATGACATGGATTTTATTTCACCTCTCGCAACAGGAAATTGATCGGGCTGACCTTTTCAGCAGTCGCCGATATAGATTTCAAGGCAGGCTAAAGAGATCAATGATATGGTCTCTGTGTCCCAAATGGCACCCAACTTCCTACATAGTCCACAAATTTTGACCAGAGCCCAATGGGCCCTGGTCCATCTATTCCAAAGTAGTGGAATAGACCTATATAAGGAATAGGGACGCATCCATGGTTAGTTGGAAAAGGAAGTCTAATACGCAGCTGCCAAAACACCTTACAAAGGTGATTAAAAACCATTCCCCCAATGCGCTTAGGTAATTAAACATATAGACCCCTCACAGGTGAGGAGCAGATAAGACAGGCAGGTGCTTTACGGAGACTTGCATCACTTTAGCCAGAGCTCACCCTGCAATGAATCAGCACTAGCCAATGTGAGCCACACACACACTTACTCATTCTCCTCACAGTCTTTGTGCATTTATTTTATTTTTTATTTAACCTTTATTTAACTAGGTAAATCAGTTAAGAACAAATTATTATTCACAATGACGGCCTAGGAACAGTTAACTGCCTTGTTCATGGGCAGAAAGACAGATTTTTATCTTGTCAGCTCGGGGATTCGATCTAGCAACCTTTCGGTTACGCTCTAACCACTAGGCTACCTGTGCGATTACAAAAGCGCACACACACACAGCCACAAACGCACGCAGTCACACACAATCTCTCTCTCTCACACACACACACACTATTCTCTCTGCTACTGCACCGCAAGTGGTACCAATGACAGCTAAATAGTTAGTTAAATAGTTAGCCGATATCTAACCAAACAATCTGTATTGACCCTTTTTGCACTAACTCTTTTGACTCATCACATACGCTGCTGCTGCTGTTCATTATCTATCCTGTTGCATAGTCACTTTATCCCTACCTATATGTGCATATCTACCTCAACGGCCTCAAACCCCTGCACATGGACTCTGTACTGGTACCATTGTGTATATAGCCAAGTTATCGTTACTCATTGTGTATTTATTCCTCGTGTTATTATTTTTCTATTATATTTTTTTTCTCTCTGCATTGTTGGGAAGGGCCTGTAAGTAAGCATTTCACTGTTAGTAAACAACAGGTGTAGACTAACTTGATTTGACACACACACACACACACACACACAGCATACATAACTAGATAATACACAATAAATTAGAAAGAGAGAGGCTAGTGGGGAATGGAGGGAAGGGTCGAGGAAGGGTCGAGGATCGAGGGTGAGTGAGGGAGGGAGGTAGTGAGCGAGGGATGGAAGGAAGGCCCGTCTTGATGCATCCGTTATCTGGTATTGACGTCGTATTCTCCCCGTAGATCTGTCAGAAGTAGTGAGCTCTCATGAAAAAGAGGGGCCAGGCACATCCAGATTCTCGAGTCCTGGCAAACGAATAGGCACCAAATCGACAGTGGCGATTAACTTACACCCTTGTTTCCACTCTACATCAAGTTTTATGAGTTGTATGTATGGGATACACATGGTATACACTGTCTAACAAAATGCTTACTAGCATGTTCCTTCGACAATGCAACAACAATAACAAATAAAAGATAAGAATACAAACTAAGTAATTGGCTCAGTAAAATAGAAAACATTTTAGCATAAGTATAATACAGGAAGGCACCATTTATAGTCCAATATTTACACCTGTTTTGAGGAAGGGGGATTGGGGGAAAAGTGTTTAAAATGTGCAGTTTTAGCAATCATAATAAGAGAGTTTGCAGCAGTTGTGATGTGTGTGGAGCATGAATGTATATGTGTGTGTGGATATGTCTGTTCAGATGTGTGTGGAGCATGAATGTATATGTGTGTGTGGATATGTCTGTTCAGATGTGTGTGGAGCATGAATGTATATGTGTGTGTGGATATGTCTGTTCAGATGTGTGTGGATGTGGATATGTCTGTTCAGATGTGTGTGTGCATGTGTGCTAAGGTGCGGAGAATCAGAGCAGGTGGTCAGTCCAGTTCAAGTGTTCAGCAGTCTGATGGCTTGTAGATAGAAACTGTCTCTGAGCCTGTTGGTATCAGACCTCATGCTCCTACACCCTCTGCCAGACGGTAAGGGAGGGAACAGTTCGTGGCTGAGCACTGTTTCGAGTAGATGTCCTGGATGGGTGGGAGCATGGTTTCAGTGACGTACTGGGCAGTCTTCACCAACCGCTGGAGGGCCTTATGATTGTGAACAGAGCAATTCCCGTAGCAGACCATGATGCAACCGGTCAGGACACTCTCGATGGTGCAGCTGTAGTATTTGGACAGGACCCGCTGTGACATGCCAAAATTCTTCAGCTGCCTTTTGTCAAGAGGGCGCAGCAGCGTCTCTACTGTCTGAGTGGCGGTGTTGTGGGTCCATGTCAGGTCCCCGGTGTTGTGGACGCCGAGGAACTTAAAAGTGCTGACTCTCTCCACTGCAGTCCCGTTAATGTGGATCGGGGCACATCAGTTATTGCTGTCAGAACTGTCGCAGCCATGGGAGATTCTGCACATGAGATTTTGTGGCTTAGTCTTATTTGAGTGGCAAAAAGCAATTAGCTAAACCTGTGTTACATAAAGCTTTTGTAAGCACCAAGTACACATGACAGATATATAGAGCCTGGTTAGACTTTCACCATATGTTAAACATGGCATCTGCAAGTATACAGTGCCTTCAGAAAGTATTCACAACCCTTGAGTTATTCCACATTTTGTTGTGTTACAGCCTGAATGCAAAATGGATTATTCACAGCCCTGAGTCAAAACATGTTAGAATCACCTTTGGAAGTCATTAACAGCCGTGAGTCTTTCTGGGTAAGTCTCTAACACCATGTCCAGACCGGACCCGCACGTGCGCCATCGTACGCAAATTGATTTTGTCCCCCCACACCAAACGCGATCACGACACACAGGTTGAAATATCAAAACAAACTTTGAACAAATTATATTCATTTGGAGACAGGTCAAAAAGCACTAAACATTTATGGCAAGCTGCTAGCTAATTTGTGCTATTTAGCTAGCTTGCTGTTGCTAGCTAATTTGTTCTGGGATATAAAATGTTGAGTTGTTATTGTACCTGAAATGCACAAGGTCCTCTACTCCGACAATTAATCCACACATAAAATGGTCAACCGCATCGTTTCTAGTCATTATGGGTTATTGTGTGTAGGCCAGTGACAAAAACATATACATTTAATACATTTTAAATTCAGGCTGTAACACATGCTTAAAAGGTCAAGGGGTGTGAATACTTTCTGAAGGCATTTCTGCCTGCCATATTTGACCAGAGAGAGATGTTTTCTTAAAGTACTGTCAAAATCTGGCATATCACAATATATCATGAACACTGTATGATGTTGTTACTTATTGTGTAGTGTTTATGGATGTATCATGACTGCTCTATGTACCGTAGCACCTCCACTGACCACTTTTCTCTTTCCAACTTATTTTTCATTTCCCATTTTCTCTCAGAAGACTGATCATTAAAAGAAAAACATAAAACCATGCCTCAATAACACCACTCCTCCCACTATGACTTCTGACCCACAAGATGTGCAGGTGGCAAGGGCTACTGCATTGCTCTCTAGGTCAGAGGAGCCCTATGGAGAGCTCACTTTAGAATCCACTCCTCATCTTGCGAGGCTGCTTGGTCGATGAATGTCCAATGCACTCATATCTTTGGCTCGCTCCTATGGCATTACCCCGTGGACTTAATCAGGGAACAGTGTCTGGCAGAGTAATCCGCCAGCTTAGGAAAGAGCCTGCAATGGCGTGACCTGGCGCTACAGGAGTCTACCTGCTATCAGAGAACACACCTACTGTTTTCCAGGAAGAAAACGTCTGTAGAAGAGACCACGAAACTGAACACAACAGAAACATAAATCAAAGCCAAAACAGGATAAAAGTTTTTTTTTTTTTTACTGATTTGCTAATGTGTTGATTCTTATATAAATGCTCATTCAAATGCTGCCAAAATGTTGCAGTAGTTCTAGGAATCTAAACTTTGAAATAATGACTCAGGGCTTGATATTAAAGTAAATTTGCCAGTGCCAACAGAAAGCTAATGGCCCGAATGAAAAAATTACTGTCCCTAGCAAAGATCTCACCTGAAAGAGGATGCTGGTTGGATTATTTCAATGTCAGGTGATTGTATGCTTATTTTGCAGGATTAGCAAGTAGCCTACAGCCTATAATAACCTCCCTCCATACACAAATAATTAAATTTTACATTGACAATATCATATTTACATTGTGTTTTTTCTCCAAACAATCAATCTCAAAAAGGGTGTTATTGTCGATTTTGAACAGTCAACAGGCTACAGTTGTAGGACCCTTTAAAAACAGTTTTATCTTTTCCTAAATTCCGTTTCCCGGATTTGTTTTTCCAGGTTTCCGAGTTTCCCTATTTTTTTCAGGTTCCCTCGCTCAAAATCACAATTTTATAAAGAAAAAAGTGACAAAAATTTGATTTTCAACAACTTTGCTTAAACCACATCAGGATACTACTTTTGAGGTTGGGAAAAAAAACGTAATTACAATTTCTGAGGGAGGGTATAATTGCTCTTGAATACAATTGCGCACCTAGAAAGAGATCGTTGTGTTTGGCTAACAGTGTTTGTTGGTCGTAAGTGCTGAGAAGAGAGACATTTTACTCTTGCTTTCATGGGTAAAAAATCAAATCTATGCATGAAGCCTCTTTAGTCATAACATTCACACCTAGTCGACAGTTATTTAGGACACCTCATGAGCTGTCCTAACCAGTTAAGAGTTACCATCAGGTGTCTTGATAATAGAAAAATGCAACGAGTCAGTGGTCCCTGCGTTACATGCATTTGCTTTTGAGTTGTTAAAATAATGTTTTGATATTTCATCAATCCATAAATAATCTTGGCCAGGGATGGGCAACTGGCGGACCCTTTTTGTAGGCCCGCGGACCAATAAATAAATACATTTTATTATATAAAAAATGTGGTATGTGGTCTCAACTTACTGTTGAGAGTTAGTATAATAGAATGCACAAGGTACACATTTCTAAATTTGGTTGTGCATCAGCAGTCACTCAATTAGCAAAATGTGGTCAGATTAGTAAATGAGTCTTGCGGCCAACTACAGTTGAAGTCGGAAGTTTACATACACCTTAGCCAAATAATTTAAACTCAGTTTTTCACAATTCCTGACATTTAATCTGTGTAAAAAGTCCCTGTCTTAGGTCAGTTGGGATCACCACTTTATTTTAAGAATGTGAAATGTCAGAATAATAGTAGATAAATAATTATATTTCAGCTTTTATTTCTCTCATCACATTCCCAGTGGGTCAGAAGTTTACATACACTTAATTAGTATTTGGTAGCATTGCCTTTAAATTGTTTAACTTGGGTCAAACATTTTGGGTAGCCTTCCACAATAAGTTGGGTGAATTTTGGCCCATTCCTCCTGACAGAGCTGGTGCAACTGAGTCAGGTTTGTAGGCCTCCTTGCTCGCACACGCTTTTTCAGTTCTGCCCACAAATTGTCTATAGGATTGAGGTCAGGGCTTTGTGATGGCCACTCCAATACCTTGACTTTGTTGTCCTTAAGCCATTTTGCCACAACTTTGGAAGTATGCTTGGGGTCATTGTCTATTTGGAAGACCCATTTGTGAACAAGCTTTAACTTCCTGACTGATGTCTTGAGATGTTGCTTCAATATATCCACATAATTGTCCTCCCTCATGATGCCATCTATTTTGTGAAGTGCACCAGTCCCTCCTACAGCAAAGCACCCCAAAAACATAATGCTGCCACCCCCGTGCTTCATGGTTGGGATGGTGTTCTTTGGGCTTGCAAGCCTCCCCCTTTTTCCTCCAATCATAATGATTTTGATTATGGCCAAACAGTTCTATTTTTGCTTCATCAGACTAGAGGACATTTCTCCAAAAAGTACGATCTTTGTCCCGATGTGCAGTTGCAAATCGTAGTCTGGCTTTTTTATGGAGGTTTTGGAGCAGTGGCTTCTCCCTTGCTGAGCAACCTTTCAGGTTATGTCGATATTGGACTCGTTTTACTGTGGATATAGATACTTTTGTACCTGTTTCCTCCAGCATCTTCACATAGTCCTTTGCTGTTGTTCTGGAATTGATTTGCACTTCTCACACTAAAGTACGTTCCTCTCTAGGAGACAGAATGCGTCTCCTTCCTGAGCGGTATGATGGCTGCGTGGTCCCATGGTGTTTATACTTGAGTACTATTGTTTGTACAGACAAACGTGGTACCTTCAGGCGTTTGGAAATTGCTCCCAAGTATGAACAAGACTTGTGGAGGTCTACAATTTTTTTCTGAGGTCTTGGCTGATTTATTTTTGATTTATCCCATGATTTCAAGCAAAGAGGCACTGAGTTTGAAGGTAGGCCTTGAAATACATCCACAGGTACACCTCCAATTGACTCAAACTATGTCAAGTAGCATATCAGAAGCTTCTGAAGCCATGACATCATTTTCTGGAATTTGCCAAGCTGTTTAAAGGCAGAGTCAACTTAGTGTATGTAAACGTCTGACCCACTGGAATTGTGATACAGTGAATTATAAGTGAAATAATCTGTCTGTAAACAGTTGTTGGAAAAATGACTTTTCTCATGCACAAAGTAGATGTCCTAACCGACTTGCCAAAACTATAGTTTGTTTACAAGAAATTTGTGGAGTGGTTGAAAAATTAGTTTTAATGACTTCAACCTAAGTGCATGTAACTGTATCCAAACTTGTAGTAAGCATGGTTGACTTACCGACCGGTGTGGGCCCCATTGATCATCAGTTATCATATTAAAAACTGAAAACATTTGCCTCCACCCTACGGCAAAATGTGTAGAATTACAGGAAATTAGCTGTAAAACTGCTAATTTCTCTCTCCGCCCCATGGCAAAATCTGCAGAACTGCAGGTAATTAACATTAAAACGGTTTTCTTTCTCTTCACAGTCACGAGCGGGGCCGCTCAAATGTTTTGCTAGCAAGGTGGGGGGAGGGGGATATGGATGTGGGTATATAGACCCACGAGCCACTGGGTCCCTCATGATGAGTCCTGTTTTTTTGTGGCCCCCAGCACCATCAAAGCAGCCCATCCCTGATGTAAGCCTACATGTAACAGAATCTCTTGCACTTTTGACAATGACTTTACATAAGGCCAATTTCACATGATATGCCTAAATACTTAAAACCACTAGGCTAACAAGTTATTTTGATTATTTAATTACCTACATGTTATTTGAAGTTATTCATTTGGAAGGCACCATCACATTGTTAAAAAAATGTCTTAATTGGGCATGCCTATAAATTGTGCAATTTAAGGCATCTAGTGCATATGTTAACTTTAATTGTGTTGGATGAAAAATATAGACCTTTCAAATTGTTGAATGCAACATTATCACCACGTGATTTGATGCCTACTGTGGCAAAAGGATTTTGAGTTGTTAAACGGGAGTGACGACGAGTGTGTTGATATAACGGTAAGTCAAAATTCCACTTTTAACAACCATCAGAATTGGATAAAAAAATGTAATTATGCATGCCAACATATTAGTCAATAATTAAAAGTAGGCAAAGTGATCATGTCAAGCAAAAATTATAAAAGTTTTACCAACTGGCCCAAGCAGGTCACTGACAGGGATGATTGACTGGCCCAAAGGGTTTCCAAAACCTACCCTGGCCAGCGGGCAGCCCTTTATGTCGAGCCCCGAATGTTGACATGTTTTGTAATGTTATGTGGATGACTCAGTCAGTACCATAACAGAAAGTCAATATTGTAGGGTCTGTTCCAGAAAGCATTATACATCATTGGAATTTAAATGCCATTTTTACAAATTAGTCATCCCATAGCTATTTCTGACTGTCAGACATCGAGTCACAGTTGGACGGATTAATGGAACACATCAAACGACATATGTGCATTACATTTAAACAAATGTTCCTGATACTGAATGTCCTTGATCTTGAATAATCTTGGACCGTGATTCACTTGGCAAAAGACATACAGTACAGTCTTCAAACTAGCTGATTTATTCATAGCCTTATAGACCACACTAGACAGAGATGGATACACTAAACTATTCATTTAATTTCAGTTATAATTCTAAACAGGTCAATTTTGTTAACCAGAGAAGGAACAAAACCAGCATAATACAAAACCAATCTAAATGCATTACATTCAGAGCACCTGGTTTCATGTAATTAATCCCTGACACAAAACCAGAGTTTTGTACTACTGTACGAAATAGCCTACCTCACAGTGAAAATAACTGCATCGCATTGCTTGAGGCGTCACTACAGACCCGGGTTCGATCCCAGGCTGTGTCGCAGCTGGCTGCGACCGGGAGACCCATGAGGCGACGCACAATTGGCCCAGTGTCGTTCGGGGAGGGTTTGGCCAGATGGGATGTCATTGTCCCATTGTGCTCCAGCGACTCCTTGTGGTGGTCCAGGCGCATGCACGCTGACACATTTGTGCGGCTGGCTTCCGGGTTAAGCAAGCAGTGTGTCAAGAAGCAGCGTGGTTTGGCAGGGTCGTGTTTCAGAGGACGCATGGCTCTTGACCGTTGCCCCTCCCGTGTCCGTATGGGAGTTGCAGCAATGGGACAAGACTGTAACTCCACTGTAACTGTAATTGGAAATCACGAAATTGGGGAGAAAAAGTGGTAAAAAGTACCCCCCCAAAATAAAAAATGTAAATGTGTTATCCATGAGTAGCTGAAGTGAGAGAGGCACCTAACCTGTCGCACAGTAGAAACCGATAGGTTACTCCTTTAAGATTGTATATTGAATCTAGACAGAGCACAATGTGTCAAAGACGACACCTACTCTCAAGAGACTAGTTTCACAATGAAGATTTTAACACCTTTCTACCACCTACTGTATACACACACACCACCAGTCAAAAGTTTGGACACACCTACTCATTCAAGGGTTTTTCTACATTGTAGAATAATAGTGAAGACATCAAAACTATTAAATAACACACATGAAATCATGTAGTAACCAAAAAAGTGTTAAACACATCTAAATATATTTTAGATTCTTTAAAGTAGCCACCCTTTGCCTTGATGACAGCTTTACACACTCTTGGCATTCTCTCAACTAGCTTCATGAGGAATGCTTATCTAACAATCTTGAAGGAGTTCCCACATATGCTAAGCACTTGGTGGCTGTTTTTCCTTCACTCTGCGGTATAACTCATCCAAAACCATCTCAATTGGATTGAGGTCGGGTGATTGTGGAGGCCAGGTCATCTGATGCAGCACTCCATCACTCTCCCTCTTGGTCAAATAGCCATGATGGTTAAATGTGTCTTGAACTATAAATAAAACACTGACAGTGTGAACAGCAAAGCACCAACACACCAACTCCTCCATGCTTCACGGTGGGAACCAAACATGCTGAGATCATCAGTTCACCTACTCTGCGTCTCACAAAGACACAGCGGTTGGAACCAAAAATCTAACATTTGGACTCATCAGACCAAAAGACAGATTGTGTGTCCATTACTTGTGTTTCTTGGCCCAGGCAATTATCTTATTCTTATTGGTGTCTTTTAGTAGCGGTTTCTTTGCAGCAATTCGACCATGAAGCCCTGATTCATGCACAGAACAGTTGATGTTGAGATGTGTCTGTTACTTGAACTCAGTGAAGCATTTATTTGGGCTGCAATTTCTGAAGCTGATAACTCTAATGAACTTATCCTCTGCGACTGACATTAATCTTGGTGCACGGATCCCTTTAACGGGATCATTTTCGTAAACAACCGCTGAATTGCAGAGCGCCAAATTATTATTATTATTTTTTAAATATTTATTTTCATGAAATCACAAGTGAAATATACCAATACACAGCTTAGCTTGTTGTTAATCCACCTATCATGTCAGATTTTGAAAATATGCTTTACAGCGAAAGCAATCCAAGCGTTTGTGAGTGTATCGATCACTAGACAAAACATTACGAACAGCTAGCAGCAATGTAGATTGGTCACGAAAGTCCGAAAAGCAATAAAATTTAATCGCTTACCTTTGATGATCTTCGGATGTTTGCACTCACGAGACTCCCAGTTACACAATAAATGTTCCTTTTGTTCGATACATATTATTTTTATATCCAAAAACCTCCATTTGGTTGGTGCGTTATGTTCAGAAATCAACAGGATCCAGCAGTCATGAAGGGAAGACGAAAATTCCAAATAGTATCCGTAAAGTTCATAGAAACATGTCAAACGTTTTTTCATAATCAATTCTCAGGTTGTTTTTAACATAACTAATCGATCATATTTCAACCGGACGGTAAACTATCAATACTAGAGGGAAAGAAAATGTCGAGCAACAACTTTCGCACGCATGAACTAATTAAAGGACACAGGGCCATCCACTGACACGTTTTGATAAATCTCACCCATTTTTTCAGAATAAAAGCTTGAAACTATGTCTAAAACCTGTTCACAACCTGTGGAAGCAATTGGAAAAGGAATCTGGTTGATATCCCTTTAAATGGAGGATAGGCAGGCAATGGAACAGGGATTTTTTTAAATAAGAGCCACGTCCGGGTTGGATTTCCTCAGGTTTTTGCCTGTAAAATCAGTTCTGTTATATTCACAGACAATATTTTGACAGTTTTGGAAACTTTAGAGTGTTTTCTATCATAATCTGCCAATTATATGCATATTCTAGCATCTGGGCCTGAGAAATAGGCCGTTACCTTTCCAAACATAAAAATTCTGCCTCCTAGCGTCAATAAGTTAATGTCTTAAAGTAATAATGGACTGTCGTTTCTCTTTGCTTCTGTATACCACCCCTACCTTGTCACAACTGATGCTCAAACGCATTAAGGAAAGAAATTATACAAATGTACTTTTAACAAGGCACACCTGTTAATTGAAATGCATTCCAGGTGACTACCTCATGAAGCTGGTTGAGAGAATGCCAAGAGTGTGCAAAGCTGTCATCAAGGCAAAGGGCTACTTTGAATTATCTCAAATATAAAAATATTTTGATTTGTTTAACACTTCTTTGGTTACTACACGATTCCATGTGTTATTTCATAGTTTTAATGTCTTCACTATTATTTTACAATGTAATAAACCCTGGAATGAGTAGGTGACTGTTACACAATATATTCTCTCACACACACACACACACTTCAACACAATACGAGCAGAAATACTGGCAGCCTTCAATCAAAGATTGATAGCTAAATAAATTAAACAAACAGTTTTCTGCTGGCAAGGGACTGTGAAGACAAGGGCGGAGAAGCCGCTGAATTTGTGTCAGATTTCCTCGTCTGATGAGCTCTATTAGGCCTGCATCGAATCCGACCATCTGTATTTGCCTCTCCATCCTGCATTTTGTATATCCCAGTTGGCCTGAGCCAAGTTTATATTTGATGAACTTCATGTAAACATTAAATTGCAGTCTGTGGATTTCAAACATCTAACTGGGATATAACAAAAAGTTAAAGCGTATAGCAGTGAGACTGTTGAAGGTGGTGCACTAATTATTAAAGTGATCTAGTGAGAGAAACAAAATATTCAGGATTTTTCAAATTTTCCAAAAAGCACTCGTAATAGGACAGAATTGTTTTCTATTTCAAATGTGGGCCTCTAAATATGCTGTCAAAGACATTCACTGACCTAGAATAAACTTGAATGCAGATATTGTACTGTGTGCTCATGAACAAGTGCATACACTCTCACACACACTCACTCACAAACAGACACACACATACCCTCTCGAAACAAACACAAAAACAAAAATGTGTGCACTCCTCCCCCCCCCCCTCTGTCACGTGACCAATGCACACACGCAGGCACATACACATGCACACATAGTAAACCAAACCATAAGAGTCTGGGAGGGAAATGTTTATATTTCCACTGTGCAACATCAATCAGTCACAGAGTCTTGGCAGACAGGGCATGCAAATCAAATCAGCAGAGACCTCTGATGCCGCCACTCATCAGCCGACAAACCACGGCGGATGTCACCACTCAATGACATGTTCCAGTTACCACCACAACATAGCCTTAAAGGGATAGTTGACAAACTATATTTTAGTATTTTGTTCCTTAGTCCACTATTAATAAAATGCTAATACTATTTGCATTGGAATAACAGACGGTGTGGCACTTCAAAAAAACTGTCTCTGTCTGAGCAACATCGGAGCAACTAAAAAAACMACCTTGCACTATTAGACAAATTAGGGGTTAAGTGCTTTGGATAAACCGTAACCAGATGTTTTTTTTTGTTCAGCCAAGTCTCTCGAAGCTTTCAGAAATGTCACAATGACCTTGCTCAACCTACTCCCAAATCACATTTAAAAAATGATCTGTCTCGGGAGTGAAAATGGATATCCAGTTTGAGTGGATTACCAAAAATATTGACATCGTTACTGGGTTCAGTATCATTACCCAAATTAGATGACATCCGACAGCAAAAACTAAAACAAACCACGTATGCCAGGGTGAAATGAATGTCTATATGCCTTGTGGGTATTAATACTGACATTTCAGTGGGGCTTTTTAAAACAGCTCTTATACTAAAAGGGCATCATTCTAATTTTCACAATCACACCCATCTAATACTGGGTCGGGCCCCCTTTGCCTCCAGAACAGCCTGAATTCTTCAGGGAATTCTACAAGGTGTCGGAAACGTTCCACAGGAATGTTGATCCATGCTGACACGACGGCATCACACAGTTACTGCAGATAGGACGGCCTGTTCCACCTCATCTCAAAGATGTTCTATAGGGTTGAGGTCTGGGGACTGCGCAGGGCACTCAAGTAAACTGAACTCGCTGTCATGTTCCAGGCAATTGTCCAGTGTTGGTGATCACGTGCCCACTGGAGACGCTTATTATTGTTTTTATCTGATAGGAGTGGAAACCGGTGTGATCATCTGCTGCAATAGCCCATCCGTGACAAGGACACCATGCTCAAAATCGCTTTTTCCTAGTTTTTCCTATTCTAACGTTCAACCGAACAGTAACTGGATGGCTGTCAGCCTGCTTTATATAGCAAGCCATGGCTACGTGACTTGTAGGAGCGATCCATTTTCATGAACAAGGTCGTGTACCTAATAAACTGTCTGGTGAGTGTATATAAAACACAGCAAAATCACATGTTTGACTGCACTGGGCCGTTCAGATAGCAGAAAGACAAAAAGGTATTACCAGCTCAAAATGTTTTTACCTAAAAGCTAAATACCTGTGATGAGGCAAACTGTGGTTAAAGTATACTTTCCAAAAATATAAACACAACATGCAACAATTTCAAATATTTTACTGAGTTAAAGTTCATAGAAGGAAATCAGTCAATTGAAATAAATTCGTTATGCCCTAATCTATGGATTTATAGGCAAACCCACTTGGGAGCCAGGCCCACCCACTGGGGAGCCAGGTCCAGCCAATCAAAATGAGTTTTCCCCACAAAAGGGATTTATTACAGTCAGAAATACTCCTCAGCACCTCCCTCCCTCCCCCTCCTCAGACGATCTCGCAGGTGAAGAAGCCGGATGAGGAGGTCCTGGGCTGGCATGGTTACACGTGGTCTGTGGTTGTGAGGCCGGTTGGACGTACTGCCAAATTCTCTAAAATGAAATTTGAGGCGGCTTATGTTCGAAAATGAACATGCAATTCTCTGGCAACAGCTCTGGTGGACATTCCTGCTGTCAGCATTCCAGTAGCACACTCCCTCAAAACTTGACACATCGGTGGCATTGTGTGGCCTTTTATTTTCCCCAGCACATGGTGCAACTGTGTAATTATAATGCTGTTTAATCAGCTTATTGATATGCCACACCTGTCAGGTGGATGGATTATCTTGGCAAAGGTGAAAGGCTCACTAACAGGGATTTAAACACATTTGTGCACAAAATTTGAGAAATAAGCTTTTTCTGCATATAACATTTCTGGGATCTTTTATTTCAGCTAATGAATCCAACACTTTACATGTTGAGTTTATATATTTTTTCAGTATAGGTGGCTATTTGGGTAGTGTGCATTATTTGGTCTCTTTCAATAAATTAAATCAGTAGGATCCCAATTTCATGAACGGTATAATTTCCCTCTCGAACTAACCCAAGATCTAAGCTGCAAAACCAAGTGGTATCCTATTCCCTAGTGCACTATGTAGAGATTAAGGTTCCATTTGGGTTGCAGTTATTTGTTGTCCCCCATTAGAAGACAGACTGACCAATCAGCAGAGCATCTGTTCAGGGTGCTTACACTCGGAGAGGGAAGCACCGAGCTCTTCACACCAAGCGTGTGATGCCCACTTCACCAACTGGGTATGACAGCCTGAAGATCATAATTGAAGAGAAGCCCATCTATGGAACCAAAATCCCCTTAACAGGTAAATTAGACCAGTTTAGCAAAGCTGAAATTCTTGGGATTTCGATTCATTAAAGAAATTCCTGAGTAATTATTATTTCACCTTTATTTAACCAGGTAGGCAAGTTGAGAACAAGTTCTCATTTACAACTGCGACCTGGCCAAGATAAAGCAAAGCAGCTCGACACATACAACAACACATGGAGTTACACATGGAGTAAACAAACATACAGTCAATAATAAAGTAGATTTTTTTTTTATTAAATAAAAAGTATATATACAGTGTGTTCAAATGATGTAAGATAAGGGAGGTAAGGCAATAAAATAGGCCATAGTGGCGAGGTAATTACGATTATAGCAATTAAACACTGGAGTGATTGATGTGCAGAAGATGAATGTGCAAGCAGAGATACTGGGGTGAAAAGGAGCAATATAAATAAATAAATACAGTATAGGGATGAGGTAGTTGGATGGGCTATTTACAGATGAGCTATGTACAGGTAATGATCTCTGAGCTGCTCTGACAACTGGTGCTTGAAGTTAGTGAGGGAGATAAGAGTCTCCAGCTTCAGCGATTTTTGCAGTTCGTTCCAGTCATTGGCAGCAGAGAACTGGAAGGGAAGGCAGCCAAAGGAGGAATTGGCTTTGGGGGTGACCAGTGAAATATACCTGCTGGAGCGCATGCTGCGGGTGGGTGCTGCTATGGTGACCAGTGAGCTGAGATAAGGCAGGGCTTTACCTAGCAAAGACTTGTAGATGACCGGGAGCCAGTGGGTTTGGCGACGAGTATGAAGCGAGGGCCAGCCAACAAGAGCGCACAGGTCGCAGTGGTGGGTAGTATATGGGGCTTTGGTGACAAAACGGATGGCACTGTGATAGACTGCATCCAATTTGTTGAGTAGAGTATTGGAGGCTATTTTGTAAATGACATCGCCGAAGTCGAGGATCGGTAGGATAGTCAGTTTTACAAGGGTATGTTTGGTAGCATGAGTGAAGGATGCTTTGTTGCGAAATAGGAAGATGATTCGAGATTACATTTTGGATTGGAGATGCTTAATGTAGGTCTGGAAGGAGAGTTTACAGTCTAACCAGACACGTAGGTATTTGTAGTTGCCCACATATTCAAGGTCAGAACCGTCCAGAGTAGTGATGCTGGACGGGCGGGTAGGTGCGGGCAGCGATCGGTTGAAGAGCATGCATTTAGTTATACTTGCATTTAAGAGCAGTTGGAGGCCATGGAAGGCGAATTGTATGGCATTGAAGCTCGTCTGGAGGTTAGTTAGCACAGTGTCCAAAGAAAGCCAGAAGTACACAGAATGGTGTCGTCTGCGTAGAGGTGGATCAGAGAACCGCAGCAAGAGCGACATCATTGATGTATACATAGAAGAGAGTCGGCCCGAGAATTGAACCCTGTGGCACTGCCAGAGGTCCGGACAACAGGCCCTCCGATTTGACACACTGAACTCTATCAGAGAAGTAGTTGGTGAACCAGGCGAGAAAGTCATTTGAGAAACCAAGGCTGTTGAGTTTGCTGATAAGAATGTGGTGATTGACAGAGTCGAAAGCCTTGGCCAGGTCGATGTATACGGCTGCACAGTATTGTCTCTTATCGATGGCAGTTATGATATCATTTAGGACCTTGAGCGTGGCTGAGGTGCACCCATGACCAGCTTGGAAGCCAGATTGCATAGTGGAGAAGGTACGGTGGGATTCGTAATGGTCGGTGATTTGTTTGTTAATTTGGCCTTCGAAGACCTTAAAAATGCAGGGTAGGATAGATACAGGTCTGTAGCAGTTTGGGTCTAGAGTGTCTCCCCCTTTGAAGAGGGGGATGACCGCGCCAGCTTTCCAATCTTTGGGGATCTCAGACGATACGAAAGAGAGGTTGAACAGGCTAGTAATAGGGGTTGCAACAATTTCGGCAGATCATTTTAGAAAGAGAGGGTCCAGATTGTCTAGCCCGGCTGATTTGCAGGGGTCCAGATTTTGCAGGTCTTTCAGAACATCAGCAATCTGAATTTGGGTGAAGGACAAATGGGGGAGGCTTGGGCGAGTTGTTGTGGGGGGTGCAGGGCAGTTGACCGGGGTAGGGGTAGCCAGGTAGAAAGCATGGCCAGCCGTAGAAAAATGCTTATTGAAATTCTCAATTATCGTGGATTTATCATTGGTGACAGTGTTTCCTAGCCTCAGTGCAGTGGGCAGCTGGGTGAAGGTGCTCTTATTCTCCATGGACTTAACACATATACATATATATATATATATATATATAAATGAGCGAAAGAGAGAGAGAGATATACATAGATGAGAGAAAGAGATACAGTTGAAGTCAGAAGTTTACATACACCTTAGCCAAATAATTTAAACTCAGTTTTTCACAATTCCTGACATTTAATCTGTGTAAAAATTCCCTGTTTAAGGTCAGTTGGGATCACCACTCTATTTTAAGAATGTGAAATGTCAGAATAATAGTGGAGAATTATTTATTTCAGCTTTTATTTCTCTCATCACATTCCCAGTGGGTCAGAAGTTTACATACACTCAATTAGTATTTGGTAGCATTGCCTTTAAATTGTTTAACTTGGGTCAAACGTTTTGGGTAGCCTTCCACAAGCTTCCCACAATAAGTTGGGTAAATTTTGGCTCATTCCTCCTGACAGAGCTGGTGAAACTGAGTCAGGTATGTAGGCCTCCTTACTCGCACACGCTTTTTCAGTTCTGCCCACAAATTGTCTATAGGATTGAGGTCAGGGCAATGTGATGGCCACTCCAATACCTTGGCTTTGTTGTCCTTAAGCCATTTGCTCCAACTTTGGAAGTATGCTTGGGGTCATTGTCCATTTGGAAGACCCATTTGCGACCAAGCTTTAACTTCCAGACTGATATCTTGAGATGTTGCTTCAATATATCCACATAATTTTCCATCCTCATGATGCCATCTATTTTGTGAAGTGCACCAGTCCCTCCTGCAGCAAAGCACCCCCACAACATGATGCTGCCATCCCCGTGCTTCACGGTTGGGATGGTGTTCTTCTGCTTACAAGCCTCCCCCTTTATCCTCCAAACAGTTATATTTTTGTTTCATCAAACCAGAGGACATTTCTCAAAAAAGTATGCTCTTTGTCCCCTTGTGCAGTTGCAAACCGTAGTCCGGCTTTTATGGCGGTTTTGGAGCAGTGCCTTCTTCCTTGCTGAGCGGCCTTTCAGGTTATGTCGATATTGGACTCGTTTTACTGTGGATATAGATACTTTTGTACCTGTTTCCTACAGCATCTTCACAAGGTCCTTTGCTGTTGTTCTGGGATTGATTTGCACTTTTCGCACCAAAGTACGTTCATCTCTAGGAGACAGAACGCGTCTCTTTCCTGAGCAGTATGACGGCTGCGTGGTCCCATGGTGTTTATACTTGCGTACTATTGTTTGTATAGATGAATGTGGTACCTTCATGCGGGTTGGAAATTGCTCCCAAGAATGGACCAGACTTATGGAGGTCTACAATTTTTTTTCTGAGGTCTTGGCTGATTTCTTTTGATTTTCCCATGATGTTAAGAAAAGAAGGCACTGAGTTTGAAGGTAGGCCTTGAAATACATCCAGAAGTCAAACCTCCAATTTGACTCAAATGATGTCAATTAGCCTATCAGAAGCTTCTAAAGCCATGACATAATTTTCTGGAATTTTCCAAGCTGTTTAAAGGCACAGTCAACTTAGTGTCTGTAAACGTATGACCCACTGGAATTGTGATACAGTGAATTATAAGTGAAATAATCTGTCTGTAAACTATTGTTGGAAAAATTACTTGTGTCATGCACAAAGTAGATGTCCTAACCGACTTGCCAAAACTATAGTTTGTTAACAATATTTTTTTTTTTGTGTTTGAAAAACGAGTTTTAATGACTCTAACCTAAGTGTATGTAAACTTCCGACTTCAACTGTATGTATAGATACCATACAGCGTGTAAATGCAAGTATTCCCCATAACTGTGCCTCAAAACCAAATATTTTCTTGGCCCACCACTCTACCCTGGACTTGAACAGCCTCTATGAACAGGTCCACCTATTCAAGGCAGCAGTGCCCACTTTCGCCCGTTCTCTAAAGGACATCGCTCTCAAACGCAGCCCCAACAATTCACACAGGAGCAACAGATCAATAGACACCCCGCCCAGACCAGCGAGACACTCTCCCAGACCTGTGGGACCTTGCCCCTGAACCTACACAGAGGACCCACGCCGAGAGGACCTACATCCAGACCACAACATCACCAGCCACATACACACCCCCACCTCAACCAATCAACACCCCCAAGTCAACCATGCCCACCCCATGCACCCGACCCCCGCAAAGAGGGCCTCAACATGGAAGTCACACATACGTCCAGGCCATGAGCGGGCAAACAGGCCCAACCCCCACTCTTACACTAGCCCAAGCCAAATGGCATGTATCAGATGCTCAGCAGGCTCTGCTCACACTTACTGGCCTGAGGCCAAACCACACGACCAACACTTGATGGAACACAAAGCCTTCACTATCTCATCCTGGAATATCCAAGGACTGAGGTCATCTGCCTTTGACCTGAAGAGCAGGTACCTGGACTTCATCAAAGAAATCAGAAATACAGACATTGTCATCCTACAAGAAACCTGGTTGATGAGACGGACCCAGTGGTTGCCCTCTAGGTTACAGAGAGTTGGTAGTCCCATCCACCAAACTACCAGGTGTGAAACAGGGAAGGGACTCAGGGGGTATGCTAATTTGGTATAGAGCAGACCTAACTCACACCATTAAATTAATCAAGACAGGAATATTTTACATTTGGCTAGAATTCAAAAGGAAATGATCTTAACAGAGAAAAATGTCCTCCTGTGTGCTACCTATATCCCCCCACTAGAATCCCCATACTTTAATGAAGACAGCTTCTCTATCCTGGAGGGGGAAATCAATCATTTCCAGGCCCAGGGACATGTACTAGTCTGTGGCGACCTAAATGCCAGAACCGGACAAGAACCTGATACCCTCAGCACACAGGGGGACAAACACCTGCCTGGAGGTGACAGCATTCCCTTCCCCATATGCTCCCCTAGGCACAACTATGACAACATAACCAACAAAAACGGGTCACAACTCCTGCAGCTCTGTCGCACGCTGGGTATGTACATAGGAGTCCCCTCGAAGCCTACCATTGACTATGTGAGCTACACCTATAGCTCATCTCTTGGCAGGAGTACTGTAGGCTACTTTATCACTGACCTCAACCCAGAGTCTCTCAGAGTGTTCACAGTCAGCCCACTGACACCCCTATCAGACCACAGAAAAATCAGTCTACCTGACACTCAATCGTGTTAACCCTCGCAAGGCTGCAGGCCCAGACGGCATCCCCAGCCGTGTCCTCAGAGCATGCGCAGACCAGCTGGCTGGTGTGTTTACGGACATAGTCAATCAATCCTTATCCCAGTCTGCTGTTCTCACATGCTTCAAGAGGGCCACCATTGTTACTGTTCCCAAGAAAGCTAAGGTAACTGAGCTAAATGACTACCGCCCCGTAGCACTCACTTCCGTCATCATGAAGTGCTTTGAGAGACTAGTCAAGGACCATATCACCTCCACCCTACCTGACACCCTAGACCCACTCCAATTTACTTACCACCCCAATAGGTCCTCAGACGACGCAATCGCAATCACACTGCCCTAACCCAACTGGACAAGAGGAATACCTATGTAAGAATGCTGTTCATTGACTACAGCTCAGCATTTCACACCATAGTACCCTACACACTCGTCATTAAGCTCGAGACCCTGGGTCTCGACCCCGCCCTGTGCAACTGGGTCCTGGACTTCGTGACGGGCCGCCCCCAGGTGGTGAGGGTAGGTAACAACATCTCCACCCCGCTGATCCTCAACACTGGGGCCCCACAAGGGTGCGTTCTCAGCCCTCTCCTGTATTCCCTGTTCACCCACGACTGCATGGCCATGCACGCCTCCAACTCAATTATCAAGTTTGCAGATGACACTACAGTGGTCGGCTTGATTACCAACAACGACGAGACGGCCTACAGGGAGGAGGTGAGGGCCCRCGGAGTGTGGTGTCAGGAAAATAACCTCACACTAAATGTCAACAAAACAAAGGAGATGATCGTGGACTTCAGGAAACAGCAGAGGGAGCAGCCCCTATCCACATCGACGGGACAGTAGTGGAGAGGGTGGAAGGTTAAGTTCCTCGGATACACATCACGGACAAACTGAAATGGTCCACCCACACAGACAGCGTGGTGAAGAAGGCGCAGCAGCGACTCTTCAACCTCAGGAGGCTGAAGAAATTCGGCTTGTCACCAAAAACACTAATTTCTTCCCACAGGGTCATGAGGTGAAACAGGGATGCAGCTTAAGCACAACCCTCTTCAACATATACAGTGGGGAGAACAAGTATTTGATACACTGCCGATTTTGCAGGTTTTCCTACTTACAAAGCATGTAGAGGTCTGTAATTTTTATCATAGGTACACTTCAACTGTGAGAGACAGAAATCTAAAACAAATATCCAGAAAATCACATTCTATGATTTTTTAAGTAATTCATTTGCATTTTATTGCATGAAAAAAGTATTTGATACATCAGAAAAAGCAGAACTTAATATTTGGTACAGAAACCTTTGTTTGCAATTACAGAGATCATACATTTCTGTAGTTCTTGACCAGGTTTGCACACACTGCAGCAGGGATTTTGGCCCACTCCTCCATACAGACCTTCTCCAGATCCTTCAGGTTTGGGGGCTGTCGCTGGCAATACGGACTTTCAGCTCCCTCCAAAGATTTTCTATTGGGTTCAGGTCTGGAGACTGGCTAGGCCACTCCAGGACCTTGAGATGCTTCTTACGGAGCCACTCCTTAGTTGCCCTGGCTGTGTGTTTCGGGTCGTTGTCATGCTGGAAGACCCAGCCACGACCCATCTTCAATGCTCTTACTGAGGGAAGGAGGTTGTTGGCCAAGATCTCGCGATACATGGCCCCATCCATCCTCCCCTCAATCGGTGCAGTCGCCCTGTCCCTTTGCAGAAAAGCATCCCCAAAGAATGATGTTTCCACCTCCATGCTTCACGTTGAGATGGTGTTCTTGGGTTGTACTCATCCTTCTTCTTCCTCCAAACACGGCGAGTGAGTTTAGACCAAAAAGCTATATTTTTGTCTCATCAGACCACATGACCTTCTCCCATTCCTCTCTGGATCATCCAGAGGGTCATTGGCAAACTTCAGAAGGGCCTGGACATGCGCTGGCTTGAGCAGGGGGACCTTGCGTGTGCTGCAGGATTTTAATCCATGACGGCGTAGTGTGTTACTAATGGTTTTTCTTTGAGACTGTGGTCCCAGCTCTCTTCAGGTCATTGACCAGGTCCTGCCGTGTAGTTCTGGGTTGATCCCTCACCTTCCTCATGATCATGATGCCCCACGAGGTGAGATCTTGCATGGAGCCCCAGACCAAGGGCGATTGACCGTCATCTTAATTCTTCCATTTTCTAATAATTGCGCCAACAGTTGGTTGCCTTCTCACCAAAGCTGCTTGCCTATTGTCCTGTAGTCCATCCTAGCCTTGTGCAGGTCTACAATTTTATCCCTGATGTCCTTACACAGCTCTCTGGTCTTGGCCATTGTGGAGAGGTTTGAGCTGTTGATTGCGTGTGTGGACAGGTGTCTTTTATACAGGTAACGAGTTCAAACAGGTGCAGTTAATACAGGTAATGAGTGGAGAACAGGAGGCTTTCTTAAAGAAAAACGAACAGGTCTGTGAGAGCCGGAATTCTTACTGGTTGGTAGGTGATCAAATACTTATGTCATGGCAATTAAAATGCAAATTAATTACTTAAAAATCATACAATGTGATTTTCTGGATTTTTGTTTTAGATTCCGTCTCTCACAGTTGAAGTGTAACTATGATAAAAATTACAGACCTCTACATGCTTTGTAAGTAGGAAAACCTGCAAAATCGGCAGTGTATCAAATACTTGTTCTCCCCACTGTATATCAACGAATTGGCAAGGGCACTAGAAAAGTCTGCAGCACCCTACTATAATCTGAAGTCAAATGTCTACTGTTTGCTGATGATCTGGTGCTTCTGTCACCAACCAAAAAAGGTCCAGTCGCCAGGACCACAAATACAAATTCCATCTAGACACTGTTACCCAAGAGCACACAAAAAAACTACACATACCTTGGCCTAAACATCAGTGCCACAGGTAACTTCCACAAAGCTGTGAACAATCTGAGAGACAAGGCAAGAAGGGCCTTCTATTCCACCAAAAGGAACATAAAATTCGACACACCAATTAGGATCTGGCTAAAAATACTCAAATCAGTTATAGAACCCATTGGTCTGTGGTCCGCTCACCAACCAAGAATTCACAAAATGGGACAAACACAAAATTGAGACTCTGTATGCAGAATTCTGCAAAGATATCCTCTGTGTACAACGTAGAACACCAAATAATGCATGCAGAGCAGAATTAGGCAGATACCCACTAATTATCAAAATCCAGAAAAGAGACGTTAAATTCTACAACCACCTAAAAGGAAGCGATTCCCAAACCTTCCATAACAAAGCCATCATCTACATAGCGATGAAGTTGGAGAAGAGTCGGCTAAGCAAGCTGGTCCTGGGGCTCTGTTCACAAACACAAACACACCCGACAGAGCCCCAGGATAGCAACACAATTAGACCCAACCAAATTATGAGAAAACAAAAAGATAATTACTTGACACATTGGAAAGAACTAACAGAGCAAACTAGAAGGCTATTTAGCCTTAAACAGAGAGTACACAGTGGCAGAATACCTAACCACAGTGACTGACACAAACTTAAGGAAAGCTTTGACTATGTACAGACTCAGTGAGCATAGTCTTGCCTTTGAGAAAGGCCACCGTATTCAGACCTGGCTCTCAAGAGAAGACAGGCTATGTGCACACTGCCCACAAAATGAGGTGGAAACTGAGCTGCACTTCCTAACCCAATGTATGACCATATTAGAGACACATATTTCCCTCAGATTACACAGACAAAGATTTCGAAAATAAACCCGATTTTGATAAACTCCCACCGGGTTAAATACCACTTTGTGCCATCACAGAAGCAACATTTGTGACCTGTTGCAACAAGAAAAGGTCAACCAGTGAAGAACAAACATCATTGTAAATACTAGAGGTCGACTGATTAGGATTTTTCAACGCCGATACCGATACCGATTGTTGGAGGACCAAAAAAAGCCAGTACCGATTAATCGGACGATTTTTAAAAATGTATTTGTAATAATGACAATTACAATACTGAATGAACACTTATTTTAACTTAATATAATACATCAATAAAATCAATTTAGCCTCAAATAAATAATGAAACATGTTCAATTTGGTTTAAATAATGCAAAAACAAAGTGTTGGAGAAGAAAGTAAAAGTGCAATATGTGCCATGTAAGAAAGCTAACGTTTAAGTTCCTTGCTCAGAACATGAGAACATATGAAAGCTGGTGGTTCCTTTTAACATGAGTCTTCAATATTCCCAGGTAAGAAGTTTTAGGTTGTATTTATTATAGGAATTATAGGACTATTTCTCTCTATACCATTTGTATTTCATTAACCTTTGACTATTGGATGTTCTTATAGGCACTTTAGTATTGCCAGTGTAACAGTATAGCTTCCATCCCTCTCCTCGCTCCTACCTGGGCTCGAACCAGGAACACAATGACAAAAGCCACCCTCGAAGCAGCGTTACCCATGCAGAGCAAGGGGAATAACTACTCCAAGTCTCAGAGCGAGTGACGTTTGAAACGCTATTAGCGCGCACCCCGCTAACTAGCTAGCCATTTCACATCGGTTACACCAGCCTAATCTCAGGAGTTGATAGGCTTGAAGCACAGCGAAGAGCTTCTGGCAAAACGCAGGAAAGTGCTGTTTGATGAATGCTTACGAGCCTGCTGCTGCCTACCACCGCCAGACTGCTTTATCAAATCATAGACTTAGTTATAACATAACACAGAAATACGCGCCATAGGTCATTAATATGGTCGAATCCGGAAATTATCATCTTGAAAACAAGACGTTTATTCTTTCAGTGAAAGACGGAACTGTTCCGTACTATATCTAACGGGTGGCATCCATAAGTCTAAATATTCCTGTTACATTGCACAACCTTCAATGTAATGTCATAATCATGTAAAATTCTGGCAAATTAGGCGGCCGAAACTGTTGCGTATACACTGACTCTGCGTGCAATGAACGCAAGAGAAGTGACACAATTTCACCTGGTTAATTATGCCTGCTAACCTGGATTTCTTTTAGTTAAATATGGAGGTTTAAAATATATACTTCTGTGTATTGATTTTAAGAAAGGRATTGATGTTTATGGTTAGGTACAGATTGGAGCAACGATACGCACCGCATCGATTATATGCAACGCAGGCCACGCTAGAAATCAACCATGTGTAGTTAACTAGGGATTATGATTGATTGATTGTTTTTTATAAGATAAGTTTAATGCTAGCTAGCAACTTACCTTGGCTTCTACTGCATTCGCGTAACAGGCAGGCTCCTCGTGGAGTGCAATGTAATCAGGTGGTTAGAGCGTTGGACTAGTTAACCGTTAACTGTAAGGTTGCAAGATTGAATCCCCCGAGCTGACAAGGTAAAAATCTGTCGTTCTGCCCCTGAACGAGGCAGTTAACCCACCGTTCCTAGGCCGTCATTGAAAATAAGAATGTGTTCTTAACTGACTTGCCGAGTTAAATAAAGATTAAATAAAAGGTGTCCAAAAATACCGATTTCCGATTGTTATGAAAACTTGAAATCGGTCCTAATTAAATCGGCCATTCCGATTAATCGGTCGACCTCTAGTAAATACAACCCATATTTATGCTTATTTATTTTCCCTTTTGTACTTTAACCATTTGTACATCGTTACAACACTGTATATATACATAATATTATTTTGGAACTTCTGTGAGTGTAATGTTTACTGTTCATTTTTATTGTTTATTTCACTTTTGTATATTATCTACTTCACTTGCTTTGGCAATTTTAACATGTGTGTCCCATGCCAATAAAGCCCATTGAATTATAGAGAGAGAGAGAGACAGACAGAAAGAGACAGACACAGAGAGAAGGACAGACAGAGAGAAGGACAGACAGAGAGAAGGACAGACAGAGAGAAGGACAGACAGAGAGAAGGACAGACACAGAGAGAAAGACACAGAGAAAGAGACACAGAGAGCGAGAGACAGACACAGAGAGAGAGAGAGAGAGAGAGAGACACAACATATTACATCTGTCGAAGTAATGCCTTACTGAGAAGACGGAAAAACATGACCTTGCCTGACAGATTTACAAGTATCGAATCTCATTTCCTAACAACAGAGCTCCGGTTAAAAAATTTACACAAAGGAGCCCAGAAGTGATAGCCTTGCAATCTTGCTAAATCCACCTCCACATCTGTTTGGAAAGGAAGAGCAATGCAAGGCTTTGAAGCCAAACATTGCAACAATAAATTCTGTGGGCAGCATGTAATTTAGCTGGGTCCTTTTGTAGGTTTCGTGCAGGACAGGCAGATGCAAAGAGAGCAGGTTTCAATCACAGAGGTGATACAGTTCCAGGGAGCAGGGAATGGATAGTAACTCAAGTCTTGTGATGGGGAGAGAGGACACGTATGCATACTGATGCCACACACAAGCTGCTGCTACTACTGTCTATTACTGTTGCCTAGTTTCTTTACCCCTTCCACCTGTATACAGAGCCTTCAGAAAGTATTCACACCCCTCAACTTTTTCCACATTTTGTTGTGTTACAGTCTGAATATAAAATGGATGAAATTTAGATTTTGTGTCACTGATCTATACATAAAACCCCATAATGTCAATAGTGGAATAATGTTTTAGATTTGTTTTTCAAATTAATAAAAAATTAAAACTGAAATGTCTCGAGTCAATAAGTATCCAACCCCTTTGTTATTGCAAGCCTAAATAAGTAGAAAAAGGAAACATTTGCTTAACTAGTCACATAATAAGTTGCATGGACTCACTCTGTGTAATAATAGTGTCTAACATGATTTTTGAATGACTACTTCAAACTCTGAACCTCACACATACAGATGATTGTAATGTTCCTCAGTCGAGCAGTACATCAAAGGACATATTTCCACCGGTCTAAAGTCCATTCCTAGTGTTTCTTGGCCCAAGCAAGTCACCTCTTCTTATTGGTGTCCTTTACTAGTGGTTTCTTTGCAGCAATTTGCAGAGGCTCCCGAGTCGCACAGCGGTCTAAGGCACTGCATCTCAGTGCTAGAGGCGTCACTACAGACTTTGGTTCGTTCCCGGGCTGCATCACAACCGGCCGTGATCGGGAGTCCCATAAGGCGGCGCACAATTGGCTCAGTGTTGTCCGGGTTAGGAGAGGGTTTGGCCGTGGTAGGCCGTCATTGTAAAATAAGAATTTGTTCTTAACTGACTTGCTCAGTTAAAACAGTTAAAAAAGAAAAGAAAATTAAGGCCTGATTCACGCAGTCTCCTCTGTTTGTCTGTTACTTGAACTCTGTGAAACATTTATTTGGGCTGCAATCTGAGGTGCAGTTAACTATAATGAACTTATCCTCTGCAGCAGAGGTAACTGCGGTTCTCATGAGAGCCAGTTTCATCATACTGCTTGTTGCTTTTTGCGACTGCACTTGAAAAAAAAAAATCTTGACATTTTCGGGATTGACTGACCTTCATGTCTTAAAGTAATGATGGACTGTCGTTTCTCTTTGCTTATTTGAACTGTTCTTGCCATAATATGGACTTGATATTTTACCAAATAGGATTAAATTCTGTATACCAACTCTACCTTGTCACAACAACTGATTGGCTTAACAAGGAACGCCTGTTAATTGAAATGCATTCCAGGTGACTACCTCGTGAAGCTGGTTGAGAGAATGCCAAGAGTGTGCAAAGCTGTCATCAAGGCAAAGGGTGGCTAACAGTTTTTTGGTTACTACATGATTCCATGTGTTATTTCATAGTTTTGATGTCTTCACTACTATTCTACAATGTAGAAAATGAGTAGACATGTAGAACATTTTTGACTGGTACTGTATATAATTTCTGTGGAAGATAGGTGAGACCATTGCATACCTCCTATAAAACAGGAAATTTATACTTAGTGATAAACTCACAAGGGGAGGTTAAGGAAGCTTTCAACAGTACATGAATACAGAGCAGGGGTTGGTACAGAAAACAGCAATTTTCGAGTAACATAATCAGAACTGAGAACAAAAGTGATCTATACTGTTCCAGAACAGAATCGTGCATTATTTTAAAAGCATGGGAAGGGAATTTGTATCCAGTCCAACAAAAAATGCAACAAAGCACGCAGGCAAAGCCATCACTGTCATTCAGAAACTTATTCCAGTGTCTGCCTGCCAGCTGAAAAGCTTTGCCAATGTGTGCGTAAGCTACCTGCCCATCCCCCTCCAAAGCAGTCTAGTAGCCTACTGACATTACAGTGAATTTATGTCAATCACGAGGCTTGTTTGAAATTTCATCGCCGCAAGAAAGTGTTCAGCAACAGAGTGATCAATTTAAGATATTACATCTACACTATAATATATTATATGATCTTCAACGGGGCAAATGTTCCATCCGGCTGTATAATTTATCTGAACTTGCTCAACTATCATACGGCCTATAGCAGACTAAAGGTCTGAACAACCTCTAGTTGCAACTCCTAACTGTTGAGATTAACAAAATAAATGTATTATTGTGCTCAGAGCCTTAAAGACAAAACCAGGTCCCCAAATCATTGTACAAACCAGGCAGAAACCAAAACGTACACCCAGGAGGGGCCCCAGGAAACCCTGCTCTGTGTTGGCTGTGTTCCAAAATGGCACCCAATTCCCTATAAAGTGCACTACTTTTGACAAGTGTAGAATCATGCACAGGCATGACATTTAAGCCAGAGCCCTACCCATGGTAACAATATTCAGGCCCTACCCAGGATCCATTGCTTCTGCCAAATTTGTGGCATTGCCCTGCCTAATCATTTTTTATACATTTGAGTCATTTAGCAGACTCTTATCCAGATAGACTTACAGGAGCAATTAGGGTTAAGTGACTTGCTTGTCAGATTTTTCAACTAGTTGACTCAGGTATTCGAACCAGCGACCTTTCAGTTGAAGCCCAGTGCTCTTAACTGTTAGGCTACCTGCCGCCACGATATCAGTAGTAACTTCCTCTCTGCATGTGAGTAGCCAGAGCAACTCGTATCTTGTCGACTCAGACAATTTTCTGGAATTATATTTGAAGAAGTTGAAGCACTTCTGACAATGTTATGATCTTAGTAAGATAAGAATACACAGCGGCACTGCGCAGCAAATGGCTCAGCTTCAAAATGATACCCCCGCCCGTGCCCTAGTTATTGAAGAAAATAAATAGGCTTGGCCCAGCATCAGATCCCGTCGGGCTTGGGCCGGGTAGCAGGGATCTAAGCTCTTGTCAAAAGTAGTTAACTATGTAGGGAGTGGGGTGCCATTTAGGACGCAACCTAGCCCTTTAATGACCACGGGAAAAGTGAGCCCTCTGGATTCACCGTGCGCTCCACTTGCTCGCTACAGAAGAGATGAGAAAATACATCAAACTCAAAAGGACTCTATGAAAATTGCACACGGAAAACTACCAACAATGTCATTCTTTCTTGCCGATCCATTATGTGAGGGAGGGAGAGGGGGATAGGGAGAAAAGCAATAGAGCAGGGTAGTCCTCTGTTCTAGGGCACGCTTGAAAAAACGGCATTGAATGAAAAGGCTTTTACCGCAGCCCGGAGAGTCTCAGCGTAAGAGGTTTTATGACGAGTGATGCCAAAAATCTATTGACAGATTTGTTTTCTCCTAGTGTACCTAGGAAGCATGCAGTTAGCCCAGATGTCATCCTCTCCAGTGCGGTTTAGAGTCTCCGATTTCAGAGCTTTTGGAGACTGCCAAAATAAAAGGGTCCCAAGCCGTCAGGTAGAAGGGACGACGGGTTATGTGATAGGACTGGGAATTGCCATGGACCTCCCGATACGATATAACAATACTCAAGTGCCTATACGATATGTATTGTGATTCTATATGTATTGCGATTTGAAAATGCGATGTTATTGCAATTTGATGTTCCAAACATATTGCTCACTATGTCTGCAGCAGAGAGACAAGAGACAGCATGACAAATTAGTTTTGATCACTCATGGAATTAAGTTTAGTCAGGGTAAGATTTAGCTTACCATGTTTTTATATATTTTATATGTCTATTTAAAGTGAGTGACTTTAAACTCACCGACAGAACACACCTAGCCTACAGTTACCTAAGATCACCTTTACATCTAGCTAATGTCTGTGGGTGAGAAATGTGGGGAATATTTTGTGAGAAGAATGTTAATGCTTTTTGTGTATTCGCCACGTACAGGTTACAGCAGGTGTAAACGATGCAGCGAAACGCTTACTTTAGGCTCCTTCAACATTGCAATTCAAATATCAATAATAAGTAGGTAGTATACATAGTAATAAAACTGATATGTACACAATAGGATATACAGAATAAATTATAATCTGCAATGTCAAATATGACTATTTACGATGGTGCCTGACGGGAGGGCTGCAGTCTTATCGGCTCTTAACCAACGATGCTATTTTGTTTGCTTTTCGCGTAGTTCGTAACTTGTTTTGTACATATTGTTGCTGCTACCGTCTCTTCTGACCGAAAAGAGCTTCTGGACATCAGAACTGTGATTGCTCACCTCAAACTGGACGAAGAGTTCTTCTTCAATGAGTCGGACGGGAAGGATATACAGACACCCGACCAGGCCCAGATCCCCGTGTTTCGCTGGAGAAGGAAACTGAGATTTTGTGGAAAAAGATCAGGGTGACTTGCGAGGATCAGGCGACGAGTGGCTAATCTGCCCTTGCCTTCCGTCCTGCTAGCTAATGTTCAATTGCTGAAAAATAAATGGGACGAGCTGAAAGCACGTATATCCTACCAACGGGACATTAAAAACTGTAATATCTAATGTTTCACCGAGTCGTGGCTGAACGACAACATTAATAACATACAGCTGGCGAGTTATACACTCTATCGGTATGACAGAACAGCAGCCTCTGGTAAGACATGGACCGGGGGCCTATGCATATATGTGAAGAACAGCTGGTGCACAATATCTAAGGAAGTCTCAAGGTTTTGCTCGCCTGAGGTACAGTATCTCATGAAAAGCTGTAGACCACACTATCTACCTAGAGTTTTCATCTGTATTTTTCGTAGTTGTCCACATACTACCACAGACCGATGCTGGTACTAAAACCGCGCTCAATGAGCTGTATACCGCCATAAGCATACAGGAAAACGCTCATCCAGAGGTGGTACTAGTAGTGGCCGGGGATTTTAATACAGGCAATCTTAAATCAGTTTTAGTTCATTTCTATCAGCATGTTAAACGTGCAACCAGAAGAAAAACATTTCTAGACCACCTTTACTCCACACACAGAGATGCGTACAAAGCTCTCCCTCACCCTCCATTTGGCAAATCTAACCATAATTATATCCTCCTGACTCCTGCTTACAAGCAAAAATTAAAGCAGGAAGCCACAGTGACTCTGACCAAAAAAAGTGGTCATATGAAGCAGATGCTAAACTACAGGACTGCTTTGCTAGCAGAGACTGGAATAGATTCCGGGATTCTTCCAATGGCATTGAGGAGTACACCACATCAGTCACTGGCTTTATCAATAAGTGCAAAGAGGACGTCGTCCCCACAGTGACTGCAAGTGCATACCCCAACCAGAAGCCATGGATTACAGGCAACATCCGCACTGAGCTAAAGGGTAGAGCTGCCGCTTTCAAGGAGCGGGACTCTAACCCGGAAGCTTATAAGAAATCCCGCTATACCCTTTGACGAACTGTCAATACAGTACTAAGATCGAATCGTACCACACCGGCTCCGACGCTCGTTGGATGTGGCAGGGCTTGCAAACTACTACAGACTACAAAGGGAAGCACAGCCGAGAGCTGCCCAGTGACACAAGCTTACCAGACGAGCTAAATAACTTCTATGCTCGCTTCGAGGCAAGTAACACTGAAACATGCATGAGCACCAGCTGTTCCAGACGACTGTGTGATCACGCTCTTCGCAGCCGATGTGAGTAAGACCTTCAAACAGGTCAACATTCACAAGGCCGCATGGCCAGACGGATTACCAGGACGTGTACTCCGAGCATCACCAACTGGCAAATGTCTTCAATGACATGTACAACCTCTCCCTGTCTGAGTCTGTAATACCAACATGTTTCAAGCTGACCACCATAGTCCCTGTGCCCAAGAACATTAAGGTAACCTGCCTAAATGACTACCGACCCGTAGCACTCACATCTGTAGCCATGAAATGCTTTGAATGGCTGGTCATAGCTTACATCAACACCATTATCCCAGAAACCCTAGACCCACTCCAATTTGCATACCGCACCAACAGATCCACAGATGATGCAATCTCTATTGCATTCCACACTGCCCTTTCACACCTGGACAAAAGGAACACCTACGTGAGAATGCGATTCATTGACTACAGCTCAGCGTTCAACACCATAGCGCCCTCAAAGCTAATCACTAAGCTAAAACCTATTACCCTTCAGGAGACTGAAAAGATTTGACATGGATCCTCAAAAGGTTTTACAGCTGCACCATCGAGAGCATCCTGACGGGTTGCATCACTGCCTCATATGGCAACTGCTCGGTCTTCGACCGCAAGACACGACAGAGGGTAGCGCGTACGGCCCAGTACATCCCCGGGGCCAAGCTTCCTGCCATCCAGGACTTTTATACCAGGTGGTATCAGAGGAAAGCCCTAAAAATTGTGTCTTGGTCGCGCAGTTGAATACATAGTATACAATTAATAGTATAGTAGTGGTGTGTCTGTATACCTTGAGCAAAAAAAAATGAAAATGCTCCTTCCCCTATGAAATGGGGTCATAATTAAATGTTCTTCTTGACAACCTCTCTGATTCTTTCCAAATGGCCTGGGCCCACAACACTCACATGATTAAAATGGTGTGTGTGTGTGTGTGTGTGTCACACTCAATGAAGAAAATAGAGGGCAGGGACCTGCACTTTCACTGTTGAATTAAAATAATGGTAATAAAACGAAGTGTACATTGTGCTTGCCACCAAGCCTGGCCGCTTGCCACTTTCCCAGTCACCATTGCACCCTCTAACAGCCCTCAGTCTCTGTCCAATGAGAGGAAATGGCCAGTCCAGTAAACACTGTTTATTGAGTGTCGACGAGTAGGGTTGTTCAGTGAGGAATCAGAATGGAGGAAGAGATGGGTAACACATTATTTCAATATATAATGGCGATATGGATATACTAGCTGACAATAGGAGACCTTACTGAGTGGCACATATTCTTGCATAGTAAGAGACACCTAAATGGCTCGATTCTGCTATATGCAGCAATTTTCACTGCTTCACACTGTTTAGTTAACTGTAAAACTAAACGCGAGACTTCAACTATTGTCATTTTGATCTTCTTTGGTTTACAGTGGCACACAATTTCAGTCAATGGTCCCAAAAAATTAAACATCCTATTAATCATATGTATTTCAATAATTCACAAATATGCCCTTTTCCTGAAATATTCAACAAGGTATATTATGTTTAGCCTAATTTGATGGCTATATAGAGGATGTGGAATTACATAGAAATTGGAATAAGTTGTGGCTCTCGTTTTCAATTTTAAAAAAGAAAACCGCAATCCCCTAGCCTATACAAAGTGTCCTTGGAAACTGCCAGATAACACATGTTAGGGCATGAGGATCACTGAGACTATCAACAAGCTAACTGCTATTTACCAAACCATAGCACACAGACAAGAGTAGATACCACCATACTACCCTTTATCAGGAAAAGAAAGGTGTCCTTGAAAGTCAATACAGCCACAGGAAAGAAGGAGATGCTGAACCAGCTGCTAATACAGGAAATTAGGGAAATGACACATCTTGTTTTACTGTCAGCCCTGTTTTTGTATGTTTTGTTGTTGTACTTTTACCCTTTTTCTCCCCAATTGGTAGTTACAGTCTTGTCCCATCGCTGCAACTCTCCTACGGACTCTGGAGAGGTGAAGGTCGAGAGCCATGCGTCCTCCAAAACACGACCCTGCCAACCCCTTGACACACTGCTCGCTTACCCCGGAAGCCAATTGCACCAATGTGTCGGCGGCAGCGTTGTCCAGCTGGCGACCGAAGTCAGCTTGGAGGGGCTCGGCCCGCCACAAGGAGTCGCTAGAGCGAGATGGGACAAGGAAATCCGGGCCGGCCAAACCCTCCCCTAACGATGCAGGGCCATGGGTCTACCGGTCACGCCGCCTCATGGGTCTACCGGTCACGGCCGCCTGTGACAAAGCCTGAGATCAAACCCGGGTCTGTAGTGATGCCTCAAGCACTGCAATGCAGTGCCTTAGACCGCTGCGGCACCAGGGAGAGCCCTGTATGCTTACACCACCCACCTCCATTTGTAATGTGATCATAATGCGTATATTAGCTTTTGTGTGCGATAGAGCTGGTGTCTCTCTTTGGCATCAAAGGTAGGGGCCTGTATAGAGGTATATAGAGGGTCTCGTGGTACGTGTTGTTGCAGATAGGATTGGGTGAAATCACAGCTTGTTCCAGTGCAGAACCTCCAAATGAAACAACTTCCATCAAGTACCCACAGGGGTTTTACTCCATCAACCCACTGAGTCAGCCCATGCCCCAGTTTGTCAGTCTGAAATTACCTATACTCTAAAAAGAGCAGCCTCATGCCCCTGCATAAAATGTACAGCCATGTACAAGTCTTTGCACTCGTGGTTTGATGTTGCTTACAATGGTTGTGCTCAATAGCGGATAATATCCAGTTGTCTGTCAGAACCAATTCATTCAATCATTCCGGTGTAGATGTGGAGTGTATCCCTGCTGTATTTTTGCTATAGCTTGTTGATCAAAGATGCTGTTACATGTACTAAACTGGTGTTAAAGACGCGTTCAATCGAGGAAAAACAACTGCAAGTACAGCTACCTTGATATGATTGTATAGTAGCTGGAGGTAATAATATACATTCCGTTACACCTCGTCTCTGTCCCAAATGGCACCCTATTCCCTATTTAGTGCACTACTTTTGACTATTTTTGACCAGGGCCTATAGGGCTATGGTTAAAAGTAGTGAACTATGTCGGGAATAGGGTGCTATTTGGGATGTAGCCTCTGACAGGGTCTTCATCCACTTAGGTCCTCTGCTCATGAAAAGAAAACACTGACAACAAAACAAAAAAAACTCAAATTCAAATTCTACAAACTCAAATTCTATAATTGTATTAAGTCTCCATTCTAGTAAGGCTCTTGGTCAGGGGTCTATAGCAGGGGCATGTACACGATTTAAAGGGTATGCAATCTTTCTGTACAGCCCTGTTGGCACGCCAAACGGCAACTGACTCTCAAAGTCTTCCCGTTGATGTGTCGCATTACCAAAACCAGAGGGACTCAACAGTCGGTCACGGAGCCGACCACACACACACACACACACACAAAGAGCTCAGGGGGCCCAGAGGGCTGTGTGGTAGAGAGGGGGCCATGGTTGGAGCTAGCTCTTCATCATAATCCCAGAGTCAGCAAGTCAGGCCCGGAACATGAAGGGCTAAACACGGCCGGCCCTCCCCATCATCAGGAACCTTCATTACTACGACACAGGAGTCTGGCTTCATCCCAAATAGCACCCTATTCCCTATATAGTGCACTATTTTTGACCAGGTCTCATAGCATTCTGGTCAAAAGTAGTGCACTATATGGGGAATAGGGTGCCATTTCCATCGCAGACCTGGTAGATGATGTGGTAGAAGAGAAGAGGGAGGTGCCGACTACCAACAAAAGACTAGTGGGAGACAACCGTCTTACCCAAGGTCAAAAAAGAGCACGGGGAGGTAAGAAGAGGTGCGAAAACAAAGGGCTTTTAAGTTGTTTTTTTCTTTGAAGAAATTCTGCCAAGAACATTGAAACGGTACACCCGTAATGGGGGCTGCTAATCACATGACAATTTCATAAGGCAATCACCTCACAATTCATAATTGGAAAAATAGGTTATTGCTAAGTGCCAGTGTTCTCTTAGCGCAGATAGGCACAAAGCGCCTGTTTGAGGAATTCATGTCAGTGTGCAATGTCACATACTCTGAGTTATTTGGGCTCCCGAGTGGTGCAGCGGTCGAAGGCACTGCATCTCAGTGCTAGAGGTGTCACTACAGACACCCTGGTTCGAATCCAGGCTGTATCACAAACAGCCGTGATTGGGAGACCCATAGGGTGGCGCACAATTGGCCCTGTGTCGTCCGGGTTTGGCCGGTGTAGGCCGTCATTGTAAATAAAAATGTGTTCTTAACTGAATTGCCTAGTTAAAGGTTAAATAAATAATATATGTGTTGTCCAAAAGGAAGGGGAAAAAAACTCTTCTTTCACAAAGATTTATCAGCTTAAAAAAAGGAATTGGTGACAAAGAAATGACAATCCAAAAACAGGGATATATATTTTTTCAGTAAGGCATGCAACGGCGTAAGAGGACCGAGAAAATAGAACAAAGTAGATTAGATGTTCGTACTAAGCTGGATGGACAACCTCATGCAAGATAAGAGTTTTGTTCTTCCTATCAAATGAAGGAAGAGGGAGAAGAGATGTGTTATCATACGAGACAGACGCCGGCTCCCATGCAATCCCTTTACTCATACTAGAAAAGCAGATCAGAGGTCTTGCTGGAAGAACACCATGTTTGGAATTACAGACAAACAATTCATGATCAAATTTCTTGGCTGGTATTGTGGAGGCAAATGTAATGGGACAACGATTCAAAGCTGGCTATGCTGTTGGGAGGTGGGAAACAAAGTGGCATTTTGATCTCCCACAATTCAATTAATCATCCTTGAAATAAATCACTATGCTGCCACTGTATGATTCCTCGTTGTTGTAGAATTGTAGGCTACACTTTTTATCCACCATCTTCGAAAATAAATTGTACCGATACTCCGACAATTGAACCAAAGCTAAGAAAATCATTTGGATAGGCATTGAGATCTAAAAAGACACATCTATATGTAGAAATGGAGTACACTACTTATACAGCTCCCCAATCCCCTTTCACCCATATGTGGCCTCCCTCAAAACAGCACGTGGTATAGGCTTCCACTAAAGGCGAGCGATTAATTCACAAGCCTGTCCTTAAAACACACAGATGCCTAGATAAGATTAGCCGTAAATATGGCTGCACGCCGAAGATAAGAGGAAATGAATTTATTGTGTCTTTGGGGCATAGTTCCTCCAGAGTCCCATTGGTTTGACCTGAAACAGCTGCTCTTGACAAGCTGCTGGCTAATAATACTAATCAAAGAACTGCATGATGGCGACAAGCTCAGGACTGGCAGAGGCAAGTTAGACACTATACAACACTGCGGAGGCATGGCCTACTTTTCGTATCTCTGCCTCGTCTGTCAATGTCATCTCCGATCATGACTCCATGACAAATTCATGACATACAAAGTCTCCTTCTCTTCTTGGTCCTAGCGTTGCAGGCTGGTTCAAGATCTGCTGCTGCTAGTGTGTGGTGGATTAGTGGAAGGACAATGACAAGCCATCTCGTGGGGCTCATGACATGGGAGTGTGCCTCGCGGTTGGCGGCACACTGAACACCTGCTGTTTGATGGGCTGCTGGGAAACGAAGGAGGCTTTTCATCCAAGCTGAGCTCACACCAACCCCTGGACATCAATGGGCACTACTGAACATCTTTCCAATAAAGTAGACAAACACTGGTGTTATGAGCCAATGGATATCCGTTTCTATAAATCAGCCAAGCTTAGGGTTGCAAAGCCACGGGTCATTTACCAAAGTTACTGGGATTTTCAGTAATATTGGTAATTAACAGAAATCTATGACAATCTATGGTAACTTTGGTAAATTATATTTGAATAACTATAAAAAATATATATTTTATATATAGTTTATTTATTATATCTGTGTCCATATTCAAGAAAAAATGTAATTAATGAATGAAGCAACATCCACCTACGGCATTTTCAATTAACTCCGCAACTCTTCCAATTATTGACTGTGTTCACAACTGCCACAGGTTTGATGCCAAAACAATGAAAAACAAATACGTATTAACTTCTTGGAACTACAGGGGGTGCTGTTCCGCATTAGCATATTTGTGTCTCCAAATTAAACTGCCTCGTGCTAAATTCTTGATCGTACAATATGCATATTATTGTTATTATTGGATAGAAAACACCTTCTAGTTTCTATAGAAGTTGGAATTTTGTCTCTGAGTGGTACAGAACAATTTCTACAGCACTTTTCATGACAGGGTTCAGATTTCAGAAATTTTTACCTCTGATCTGGAGTCAGTTTTTAAGGCGACAGTGAATGCTATGAAGAAACCGACACTGCCTACGTCTTCCTTTGGGTGTCTGTACGTCATCACGTTTTCAATGGAATCGATGGGACATTCACAGCCATTATAAAAGACCAAAATGTATAGAGACCGTCCTTTCTCGTCGTGCGCGCCTGAAGCGTGAAGGCCATCGGACTTGCCTCGTTCCAAATCGTTGTCTAACACAAATATTTCTCCGGTCATGTTTTCAGTCGTTATAGTTGTTAAAAACATCATAATGTAGTTAATTTGAACCGTTTTATAGCAATTTAATCCGTTTAGTGCGATTTTGAGGAATTTCTTTGTTGTGCACTCTGAAAGTTTGGACACGTTTTGGGTGTCGGTCGTTGGTGGTGGACATTTCGAAGGACAGAGGACATCTATCGACCAAAAGACGTTTATAACATAGAAAGGATACATTGCCCAAGAATCTGATGGAAGAACAGCTCAAGTAAGCAATATTTAATATGATAATTCGTGTTTCTGTCGAAATATTTTAAACGCATATTTCGCCATTTTGTTTGGTATAGCTTCACTTGGCCAACCCTGTATTGAAAAGTAAGGATAATTTTAAAATGTAAATCAGCGGTTGCATTAAGAACTAATTTTGTCTTTCGATTGCTGTCAACCCTGTATTTTTTAGTCAAGTATATGATTAGCTTTCAATTAAACTAGATCACTCTGATAGTTGACGTCAGACATATTGAGGCTTGATTTCCTAGTATTTTTATTGTGTAACCACGGTTTTGTATGGCTAATAATGCACCTTTTCGAACAAACTGTATTGTATATTGTAAAATGATGTTACAGGAGTGTCATCGGAAGAATTCTGGAAGGTTAGTGAAAAAATTAATATATTTGGCGGTGATTACGTTATAGCGCTCTTTGGCTGGAATCGATGCTCTGGTAACGTTTGCACATGTGGTATGCTAACTTATCGATTTATTGTGTTTTCGCTGAAAAACGCTTAGAAAATCTGAAATATGGTCTGAAATCACAAGAACTGGGTCTTTCCATTGCTATGCTTTGTCTATTTTTATGAAATGTTTTATGATAAGTAAATTGGTCATACACGTTGCTCTATCTAGTAATTCTAGTCGATTTGCGATGGTCGGTGCAATTGTAAACTGTGATTTCTACCTGAAATATGCACTTTTTTCTAACAAAAACTATCCTATACCATGAATATGTTATCAGACTGTCATCTGAAGAGGTTTTTTCTTGGTTAGTGGATATCAATATCTTAGTTGAGCCGAATTGGTGATAGCACCTGAAGGAGTAAGAAACTGATGGAGTTAGAATAGTGGTGTATTTTGCTAACGTGTTTAGCTAATAGATTTACATATTTTGTCTTCCCTGTAAAACATTTTAAAAATCTGAAATGGTGGCTTTATTCACAAGATCTGTATCTTTCATCTGGTGTCTTGGACTTGTGATTTAATGATATTTAGATGCTACTATCTACTTGTGAAGCTATGCTAGCTATGCTAATCAGTGTGTGGGGGGATGGGGGGTGCTCCCGGACCCGGGGTAGAGGCTCGTTAGAGGTTAACATAGTATTTTTTACACTTTTTTTTACTGTCTATAAAAAATATTCATGTGGAAACCCTCATTAAAACACCAATGATATTCACTAAATGAATGGTTTATATTTAGATTAATGTTTAACAGATTTGTCATTCTTTGTAATTTTTCCCTGCAATAAGGCCACACCTAAATGGGCCACTAAATGTCTTGTGATAGATTGCATAAAATTGGTTTAATTAATCCTGGTGCAAGTTGCATGCTTTTCACCTCAGGTACACAGAGTTCCAAAGCAAGTCTCTCTCAATCACCCCTAGACTGTTGCTGTTAGATGCATTTACCTTGAAAGTCTGTGCACTATAGCGCTCGAGGACGAAGTGAGAAACACATGCACTTTACAAAGCCCACATTGGCAAACAGTTTTGAATGTCAATATATATATTTTTTAACCTTTACTTAACTAGGCAAGTCAGTTAAGAACAAATTCTTATTTTCAATGACGGCCTACATTGTTCATGCTCTAGGCCTACATTGTTGGATAAGTTGCCATTTTTGTATTTATTTTTACACATCTATTTTTGTGAGGCAGGAACACAAGTTCCGATCCCTTCCCCAGTTCCACCTCTTTGAATTTGGAGTCATGACAGGTAGGTGTCAAACTTTCGTAAATAGCAGAGATGTCAAGTTCTCCCTAACATAACTGTGTCACTGCCTAATACCCCAAAGTAAGCCAATGCTCTAAATTTGTCAAGGCACTCTTCATGCTTGTAAAACTTGACTAACATGGGAAATCGGAATATGAAACGGTATGCTCATAAATATGCAATGGCCCTTCTCAGCATCTATCTATCCATCAGTGGAGGCTGCTGAGGGGAGGYCGGCTCATAATAATGGCTGGAATGTAGCAAATGAAATGGCATCAAACACATGGAAACCATGCGTTTGATATCGTTTCACTCCAGCCATTATCACGAGCACGTCCTCCCCAATTAAGATGCCACCAACCTCCTGTGCTATCCATCTATCGCCTGATTATTCCCACATGGAACCTGCATCATGCGCAATATGTAAGTTACCATAAGGCATGGCTAAATTTAGCATGACGCGAATGACAGCTTTGAAATGAAAGAATGCAACGTGTTGAACACAAACCGTTACGCAACTTAAAGTCACCGCACCTTGACTATGTCGTTTATCAACTTTTCCACCTTAAATATTAGAGGTGAGTTTGCGAGACGAAAATTGTGCATAAAAACAAAACAAATTATGGAGTTGTCAAACGCTTTTGTGGCATTTTTCTCTACGCACAGCATCTTCGTCCTCTTTCATGTGGAACTAACCTCTGAGGTAGAAAATTGAAATTTTAACAGTACTCTGCCTTGTCTTCTTTTCCTTTCTCGTCCCCTCTCTTGTTTATTCCTTGAGAGTCATGTGTGCACCCAATGACCAGACCTGTACTGGTTTCAAGAACAAAGAACCTCCGGAAATATGTAAAGACGTCATTAACTATTTAAAACGTGTGTAGCGTATAGGAATATAAGAGGATTGACATTGCCCTTGTTTAGCTAAAACTGCCGCTGTGATTTAAGCTGAAAGTTACGATTTGGCAAAGACTGGGTGTGTATATTTTGCGCTAAAACAGCATGAGATTAAATGACCATTGTTATCCGTAATGTATAAGCTAGTCCTATGTCAGATACTCTGTGGACCAGTGGAGGCTGCTGAGGGGAGGACGGCTCATAATAATGGTTGGAATGGAGTCAATGGAATGGTGTCAAACACGTGGTTTTATGTGGTTGAAACCATTCCATTGACTCCATTCCAGCCATTATTATGAGCCGTCCTCCACTCAGCAGCCTCCACTGCTGTGGACGGTATTCATGACAGCAGCTCTGGCTCTGAGGGGGAGCTATAAATGAACCGGAGAGGTGGGCTTCACACCAGAGGAGAAAGAACACTAAACAACTCCAATTTATCATTCAATTGTAGTGCCACTGCAAAATCTAGAAAAATCTAGGTACAAGCATGCATGTATCAAAGGATCCACGCTGTGTACCTTAGCTCTGGGTTTAACACAATGGTCCCACTAAACGGGCATGAGCAGCTAACCTTGACCCCATTTTCTTCTGGATTACAGACTCTCTCTGACAGACAGGTCGCAGACTGGGAAGATGGATGGCTGTGTTTGTCCCGTAACATTGTCTAGATCCCAAATGGCACCCTATTCCCTAAATGCACTACTTCTGACCAGGGCCTATAGAGCTTTGGTCAAAAGTAGTGCACTATACAGGGAATGGGGTGCCATTTGGGACACAGCCATTGAGCAGACGCGTGCCACAAGCAACACTCCTATATTGGCATCAGGTAGATGCTACAGGTCCGTCAAAGAGTCCTGTGCAGTAGAGTACACTGTGGTACACAGAAAACAAAAAAAATCTGTGTTCTAATTGGGCAAGTTTAGTTTCTCTCCCTTTTTCAAAACATTTTCTCCCTACTGAACATGACCCTGCTTGGCACATCATTTTTTCCCCCTGAAAGCGGTCACCCTTGTGGACACACAAAAAACGATTACAGTAACTCGCCTGCCATTATGGCCTTGCTTTAGTCCGTGATGTGACTGCGGTATGTGTTTTTGTTTCTTAGCACGAAGGCAAGTTCCTGTCAATGTTGTTGGATGGCAAAGTCATTTATTCTGATTCTGAACGAGTGCTTGTCTTGTATACTGTCTTCTCTTCAATGAGCTGTAAAGGTCTGGTCTCCTGAGATAGAAGTTGCCTTGTCCTTTCACGTTGACCACACTACGCTCTTCTCAAGACAGCTAAAATAAAATGCTTTCATGGTTTCTGCTAACCATGCTCTTACTCCTGGGCATTTGAAAACCTTTGTAAATAAGTAATTCCTTTATCACCCATCCTCCCACTCTGAGCGGCCTACCTTTTTATACTGTTCCTTTGCATATTCTTGAAACCTATATTATAGTGTTAAAATTAATGAGTATAATTGTTGTTATTAATAGGCAAAACAATAGCCCAACTCCCTACTAGGGTCGTCTGTGGAAAACAAACATCACTACTGCACAGCAAAGACGCCATCCAGGCAGCATGTGATGCCTCCCATCCCTTATCCACTAAAAAATACAGGATTTTTCATGAATATACATTTGAGAGAACTGAATGAATCCCCTTCAAACATTCTCTCTTTCACACAGAGAATCAATGTAGTATTGTGATGCAGCCACCATTTAAAACATCTTAATATGGATGTATTTTTGGGACAGATGGCTAGATTGTGCACTCAAACCACACCAAACTTTTTTTATGAGCTGTATGAACATCAAGCAATCATCCCCTATGACCTAAATTAGTGAAAGGTAATTTGAAATGGTATATAATGGTGGTGGGTGGCATAGGATCAACTCTTGAGCAAAATCTTTAAGTTTGGATGCTGTCTAGGCTCTTCTGGACAGAGGCAGAAAATGATTACCATTCTGGATGGCTATAATGAGCAGTGGGCACTAGCAAAACATGCACAATGAGACAGCATATTCATTGTAAGTAACCACCCCCCCAGCCGCAGGTCATTCCTTTCTTTTAACTACAGCCACAATGACAACATTTCTGCTCTCAGCAAGTAATGCTGTTAGAAAAAAAGCTCCATCATGAGTTTGTGTTTGTTCATGAGTGAGAATGACAGAATATGCAGTGATAGTGTAGCCCTACCGCCATATTTGAAGACTGTCAAGTAATCTGGAAAATGCAATTTAATAATTGGTTGTTCCAGGTGGCAGTGCCTACTCGTTTAACAAGCAGAGTTTATAAACATAGGGTCCGAGCCCCTGAGTTGTCGAACAGTGACAGATGGATGGTTTGACTGGGGCCCACTATGTGGTTTAGTACAATAACAATTATTCTACTAACTATAAGGTATTTTTTTTTACAGATTTTGTGCCATTGCTTTTAAATACCAATAACACCACCAAGCATGTAAGGCAAGCTATTTGGGTCAACAGAGTGAGATTGTCCTCACTAGTAGGAAGACATTGTTTCAAATTATTTATTAATACCTCTGCCCGTCCTCGACATATGGAATTCAAAATAAGATTTACAGCAGTTTAAAAACCTGTCCAAGAACATTCAAACCAGAATCTATCATTTGTGCTTTGACGAACATGCGTCATCCACATGCACAAACAGCTTGCAAACGACTTGGGAGGGATTTTATTAAAACAGATTAGAATTGCTCAAACTGTTGACCTTAATACCCAGGTCACCGAGGAGAGCAACCTTTTTAGGCAGGCAGGTCTCATGTTATTCTGGGCCTCTTGCCCCATATGGCATTTGCACTTCGGTATTCAATCAATCCTCTAGCCTTTTTGAGATGGGGCTCATTAACCACTGTTTCACCGAGGACATTTGTGAATGTCAAAATTTGTGAAGCAGCTATGTTACCTCTCCAAAACGGTAGACATAACTGAGGAGATTGTTTCATATTTATCAGTTTTAGGTCTGAATAGAGCTATCCTTTAGCTATGTGCTTATTTATTCAGATATCGCATTAAGAGGTGGTGAAAATAAAATATAATTCTAGCAGGCATCATGCCAAGTTAAATGAGTGCCAGGGGGAATGTAGAGCAACGCTACGTGCACAATTTATATATATATATATATATATATAAAACTGTGCAGCATTGGCAGGGAGAATCACCTTGTTTGCTAATTGTGGTGGGATTAAAAGCAGACATTGCTATGACCAATCAGAAATGAAGCGGCGAGCAAGAGTGTGTGGGAGAGAATGAGACAGCCAGAGCGTGTGTCAGGGAGGGAGAGAGAGTGCAATAAATCTAGGACAAGCACTGCCTGCAGGGTGAGAGAGAGAGAGAGAGAGAATATGAGCAATAAAAGAGAGGGGATGTAGGAGAGAGAAAGAAGGGACAAGGTAGCAAGAGAGAAGAAAGCTCACGCTGCCTCACAAAACACTGGTTCAATTGTGAGGTAGCAAATGGGGGATTTGAATTGAACATTTACTCTACTCATTGAGAGCAGCAAGAGGCCTGGCAGCCATCGTCTGAGCTGGGGGATTTCAGACGACTCCACTCTTCACCACAGGCTGAGTGCTAACTACTGTACCTGGCCATGGGTGTCGACACACACACAGACACACTCTCCTGTAACCAACACCTCTACAGGTGAATTACTGGTGAGTACAATGTCTGAGGCACCTTGGATCCAGACCACCCATTAGAAGGTGGCTAGGGCTGAGCGGTGGCCAAAATATATATTTTTCTAAATAATAATTCTAATTGGTTTTCCCTTCAGATGGATTTAAAGTAGGACAAAATGTACAGTGAAGTAGCCCAATTTGTAGAACTTTTCATTCAATTCAGCATTGTATAAAAAAATATTGTTATAGACGGTATTGTAAAATTCCATACGGTATGTGAATGCATACCGGTATACCGGTATTCACGATATATCACCCAGCCCTAGCGGTAGCCAGTGAGCTGTAGGTTAGATCCATTCAACCTGGGTCATGTGATGTTTTGAATCCATTTACCTGAGGGATACCTCATGTCAATTTCTCAATTATAAAACATTAATGGAATAAGTTATAATCAGCAATTGACACACACACACACACACACCACATAAAAATAAAGTGTATAAAGTTAAGCGAGCTAGCACAGACAAGAGTCATTTTTGTGGCCTCAAATAAAGCATTTCAAGCATTTCAAGTCATCAAGTGATAGGTCGTCTTGCATAACTCCCCGTTGCAACAAGATGCTTCTTAAAGATGCACTATGCAGAAATCACTCTGCAATTTCCTGGTTGCTAAAATTCCAATAGTTTGCCTAATTTCAGTTTGTGACAAAACAAGTAAGTATAGTGTAGAGAGTAATTATACCATCTAAACCGTTGTGAAATATCTTTTACATTAACAAAAATATTGTATACTGAACAAAAATATTAATGCAGCACGCAACAGTTTCAAAGATTTTACTGAGTTACAGTTCATAAAGGACATTTCACATGACTGGGAATACAGATCTGCATCCGTTGGTCACAGACAGATACTTAAAATAAAATGGATCAGAAAACCAGGTACTATTTGATTGTGACCACCATTTGCCTCATGCAGCACAACAACTCCTTTGCATAGAGTTGATCAGGCTGTTGATTGTGGCCTGTAGAATGTTGCCCCACTCCTTTGCGCTTTGAAGCCGCTGGATATTGGCGGGAATATCGATCCATAGCACCCCAAACGTGCTCAATGGGTGACATGTCTGGTGAACATGCAGGCTATGCTTCCAGGAATTGTATACAGATCCTTGCGACATGGGGCCGTGCATTATCATGCTGAAACACGAGGCGATGGCAGCAGATGAATGGCACGACAATGGGCCTCAGGATCTCGTCACGGTATCTCTGTGCATTCAAAATTGCCATCAATAAAATGCAATTGTGTTCATTGTCTGGAGCTTATGTCTGCCCATACCATAACCCCACCATGGGGCACTCTGTTCACAACATTGACATTAGCAAACCGCTCGCCCACACAACGCCTTACACGTTGTCTGCCCGGTACAGTTGATATCAAAATTCATCTGTGAAAAGCAAACATCTCCAGCGTGCCAGTGGCCATTGAAGATGAGTATTTTCCCACTGAAGTCGGTTACGACGCCGAACAGTCAGGATGAGTACACAGATGAGCTTCCCTGAGATGGATTCTGACAGTTTGTGCAGAAATTCTTAAGTTGTGCAAACCCACAGTTTCATCAGCTGTCCAGGTGTCATGTTTTGTCATTGATTATCAGGTCTTGTCCCTGTGCTTCCCCTTCTATTCGTTTCCCTCGGCTGGTCTTATTAGGTTCTTTCCCTCTTTCTATCCCTCTCTCTCCCCTTCCCTCTCTCCCTCTCTCTCCCCTTCCCTCTCTCCCTCTCTCGCTCTCTCTCTCTATCGTTCCGTTCCTGCTCCCAGCTGTTCCTCATTCTCCTAACTACCTCATTTACTCTTTCACACCTGTCCCCTATTTTGCCCTCTGATTAGAGTCCCTATTTCTCCCTCTGTTTTCCGCTTACTCGACCTGTCGATCACATTGCTTTGATGTTTGCTGTTCTGTGTCCTTGTTCCGCCCTGTCGTGTTTCCGCCTTCTTCAGATGCTCGTGTGAGCAGGTATCTATATCAGCTACGGCCTGCGCCTTCCCGAAGCGACCTGCAGTCTGTGGTCCGGTATCCAGTTGTTCCCTCTACTGCCTAGAGGATTTCAGTTTTCCTGTTTGACTTTACCTGAGATTATATCCAGGATTATCGTTTTTGTTATAGACTGGAATAAAGACTCTGTTTCGTTTAAGTCGCTTTTGGGTCCTTATTCACCAGCATACAGAAGGATCCGACCAAGAATGGACCCAGCGACTACGGCTTCTCGCAACACTGCCGTCGAGATCCAGGGAGCAATGCTCGCAGACACGAGCAGGAATTGTCTGCTGCTCGTCATGCCGTTGAGACCCTGGCCGCTCAGGTCTCCGACCTCTCAGGACAGTTTCAGAGTCTTCGTCTCGTGCCACCAGCTACTTCTGGTCTTCCGAGTCTCCGGAACCTAGGTTTAATAACCACCTTGTTACTCTGGGCAGCCCACTGAGTGCCGCTCCTTTCTCACCCAGTGTGATATTGTGTTCTCTCTCCAGCCCAACACATACTCAAGAGAGAGAGCTCGGATCGCCTACGTCATATCACTCCTTACTGGTCGGGCTCGGAGTGGGGCACAGCTATCTGGGAGGCAAGGGCTGAGTGTACTAACGATTATCAGAACTTTAAAGAGGAGATGATACGGGTTTTTGATCGTTCAGTTTTTGGGAAGGAGGCTTCCAGGGCCCTGGTTCCCTATGTCAAGGTGATCGATCCATAACGGATTACTCAATAGAGTTTCGCACTCTTGCTGCTCCAGTGACTGGAACGAGCCGGCGTTGCTCGCTCGTTTTCTGGAGGGACTCCACGCTGAGGTTAAAGATGAGATTCTCTCCGGGAGGTTCCTTCCAGCGTGACTCTTTGATTGCACTCGCCATCCGCATAGAACGACGGGTAGATCTTCGTCACCGAGCTCGTGGAAGAGAGTTCGCGTTAACGGTGTTCCCCCTCTCCGCATCTCAACCATCTCCTCCCCACCGGCTCAGAGACTGAGCCCATGCAGCTGGGAGGTATTCGCATCTCGACTAAGGAGAGGGAACGGAGAATCACCAACCGCCTTTGCCTCTATTGCGGTTCTGCTGGACATTTTGTCATTTCATGTCCAGTAAAAGCCAGAGCTCATCAGTAAGCGGAGGGCTACTGGTGAGCGCTACTACTCAGGTCTCTCCATCAAGATCCTGTACTACCTTGTCGGTCCATCTACGCTGGACCGGTTCGGCTGCTTCCTGCAGTGCCTTGATAGACTCTGGGGCTGAGGGTTGTTTTATGGACGAAGCATGGGCTCGGAAACATGACATTCCTCTCAGACAGTTAGGGGAGCCCACGCCCATGTTCGCCTTAGATGGTAGTCTTCTCCCCAGTATCAGATGTGAGACACTACTTTTAACCCTCACAGTATCTGGTAACCACAGTGAGACCATTTCCTTTTTGATTTTTCGTTCACCTTTTACACCTGTTGTTTTGGGTCATCCCTGGCTAGTATGTCATAATCCTTCTATTAATTGGTCTAGTAATTCTAATCCTATCCTGGAATGTTTCTTGTCATGTGAAGTGTTTAATGTCTGTATCCCTCCTGTTTCTTCTGTCCCCTCTTCTCAGGAGGAACCTGGTGATTTGACAGGAGTGCCGGAGGAATATCATGATCTGCGCACGGTCTTCAGTCGGTCCAGACCAACTCCTCTTCTCCTCACGGTCGTATGATTGTTTGTATTGATCTCCTTCCGGGACCACTCCCCTCGGGGTAGACTATACTCTCTGTCGGCTCCCGAACGTAAGGCTCTCGAGATTATCTGTCTGTTTCTCTCGACGCCGGTACCTGGTGCCTCTTTCTCTCCGCCGGAGCGGGGTTTTTTTTTTGTTAAGAAGAAGGACGGTACTCTGCGCCCCTGCGTGGATTATCGAGGGCTGAATGACATAAGGGTTAAGAATCGTTATCCGCTTCCCTTATGTCGTCAGCCTTCGAGATTCTGCAGGGAGCCAGGTTCTTTACTAAGTTGGACCTTCGTAACGCTTACCATCTCGTGCGCATCAGAGAGGGGGACGAGTGAAAACGGCGTTTAACACTCCGTTAGGGCATTTTGAATACCGGGTCCTGCCGTTCGGCTCTCGCTAATGCTCCAGCTGTCTTTCAGGAATTAGTTAATGATGTACTGAGAGACATGCTGAACATCTTTGTTTTCGTTTACCTTGACGATATCCTGATTTTTTCACCGTCACTCAGGATTCATGTTCAGCACGTTCGACGTGTACTCCAGCGCCTTTTAGAGAATTGTCTCTACGTGAAGGCTGAGAAGTGCGCCTTTCATGTCTCCTCTGTCACATTTCTCGTTCTGTTATTTCCGCTGAAGGCATTCAGATGGATCCCGCTAAGGTCCAGGCTGTCACGATTGGCCCGTTCCTAAGTCACGTGTCGAGTTGCAGCGCTTTCTCGGTTTCGCTAATTTCTATCGGCGTTTCATTCGTAATTTCGGTCAAGTGGCTGCCCCTCTCAACAGCTCTTACTTCTGTCAAGACGTGCTTTAAGTGGTCCGGTTCCGCCAGGGAGCTTTTGATCTCTCAAGAAGCGTTTTACATCCGCTCCTATCCTTTTTTACTCCTGACGTCACTAAACAATTCATTGTCGAGGTTGACGCTTCAGAGGTGGGCGTGGGAGCATTCTTGTCCACGCTTCCCATTCTGACGATAAGGTCCATCCTTGGGTTATTTTCATCGCTGTCGCCATCGGAACGCAACTATGATGTGGGTAACCGCGAACTGCTCGCCATCTCGTTAGCCCTAGGCGAATGGCGACAGTGGTTGGAGGGGGCGACCGTCCTTTTGTCGTTTGGACTGACCATAAGAACCTTGAGTACATCGTTCTGCCAAACGACTCATGCCACGTCAAGCTCGTTGGGCGTTGTTTTTCGCTCGTTTCGAGTTCGTGATTTCTTATCGCCCGGGAAATAAGAACACCAAGCTGATGCTTATCCCGTCTCTTTAGTTCTTCTGTGGCTTCTACGACCCCGAGGGGATTCTCCCTGAAGGGCGTGTTGTCGGGTGACTGTCTGGGGAATTGAGAGACAGGTAAGCAAGCACTCCACTCACATGCGTCGCCGCGCGCTGTCCTAGTAACCTTCTGTTCGTTCCTGTCTCTACTCGTCTGGCTGTTCTTCAGTGGGCTACATCTGCCAAGTTAGCTGGCCACCCGGTGTTCGGGGTACGCTTGCTTCTATTCGCCAGCGGTTTTGGTGGCCTACTCAGGAGCGTGACACGCCGCCGTTTCGTGCTGCTTGTTCGGACTGCGCGCAGACTAACGTCAGGTAAACTCTCCTCCTGCCGGTCGTCTCAGACCGTCTTCCCATTCCTTCTCGACCATGGTCTCCATCGCTTAGACTTTATTACGGTCTCCTTCGTCTGCGGGAAGACTGTGATTCTTACGGTTGTCGATAGGTTCTCTAAGGCGGCACATTCATTCCCTCGCTAAGCTTCCTTCCCGCTAAGGAGACGGCCAAATAATCATTGAGAATGTGTTCAGAATTCATGGCCTCCCGTTAGACGCCGTTTAGACAGAGGCCCGCAATTCACGTCACAGTTTTGAGGGAGTTCTGTCGTTGATTGTGCTTCCGTCAGTCTCTCTTCCGGTTTTCATCCCAGTCTAAACGGTCAACAGAAAGGGCCAATCAGACGATGGTCGCATATTACGGCAGCCTTTCTTTTCGAAACCCTGCGTCTTGGGCAGAACAGCTCCCCTGGGCAGAATACGCTCACAACTCCTTCCTTCGTCTGCTACGGGCTATCTCCGTTTCAGAGTATGTCTTGGGTACCAGCTCTCTTGTTCTCGTCCCAGTTGCCGAGTCCAGCGTTCCCTCTCGCTCAGGCTTTTGTCCAACGTTGTGAGCGCACCTGGAGGAGGGTCAGGTCTGCCACTTTGCCGTTACAGGGGCAAGCTGTGAGAGCCGCCAATAAACGTAGGATTAAGAGTCCTAGGTATTGTCGCGGTCAGAGAGTGGTGGCTTTCCACTCGTAACCTTCCCCTTACGACAGCTTCTCGCAAGTTGACTCCGCGGTTTCATTGGTCCGTTCCGTGCTCTCAGGTCGTAAATCCTGTCGCTGTGCGACTGCTTCTTCCGCGACATCTTGTCGCGTCCACCCTGTCTTCCATGTCTCCTGTGTCAAGCTTTTCTTCGCGCCCCGTTCGTCTTCCCTCCCCCCCCGTCCTTGTCGAGGGCACCTATTACAAGGTACGGAAGATCATGACATGCGTTCTGGGGACGTGGTCACCAGTACTTAGTGGATTGGGAGGGTTACGGTCCTGAGGAGAGAAGTTGGTTCCATCTCGGGACGTGCTGGACGTTCGTTGATTGATGATTTCTCCGTTGCCGCCAGGGTTCCTCCTTGAGTGCGCCAGGAGCGCTCGTGTGAGTGGGGGGTACTGTCATGTTTTGTCATTGATTATCAGGTCTTGTCCCTGTGCTTCCCCTTCTATTCGTTTCCTCGGCTGGTCTTATTAGGTTCTTCCTCTTTCTATCCCTCTCTCTCCCTTCCCTCTCTCCCTCTCTCCCCTTCCCTCTCTCCCTCTCTCGCTCTCTCTCTCATCGTTCCGTTCCTGCTCCCAGCTGTTCCTCATTCTCCTAACTACCTCATTTACTCTTTCACACCTGTCCCCTATTTTGCCTCTGATTAGAGTCCCTATTTCTCCCTCTGTTTTCCGCTTCTGTCCTTGTCGGATCCTTGTTTGATGTTTGCTGTTCTGTGGTCTTGTTCCGCCCTGTGTGTTTCCGCTTCTTCAGATGCTGCGTGTGAGCAGGTATCTATATCAGCTACGGCTGCGCCTTCCGAAGCGACTGCCAGTCTGTGTCGCGTATCCAGTTTGTTCCCCTCTACTGCTAGAGGATTTCAGTTTTCCTGTTTGATTTACCATGAGA
>NC_036863.1:9733413-9796869 GCF_002910315.2 Salvelinus sp. IW2-2015 | reverse complement strand
CCGAAGCGACCTGCAGTCTGTGGTCGCGTATCCAGTTGTTCCCCTCTACTGCCTAGAGGATTTCAGTTTTCCTGTTTGACTTTACCTGAGATTATATCCAGGATTATCGTTTTTGTTATAGACTGGAATAAAGACTCTGTTTCTGTTAAGTCGCTTTTGGGTCCTTATTCACCAGCATAACACCAGGTGGCTGGCCTCCGGCGATCCCACAGGTGAAGAAGACAGATATGGAGGTCCTGGTGCTAGCGTGGTTACACGTGGTCTGAGGTTGTGAGGCAGGTTGGATACGCCAAATTCTCTAAAACGACATTGGAGGCAGCTTATGGTAGAGAAATAAACATTCAATTTCTGCCAACAGCTCTGGTGGACATCTACTGTACGCAGTCAGCATGCCAATCGCATGCTCCCTCAAAACTTGAGATATCTGTAGCATTGTGTTGTGTGACAAAACTGCACATTTTAGAGGGGCTTTGCCCCCAGCACAAGCTGCACCTGTGTAATGACCATGTGATTTAATCAGTTTCATGATATGCCACACCTGTCAGGTGGATGGATTATCTTGGAAAAGGAGAAATGCTCACCAACAGGGATGTAAACAAATTTGTGCAAAACATTTTAGAGATAAGCTTTTTGCCCAATTAAATTATAGATCCGCATGGTTATTTGTTGTATGGCTACTTTGGGGATATGCTCATTATGTCCATAAAAGGTGAGGAATTTATTCTGCAATGATTATGATATAATATATTATGTATGATATACGTATGATGTATGCTTATAAATAAAAGTCTACTTGAGAAATTTGTCATTGCAGTATTCAGACGTCAATTGAAAAGCTGAACTGTCGGTTCCACCGTTAAGCTACACTTTGAATCGCATAGAGCAAAATAGTTGAAATAGCTTATCCATTTACTAGGCTACTGTGAAGTGGGTCCAGTTAAATGAGAGATGGGACGAATGGTAGCCTATTCTAACTTGTTGTAGGCCAATAGGCTATTTCGCAAGTATGAAACCATCAGAGTCAGAAAGGTGAGGAATGTAATTCAGCAATGATCATGGAAATGAAATAAATAATAGAAAATCCTTATTTTAGAATGCAAAGATAAAATACATCGATTTGAGCTGTTCTCACCAATGGCAAATTATTGCATTTCGTTATATTTAGCTAACTGTTTTTTGTTATGAATAAAAGTGTCTGTCACGCCCTGACCATAGAGAGCCCTTGTTTCTCTATGGTGTGGTAGGTCAGGGTGTGACTAGGGGGTGTTCTAGTTTAAATTTTCTATGTTGGTGTTTTGTATGGTTCCCAATTAGAGGCAGCTGGTAATCGTTGCCTCTAATTGGGGATCATATTTAAGTAGCCATTTTTCCCACCTGTGTTTGTGGGATATTGTTTGTTTAGTTGCCTGTGTGCACGTCATGACTTCACGTTTCTTTATTGTTTTGTTTGTTTCACGGAGATGAATAAATATGTGGAACTATACTCACGCTGCGCATTGGTCTGTCTCTCAAAACAATCGTGACAGTGTCACCATATTCCCCATTTGTTCAAGGCTACTACTAGGCTTTTGCTTTCTTGCAATGCAGTACTTCAACCACTACAGTGGGTATGGTACGCATGGTCCAAAATTTGCAGGAGGATAAGCACAATCTCACAGCAAGTTCAGGTATTATAAATGTCAACTTTAGTGTGAAAACTGGCACACACATTTTGTGTGTACGCAATGTTTATAATTGAGGCCTCAGGTCTAGACCCTTCTGTATCGAATGTCATACGCGTGCTCGGATGTGTAGTGCTCTCATCTTTCCATTTAGCAAGATCGAAAGAGGGGATTTTCAAAATACATGTTCCTAACTGGGAGTCCATGTACTTAGTGTATTTGGCCATTAACGTCTTATGGCTGCAGGGGCAGTATTGAGTAGCTTGGATGAAAGGTGCACAGAGGTGCCCAGAGTAAACAGCCTGCTCCTCAGTCATAGTTGCTAATATATGCATATTATTATTAGTATTGGATAGAAAACTGTTAAACTGTTTGAATTATGTCTGAGTATAACAGAACTCATATGGCAGGCAAAAACCTGAGAAAAAATCCAAACGAAGTGGGAATTCTGAGGCTGGTCGATTTTCAACCAAGATCCCATTGAAATCACAGCGATATATGGATGAGTTTGCACTTCCTACGGCTTCCACTAGATGTCAACAGTCTGTAGAACCTTGTCTGATGCCTACTGTGAAGGGGGGCCGAATGAGAGGGGAATTAGTCAGGTCTGCCGTGACCTGACCATGCGCGTTCACATGAGAGGGAGCTCTGTTCCATCGCTCATCTGAAGTCAATGTAATTCTCCGGTTGGAACGTTATTCAAGAATTATGTTAAAAACATTCTAAAGATTGATTCAATACATCGTTTGACATGTTTCTACGGACTGTTACGGAACTTTTGGACATTTCGTCAGCTTTTAGTGAACGCGCTTCCCTGACGTTGGATTTGTTTACCAAACACGCTACAAAAAATTGCTATTTGGACATAAATGATGGACATTACCGAAAAAAACTAACATTTCTTGTGGAAGTGGGAGTCCTGGGAGTGCATTCCGATGAAGATCAGCAAAGTGAAGATTTTTAATGCTTTTTATGAGTTTTGTTGACTGCACAATTTGGCGGGTAACTGTATGGCTTGCTTTTGTGGCTGAACACTGTTTTCAGATTATTGAATAGTGTGTTTTGCCGTAAAGCTTTTTGAAATCTGACACAGCGGTTGCATTAAGAACAAGTGTATCTTTAATTCTATGTAAAACATGTATCTTTCATCAAAGTTTATGATGAGTATTTCTGTTATTTGACATGCCTCTGCAATTTCTCAGGATATTTTGGAGGCATTTCTGAACATGGTGCCAATGTAAACGGAGGTTTTTGGATATAAATATGAACTTAATCGAACAAGACATATATGTATTGTGTAACATGAAGTCCTATGAGTGTCATCTGATGAAGATCATCAAAGGTTAGTGATTCATTTTATCTCTATTTGTGCTTTTTGTGACTCCTCTCTTTGGCTGGAAAAATGGCTGAATTTTTCTGTGAGTTGGTGGTGACCTAACATAATCGTTTGTGGTGCTTTCGCTGAAAAGCCTATTTGAAATCGGACACTTTGGTGGGATTAACAACAAGATTACCTTTAAAATGGTATAAAATACATGTATGTTTCAGGAATTTTAATTGAGAGATTTCTGTTGTTTGAATTTGGCGCCCTGCACTTTCACTGGCTGTTGTCATATCGATCCCGTTAACGGGATTGCAGCCATAAGAAGTTTTAACATTCAGCTATTATAGGAGTTAATGACAGATTCTGAGTGTGCTCATCTACTGAACAAGTGCTACTTAATTACAAATACTCAAAATCTCACCTGATAAGACAAGGAAATGTTAAGTACTTGCGTGAGAGGAGAAAGTCAACTTTGCAAAACTAGGCAACGACAAAAGATCCCCTTCATTGGGATGAAAGCCAACATTAACATATCAAATGGAGGGCACAGCAGCCAGTGAATTTCATTAAACTTTCACGACACACGGCCAAGTAATTAAAAAGCTACTGATTCAAGTTACTTTTACCATTCCAGACTCACGTCCCATACCCTCTAGCTACACAGAGTGCAAGCCATCTGATACCAGGGTTTACGAATGACCAGGGCCGGTTTCCCAAAATGCGTTTCCCAAAATGCTTTTGGGAAACCGGGCCAAGGCCGTCTGTCACATCTGTGATGACAGTGATGAAAGGGTGACATCGGCATGGACGACAGTAACAAACTTTTTTTCAAACTCTGATCGCGTTTTGCTTGCTCAAGAGTAATTCAAGTGCTTACAAATGCGGCCTCTTGTATTGTGAATAGTACGCAGACACACAAATATGATACATTGATCTCACTGACTATCTAAGCAATATTCAGTTCCAGCCAAGGCAGCCCATGGATGAGAGTGGAGGTTAGAGTGTCTGAAGCCATACCTAAACCAGTGTTTTACTGTCACAAAGAGACTATGCCGTCGGCACTAAAAACTTAGCACCATCAAGAGTTCAACAGAGACGATTCAATCTGACGGCATTAAACCCAGGTGCAGCAAGTAACACAAATTAAATAAGCCTGTTGCCTAGTTTACCAGGTGCATCTATTAAGGTGTCTTTTGCGATGTTACAGAGACTGATCTGAATCTGTTTCATCTGTGGTATGACAGTGAAGGAAAGCATAAATACGCTACCAAATTGTTATGACTTGACATAATGAGGACTAATGAAAATCTCAGAAATATTTTCAATAAATATTTTGACCGTGAACGACAGTGGCTGCTCTTACCTTCCTCTTGACCAATAATTAGTTACGAATTCACAAACCCTTAATTTTCACATGGCCCTGTCCAACAGGCTTGTGTGTGAGAGTCGATAGTGTCCACAGTCTAACCCAGATGAAAAGGCCTCGCACTCGCAGCAGTCACAGCATCAGTGATGCCTCTTGCCAGTGGTGTGAGAGAGCAAATCCCCATCTGGAAGCAGCAAACCCCTCTGCGGTTGACATTGCCATACATCAAATGAAAGCCGGAGCAGTCGCCGTGACAATAGGCAGGCCTCACAACTCCTGTCTAAAACGGATGCTCTTCAGATTAGCAGGCAGCTGTGAAAATGTTTTTTTTTTAATTTTCAGATTTCACAGATCAAATAACTGATGGTTTGGATTCTTTCTTCAGACCGTGGGTTTACATTGTCTGCATTTCGAGAAATAACAAGTAAGGTTTGAGTCGAGTTGATCCAGTCGAGTTTAGTGGAGAAAACCCTTCTAGATACAGTAGGTCTAAGTATGGAAATGCCTTTTCCCAATTCATTGGAAGGGTCTACTGTACAGTATATAAAAAAAATGTGACTTCCATATTCCTGGAGGCAAATGATGTTTCCCGAAGAGATGACTAGCCTTTAAAGCAGGTTGCGTTGTTGCAGACAAGTGAGATCGACTTCAGTTTCGAAGCTCTGACCATGGTAGGCAAAACAAATTCTTCTGAAATGTTAATGAATATATAAACAAGAGGTCAGAGCCCATGGGCAGACAATTTCTCTCTCCCCTGCTGAGCAAGATGTGATTACGCTGATTCAATGCCATTAGGACCATGCATATTTGAAAAGCGAAATAACTTGGTTGCCAGATTGGTCAATAACTTGAAATTCCAATTTATTCACGTCAACATATATTAGCATTCTAAGGACTTCAAAGTGGGGCTTAGGCTAGTTAATGCCAAGATCTCATGTGCTATAATCAAACGGTAAGTGCTTACATAAACAAAAGCCATCCAAAGAAAGGTCACAGACCATGCACAAATGAGTGGATTTTTTGGCTCAATGTTTCACCATCAGGTTTCCTCTAGCAAATGAAGGGAACGAAACATTTCAATGCACATTTGTTGCATGAAACGGCACTTGAACATTTGTTATATGAAAAGGCAATTGTGTCCGATGTCCATTCTGTTATCCTCATCTAATTACAAAGTGCACAACTACATGCCTTCATGCTAAGAAGGAAATAGAGAGCGTAGAATACATTCGACAAGCACATCTCATTCCAAAATCATTGGCATTAATATGGAGTTGGTCTCCCCTTTGCTGCTATAACAGCCTCCACTCTTCTGGGAAGGCTTTCCACTAGATGTTAGAATATTGCTGCGGGGACTTGCTTACATTCAGCCACAAGCACATTAGTGTGGTCGAGCACTGATGTTGGGCGATTATGCCTGGCTCGCAGTTGGCGTTCCAATTCATCCCAAAGGTGTTCGACAGGGTTGAGCTCAGGGCTCTGTGCAGGCCAGTCAAGTTCTTCCACACTGACCTCGACAAACCATTTCTGTACAGACCTCGCTTTGTGCATGGGGGCATTGTCATGCTGAAACAGGAAAGGGCCTTCCCCAAACTGTTGCCACAAAGTTGGAAGCACAGAATCGCCTAGAATGTCATTGTATGCTGTAGCGTTAAGATTTCCCTTCACTGGAACTAAGGAGCCTAAACCGAACCATGAAAAACCAAACCCAGACCATTATTCCTCCTCAACCAAATTTTTTAAAAGTTGCCACTTGCAATCGAGCAGGTAGCGTTCTCCTGGCATGCGCCATACCCAGATTCGTCCGTCGGACTGCCAGATGGTGAAGCGTGATTCATCACTCCAGAGAAAGCGGTTCCACTTCTCCAGAGTCCAATGGCGGCGAGCTTTACACCACTCCAGCCGACACTTGGTAAACTTAAGTTTATGTGCGGCTGCTCGGCTATTGAAACCCATTTCATCAAGCTCCAAACAGTTCGTGCTGACGTTGCTTCCAGAGACAGTTTGGAACTCAGTAGTGAGCGTTGCAACAGAGGACAGACGATTTTTACTAGCTACGCGCTTCAGCACTCTGTGCCGTTGTTACTCTTAGACATTTCCACTTTACAATAGCAGTACTTGAAGTTGACCGGGGCAGCACTAGCAGGGCAGAAATTTGACAAACTGACTTGTTGGAAAGGTGGCATCCTAAGACGGTGCAAGGTTGAAAGCTCATCAGTAAGGCCATTCTACTGCCAATGTTTATCTATGGAGATTACATGGCTGCGTGCTCTATTTGATAGACCGGTCAGCAACGAGTGTGACTGAAATAGCCAAATCCACTAATTTGAAGGGGTGTCAACATACTTGTGTGTACACACAGTGCCTTCGGAAAGTATTCAGACCGCTTGACTTTATCCACATTTTGGTATGTTACAGCCTTATTCTAAAATTGATTAAATAGTTTTTTCCCCTCATCAATCTACACACAATACCCCATAATGACAGAGCAAAAACAGGTTTTTAGAAATGTTTGCTATTTTATTAATAATAAAAACTGAAGTCTAAAATGTACATAAGTACTCAGAATTACTTTGTTCAGTAATTTGTTGAAGCATCTTTGGCAGCAAGTCTTCATGGGTATGATGCTACAAGCTTTACACCTGTATTTGGGAAGTTTCTCTCATTCTTCTAAAGCTCTGTCAGGTTGGATGGGGAGCATTGCTGCACAGCTATTTTCAGGTCTCTCTAGTGATGTTCAATCGGGTTCAAGTCCGGGCTCTGGCTGGGCCACTCAAGGACAGTCAGAGACTTGTCCCGAAGCCACTCCTGCATTGTCTTGCCTGTGTGATTAGCGTTGTAGTCCTGTTGGACGGTGAACCGTCGCCCCAGGCTGAGGTCCTGAGCGCTCTGGAGCAGGTTTTCATCAAGGAACTCTGTACTTTGCTCCGTTCATCTTTACCTCGATCCTGACTAGTCTCCCTGTACCTGCAGTTGAAAAACATCCCCACAGCATGATGCTGCCACCACCATGCTTCACCGTAGGGATGTTGCCAGGTTTCCTCCAGACATGACGCTTGGCATTCAGGCCAAAGAGTTCAATCTTGGTTTCATCAGACCAGACAATCTTGTTTCTTATGGTCTGAGAGTCTGTCACTTTTGGCAAACTCCAAGCGGGCTGTCATCTGCCTTTTACTGAGGAGTGGCTTCCGTCTGGCCACTAACATAAACACCTGAATGGTGGAGTGCTGCAGGAGATGCTTGTCCTTCTGGAAGATTCTCCTATCTCCACAGAAGAACTTAAGAGCTCTGTCAGAGTGACCATCAGGTTCTTGGTCACCTCCCTGACTAAGGCCCTTCTCCCCCAATTGCTCAGTTTGGCCGGATGGCTAGCTCTAGTAAGAGTCTTGGTGGTTCCAATCTAATTCCATTTAAGAATGATGGAGGCCACTGTGTTCTTGGGGACCTTCAAATGCTGCAGACATGTTTTTCCCCAGATCTGTGCCTCAACACAATTCTGTCTCGGAGCTCTATGGACAATTTGACCTCATAACTTGGTTTTTGCTCTGACATGCACTGTCAACTGTGGGACCTTATATAGACAGGTGTGTGCTCTTCTAAATCATGTCCAATCAATTGAATTCACCACAGGTGTACTCCAATCAAGTTGTAGAAACATCAAGGACTGCCTGCTCCTCAGTCCCAGTTGCTAATATATGCACATTATTATTCGTGTTGGATAGAAAACACTCTGAAATGTCTAAAACTGTTTGAATGATGTCTGTGAGTATAACAGAACTCATATGGCAGGCAAAACCCGGGAAAAAATCCAAACAGGAAGTGGGAATTCTGAGGCTGGTCGATTTTCAACCAAGATCCCATTGAATTCATAGCGAGATATGGAGGAATTTGCACTTCCTACGGCTTCCACTAGATGTCAACAGTCTGTAGAACCTTGTCTGATGCCTCTACTGTGAAGGGGGGCCGAATGAGAGGGGAATTAGTCAGGTCTGCCGTGACCTGACCATGCGCGTTCACATGAGAGGGAGCTCTGTTCCATCGCTCATCTGAAGTCAATGTAATTCTCCGGTTGGAACGTTATTCAAGATTTATGCTAAAAACATTCTAAAGATTGATTCAATACATCGTTTGACATGTTTCTACGGACTGTTACGGAGCTTTTGGACATTTCGTCAGCTTTTAGTGAACGCACTTCCTGACGTTGGATTTGTTTACCAAACACGCTAACAAAAATAGCTATTTGGACATAAATGATGGACATTACCGAAAAAAACTAACATTTCTTGTGGAAGTGGGAGTCCTGGGACTGTATTCCGATGAAGATCAGCAAAGATAAGTGAAGATTTATAATGCTTTTTATGAGTTTTGTTGACTGCACAATTTGGCGGGTAACTGTATGGCTTGCTTTTGTGGCTGAACGCTGTTTTCAGATGATTGAAAACATTGAATATTGTGTTTTGCCATAAAGCTTTTTGAAATCTGACACAGCGGTTGCATTAAGAACAAGTGTATCTTTAATTCTATGTAAAACATGTATCTTTCATCAAAGTTTATGATGAGTATTTCTGTTATTTGACGTGGCTCTTTCTCCGGATATTTTGGATGCATCTCTGAACATGGCGCCAATGTAAACTGAGGTTTTTGGATATAAATATGAACTTTATCGAACAAAACTCATGTCCTATGAGTGTCCTATGAGTGTCATCTGATGAAGATCAAAGGTTAGTGATTCCTTTTCTCTATTTCTGCTTTTTGTGACACTTTTTGTGACTGTCTTTGGCTGGGAAAATGACTGTCTGTGATTTTGCGGTGACCTAACATAATCGTTTGTGGTGCTTTCGCTGAAAAGACCATTTGAAATCGGACACTTTGGTGGGATTTACAACAAGATTACCTTTAAAATGGTATAAGATACATGTATGTTTGAGGAATTTTAATTATGAGATTTCTGTTTGAATTTGGCTTTCACTTTCACTTTAATGGGATTGCAGCCATAAGAAGATAACAAAATGTGGAAAAAGTAAAAGGGGTCTGAATGCTTTCCGAAGGCCCTGTATATAGTGTAAATAAGCAGCTTGGCTTTGTTTTGATACTGCTCTTCATGGCTGTGAGAGCAGTGGATTGTGGGATGAAAGATCCTCCATAGCACTGCTTCAAAAAAAACGTGTGTATTTATGCATGTGTAGGCCTGTGTGCTGGTTCGCGCATGCCTGTTGGTGAGCGGGAAGGGGGTTCATGAAAAATGTGTCCTTCCAGGGCGTGGGATGTGTGATTTAATGTCATTCTGAGTCGGACGCATGTTGCTCTTCTAGTTGCCCCATAGAGTTTGATTTCCCAGGGGTGAGTACTTATTTCAGGGATTTGGAGCTCTCATCTTTCATTCGGAAACACGCTTGTCTCGGGTTAATCCGTTTCTACCGGCCGAGTGTCAGACTCCACATCTTTACTCAACAATAAAAATGGCTCATAATGTGGCCTGTCCTTCCCAGAAATCTATTTTTCGGTCAGGTAGTCCATCTTAGAGTACAGACGCCATACTCCCAAATGGCCGGGGAACTGCAGGCTATAGCAGTGCCAATCAGTCATTCTCGGTCTGTGCAGACATTATAAACATCTCCCCAAAAGCACACGTGAGAGGGGAACTACATTTTGAGTTTGGATGTTGGTTCTTATGATGTATTGTGGATTCTCAGTGTTTGAGACTGAACAGACAACACATGGCCAAAATGCAGTTATTTTGGTACAGGAGACAAGCTGCCTCCTGACAGAACTGCACACATCACAGACGGACACTGTTACAGCCTCCTCCTGCAGTGTTTTGGAGCATGTTGTGGACCAGACGGCAGACTTTGACACCTCAAGATTAAATAAACACCAAAAAGTTAGAGGGAGATGCATCTTTAATATGGGACAACTGATGTCTATTCGTTGAGAACACAATCTTTGTCGAGTTAAGACTCATCCAAACCAGCAGTAGTTTTCGTAACACCACCCACCCACTATTGCCGCAACCCTAGATTTAAAGCTGAACATACGCTTCCTGTGGAGATGACGTTTATATTGTATCTCTCAAAAGATACCATACTTTTTGGGGGGGAAAAGTCAGTTCAGTTCTGACTGCTTTTTCAAGTGCCTGCGATATGGTAGACTGAGAAAAATGTTAACCCAGGATTCTGATTTACTGACAATACTGTTACCTATTAATGTTAAGGCATCTCTCCTGTTAAGACGCTTTGATCCCATCTTTGAAAGGGTGGTTCCCATTGTTTCTCATTATTCCAGAGGTGACTTTGGCTGGCTATCTGTGAAAAAAAGGAGCATTAATTCAACTTGGTCTGGGCCACAGAATTATCATGGACTCCAAGGCACCTATCCAACTATTTTCATTTGCTAGAGATGTCCACCAGCATAATGCCAGAGCCAGAGATTAATATTTACGGTTTTAAAATCATATTTGGTAAGAACACATTTTTATATACAGGCGCTGTTGAGTGGAACAAACTACCATAGCAACTAAAAGCAATACCAACCATAACCATAAAAAGCTGGCTATTACAGTGCCTTCGGAAATTCTTCTTGACTTTTTCCACATTTTATGTTACAGCCTTATTCTAAAATTGATTGAATAGATTGAGGGGGAAAAAACACACAACACCCCATAGTGACAAAGCAAAAAGCTTAGAATTAACATAAGTATTCAGACCCTTTAATAAGTACTTTGTTGAAGCGCCTTTGGCAGTGATTACAGCATTGTGTCTTTTTGGGTATGACGCTACAAGCTTGGCACACCTGTATTTGGGGAGTTTCTGGCTTCTGGCTGGGCCACTCAAGGACATTCAGACACTTGAACTGAAGCCACTCATGCATTGTCTTGGTTGTGTGCTTAGGGTCGTTATCCTGTTGGAGCAGGTTTCATCAAGGATCTCTACTTTGCTCCGTTCATCTTTCCTGTATATACGCACGCACGCACTAAAAAGTTTGGGTTCACCTACAAATGTCCTTGTTTTTTAAAGAAAAACAAATGTTTTGGTCCGTTAAAATAATATTAAATTGATCAGAAATACAGTGTAGACATTGTTAATGTTGTAAATGACTACTGTAGCTGGAAACGGCAGACTTTTAATGGAATATCTACATAGGCCCATTATCAGCAACCATCACTCCTGTGTTCCAATGTCACGTTGTGTTAGCTAATCCAAGTTTACCATTTTAAAAGAATAATTGATGATTAGAAAACCCTTTTGCAATTATGTTAGCACAGCTGAAAACTGTTGTTCTGATTAAAGAAGCAATAAAACTGTCCTTTAAACTAGTTGAGTATCTGGAGCAACAGCATTTGTGGGTTCGATCACAGGCTCAAAATGGCCAGAAACAAAGACCTTTCTTCTGAAATTCATCAGTCTATTCTTGTTCTGAGAAATGAAGGCTATTCCATGTGAGAAATTGCCAAGAAACGGAAGATCTCGTGCAACGCTGTGTACTACTCCCTTCACAGAACAGCGCAAACTGGCTCTAACCAGAATAGAAAGAGTGGGAGGCCCCGGTGCACAACTGAGCAAGAGGACAAGTACATTACTGTCTACTTTGAGAAACAGATGCCTCACAAGTCCTCAACTGACAGCTTGATTAAATAGTACTCGCAAAACCCCAGTCTCAACATCAACAGTGAAGAGGCGACTCCGAGATGCTGGCCTTCTAAGCAGAGTGGCAAAGAAAAAGCCATTTCTCAGACTGGCCAATAAAAATAAAAGATTAAGATGGGCAAAATAGGACACTGGATAGAGGAAGATTGGAAAAAAGTGTTTGACAGACGAATCTAAGTTTGAGTTGTTCGGATCGCAAAGAACATACGTGACACGCAGAAAAAATGAAAAGATGCTGGAGGAGTGCTTGACGTCATCTGTCAAGCATGGTGGAGGTAATGTGATGGTCTGTGGACGGCGCTTGTGGACGGTGCTTAATTGGAGCCAATTTCCTCTTACAACAGGACAATGACCCAAAGCACAGCTCCAAACTATGCAAGAACTGTTTTGGGAAGAAGCAGTCAGCTGGTATTCTGTCTATAATGGAATGGCCAGCACAGTCACAGGATCTCAACTCTATTGAGCTGTTGTGGGATCATCATGACCGTACGTAAGAGGTCCCCATCAAGCCAATCCAACTTGTGGGAGGTGCTTCAGGAAGCATGGGGTGAAATCTCTTCAGATTACCTTAACAAATTTACAACTATAATGCCAAAGGTCTGCAAGGTTTTAATTGCTGCAAATTGAGGACTTTTTGACCAAAGCCAAATTTGAAAGGACAATTATTATTTCAAATTTCAATTTTTTTAAATTTATAACCTTGTCAACATTTCCCAACACATTTCATGTATGTTTTCATGGAAAACAAGGACATTTCTAAGTGAACCCAAACTTTTGAACAGTAGTATATAGATAGAAATATACACACACCCAGCAAAAAAATAAAACATCCTCTCACTGTCAACTGCGTTTATTTTCAGCAAACTTAACATGTGTAAATATTTGTATGAACATAAGATTCAACAACTGAGACAAACTGAACAAGATCCACAGACATGTGACTAACAGAAATTTAATAATGTGTTCCTGAACAAAGGTGGGGGGGGTCAAAATCAAAAGTAACAGTCAGTATCTGGTGTGGCCAACAGCTGCATTAAGTACTGCAGAGCATCTCCTCCTCATGGACTGCACCAGATTTGCCAGTTCTTGCTGTGAGATGTTACTCCACTCTTCCATCAAGGCACCTGCAAATTCCCTGACATTTCTGGGGGGAATGGCCCTAGCCCTCACCCTCCGATCCAACAGGTCCCAGACGTGCTCAATGAGATTGAGATCTGGGCTCTTCGCTGGCCATGGCAGAACACTGACATTCCTGTCTTGCAGGAAATCATGCACAGAACGAGCAGAATGGCTGGTGGCATTGTCATGCTGGAGGGTCATGTCAGGATGAGCCTGCAGGAAGGCTACCACATGAGGGAGGAGGATGTCTTCCCTGTAACGCACAGCCTTGAGATTGCAGGCAATGACAACAAGCTCAGTTCAATGATGCTGTGACACACCACCCCAGACCATGACGGACCCTCCACCTCCAAATCAATCCCGCTCCAGAGTAGAGGCCTTGGTGTAAAGATCATTCCTTCGACGATAAATGCGAAGCCGACCATCACTCCTGGTGAGACAAAACCGCGACTCGTCAGTGAAGAGCACTTTTTGCCAGTCCTGTCTGGTCCAGCGACGGTGTGTTTGTGCCCAAAGGTGACGTTGTTGTCGGTGATGTCTGGTGAGTACCTGACTTACAACAGGCCTACAAGCCCTCACTCCAGCCTCTCTCAGCCTATTGCGGACAGTCTGAGCACTGATGGAGGGATTGTGCATTCCTGGTGTAACTCGGGCAGTTGTTGTTGCCATCCTGAACCTGTCCCGCAGGTGTGATGTTTGGATGTACCGATCCTGTGCAGGTGTTGTTACACGTGGTCTGCCACTGCGAGGACGATCAGCTGTCCGTCCTGTCTCTCTGTAGCGCAGTCTTAGGAGTCTCACAGTATGGACATTGCAATTTATTGCCCTGGCCACATCTGCAGTACTCATGCCTTCTTGCAGCATGCCTAAGGCACGTTCACGCAGACGAGCAGGGACCCTGGGCATCTTTCTTTTGGTGTTTTTCAGTAGAAAGGCCTCTTTAGTGTCCTAAGTTTTTCATAACTGTGACCTTAATTGCCTACCGCCCATAAACTGTTAGTGTCTTAACGACCATTCCACAGGTGCATGTTCATTCATTATTTATGGTTCATTGAACAAGCACAGGAAACAGTGTTAAAACCCTTTACAATGAAGATCTGAAGTTATTTGGATTTTTACGAATTATCTTTGAAAGATTTATTTGCTTGTTTATATATAAAGCTGAAGTCGGAGATTACATACACTTAGATTCAAGGACTCCACAAAATTCTTGATAACAAACTATAGTTTTGGCAAGTTGGTTAGGACATCTACTTTGTGCATGACAAGTAATTTTTCCAACAATTGTTTACAGACAGATTATTTCACTTATAATTCACTGTATCATAATTCCAGTGGGTGAGAGGTTTACATACACTAAGTTGACTGTGCCTTTAAACAGCTTGGAAAATTACAGAAAATGTCATGGCTTTAGAAGCTTCTGATAGGCTAATTGACATCATTTGAGTCAATTGGAGGTGTACCTGTGGATGTATGTCAAGGCCTACCTTCAAACTCAGTGCCTCTTTACTTGACATCATGGGAAAATCAAAAGAAATCAGCCAAGACCTCAGAAAAAAATTGTAGACCTCCACAAGTCTTGTTCATCCTTGGAAACAATTTTCAAACGCCTGAAGGTACCACATTCATCTGTACAAACAATAGTACGCAAGTATAAACACCATGGGACCACGTAGCCGTCATACCGCTCAGGAAGGAGACACATTCTGTCTCCTAGAGATGAACGTACTTTGGTGCAAAAAGTCCAAATCAATTCCAGAACAACAGCAAAGGACCTTGTGAAGATATTGGAGGAAACAGGTACAAAAGTATCTATTTCCACATTAAAACAAGTCCTATATCGACATAACCTGAAAGGCCGCTCAGCAAGGAAGAAGCCACCGCTCCAAATCCGCCATTAAAAAAACTGACTACGGTTTGCAACTGCACATGGGGACAAAGATCGTACTTTTTGGAGAAATGTCCTCTGGTCTGGTGAAACAAAAATAGAACTGTTTGGCCATAATGTCCATCGTTATGTTCGGAGGAAAAAGATGGATGCTTGTAAACCGAAGAACACCATCCAAACCGAGAAGCGCGGGGGTGGCAGCATCATGTTGTGGGTGTGCTTTACTGCAGGAGGAACTGGTGCACTTCACAAAATAGATGGCATCATGAGGGAGTAAAATGATGTGAATATATTGAAGCAACAACTCAAGACATCAGTCAGGAAGTTAAACCTTGGTTGCAAATGGGTCTTCCAAATGGACAATGACCCCAATCATACTTCCAAAGTCCTGGCAAAATGGCTTAAGGACAACAAAGTCGAGGTTCTGGAGTGGCCATCACAAAGCCCTGACCTCAATCCCATAGAAAATTTGTGGGCAGAACTGAAAAAGCGTGTGCGAGCAAGGAGGCCTACAAACCTGACTCAGTTACACCAACTCTGTCAGGAGGTATGGGCTGAAATTCACCCAACTTATTGTGGGAAGCTTGTGGAAGGCTACCTTAAACGTTTGACCCAAGTTAAACAATTTAAAGGCAATGCTACCAAATACTAATTGAGCTTATGGAAACTTCCGACTTCAACTGTATATACACACACACAGTCAAAGGTTTGGACACAGCTACTCATTCCAGGGTTTCTCTTTATTTTTACTATTTTCTACATTGTAGAATAATCAAAACTAGGAAATAAAAGATATGGAATCATGTAGTAACCAAAAAAGTGTTAAACAAATCTTAGAATAAGGCTTTCAACGTAACAATGTGGAAAAAGTCAAGGGTCTGAATACTTTCCGAACGCACTGTATATTAGTACATACACACAGTATACATAAGATTTCTTTTTTTTCCTGACAAATCAAAACCAATCAAATCAGAGGAAGATGGAATCTTCCTAAGTCTGACTATAGGCCAACATAAAAGCAAAGTGGTAACATCTCTACAAAACCAACTCTTAAGATATGAGGTTTAAGGTAGCTTTAACATCTGAGAAAAACCTTTAAAAAGACAATGTTCTCAATTCCAGCCCAGTTCGGTGCCCGTTCTGTTTGGCTTTTCCAGGCGCAGCCTCAGACTTGGAGTGGGGGGGGTATTCATTTATGAACAAATTAGGTTTCCTGTTGCCAAGACAAGCATCTCTTGCTCACCCTGACATGCAGCTACTTAATTTACGGTGCCAGAACCCTATCCCAGCGCCTCGAAACTCTTATCCCAGAGTTAGTTAAGGACACTGGAGTGGAGAAATTTAATTGCTATTGACCAAATTAAAAACTATTTGGAGACGGGCACAAAAAACACTTACGGGCACACAATTCTTGGCAGTCCTCTACCCACCTGCCATATTTGCATCAACATGTTTGCACACATGGTCAGATACAAAGTAAGCAGGAACTAATTTGATTACTTAGAAATGTCCTTTGTTGTTGTGGATTGAACTGAATACATGCTAAAACAGGATGTTCAAAAGACCCAAAATCAAGGTCTCTAATGTATCCTCTGATGAATTCCATTCTCAGAGTCTATACCCGTTTTCCCCATTCCTAGTCAACTTCTCAGAAAGGCACTGAAATTGTTACGAAAATGTGAAAACGCCATTGAGACGCCTACCAATGAAACACTCATTGAAAGAGGATTCACTGATTACGAGACTTCCACACAAGAGTTCAAAGCAAGCTGAAAGCTAAACACATGCATGCATTGTTGTGATTCAGATGAGCAAATGTGACAACAATTTCACCCAGCTTTACCTAGGGGACATTATCCCCTGTAAGCTTTGCTTTGACAACACATGCACATTTGTAGACATGGATAATATAAATCAGAATACGGACGTACAGCTATGGTATAAAGAGTATAGTACACACTCCGAGGCTGATCTAACTACTGCAAGCATACAACTTTTGGGAAAGTAAGAAGGCATTAACTGGTAGTTTTAAGAGTGCAGTAGACATCAAGCACTGGCAAATCTTGCCTTTTCATCTAATTTAAATGCTCACCTCACAAGTTCAGCCTCACACAGAGCAACCGTTTAAATCATGCAAAACTATTAAATTCAGTAAAGCGCATTGGCAGCATTTAAGTGTATATTGCCAATCAACTTTCTGGAATTGTCCCAAAAGCATTATGTCTCATGTGTGACATATGTGATGACGAGGAGTTACACAATGCAGTGAGGATACCCAAGCTGACATGGTGAAAAAGAATCTGTCGATGTGCCATTGAGCAAGGCACTTAACACTAATTTGCTCCAGGGGTGCCATACTACTATTGCTGACCCTGTAAAACACATTTCACTGCACCTATCCAGTGTATGTAACAATATTTATTTGTATTTAATGTTTACTATCTTGTCTAGAAATGTAGTGAAATAAATACATTCCACCTACTAATTTCATTGTCGGACACAAGCTCTCACATTTAAAAACCTCTTAGATGTAAAGTCCCCTTTTTTGAGGACCTGCGTGGTTCTGGTACCGGTTCCGACTGCCAATTTCACTTGTAAATCGATGTGTTTTAAAGTCACCATTGTGAAATCCCTGAGCTGTTTCCTTCCTTTCCGGCAACTGAGTTAGGAATGACGCCTGTATCTTTGTAGTGACTGAGTGTATTGATACACCATCCAAAGTGTAATTAATAACTTCACCATGCTCCAAGGGATATTCAATGTCTGCTTTTTAACCCATCTACCAATTTGTGCTCTTCGTTGCGAGGCATTGGAAAACCTCCCTGGTATTTCTGGTTGAATCGGTGTTTGACATGTAATGCTCAACTGAGGGACATTACAGATAAGTGTATGTGTGGGGTACAGAGATGAGGTTGTCATTCAAAATCATGTTAAACACTACTGTTGAGCGAGTCCACGCAACTTGTGCAAATGTTTACTCCTGAACTTATTTAGGCTTGCCATAACAAAGGGGTTGAATACTAGACTCAATACATTTCAGATTTTCATTTCTTATTAAATTGTAAAAGATAATTCCATTTTGACATTGAGGTATTGCATGTAGGCCAGTGACCCCAAAAAACATCACAATTTAATCAATTTTAAATTCCGACTAACAACAATGTGGAAAAAGTCAAGGGGTGGGAATACTTTCTGAAAACACTTTAAATGCATTAGAACTCCTCACGTTTATCTTTGGAGGAAGGCTTTAAGGATCGTGAATCATGCTGAGACTACACTGGCACCCTAAGCCCAGGTTGTCTTCTCCTCAGAGCCATAAGGCGATTCGATTGGGAGGATGGTATCAAAGCAGTCTTATCCAAGTCTTATCCACCCATTATTATCCTGCAGAGCTGACCCAAGCCCATTGAAATACTCAGAGTGCAAGCCTTTCCAATCTCCCATGTTAATGAGAAGAGGCTTACTGTGGGTGGTGAACTCAGCACAACCCAGAAAGGCCCACTGCAGTACAGCAGAGAAAACAAAACTCCCTGCTGAAAGTAATACTAACAAATAAGAGCTAGCTACTGTGGGGGGATAGCCGGTCGGTTGCCAGAGTGGAGCATGGGTAATGTATGTGTGACTTCTTCCAGATTTGTCGCATTGAGATATGGGGAGGGAGGGGGTATATACAGCTTGAAATGCTGGAGGGCAAAAATCTGGCCATATTTCTTCAGCTTCCACTGCACTGAGTGCAGACCAATCCTTCATGTAAAGGGACACCGTCCACAGGGTGATTGATGTTGATATGGAACTTGGGAGATGGGTGACTTTAGGACCTTGGTCCCAGATGGTTTGTGGTTTTGTTCAGATGTACTGGGAGAGAGCGAAGATCCAGATCTCTATACAAAATAAATAGACAAAATGGTGCAGTTAACGGAAACCCTGAATCAGGGTTGCTGAAATTTTATGAAACTTGCTCCTTTGAAGTCATAAGTTTACACTAAATAGAGGTTAGATGATTTTACAATTGAATCCGTTTGTTTCTCACTCCAGTAGTCTTAATTATTGCCCTTACACATTTCACAGCCTTACAAAAATAGACATTTCTAATTTTCTCTTATTTATCCTGCAGCGAAAGCCCAATTATTTCTCCTCTTTTTACCCAGAATAAGCATTTATTTTGTCAAGATGATTATCCCAATTATCTTGAGGGTATAGTGTAGTTGAGCAAAACTGGTGCAGGAAATTAAGGTTACAGTCTTAGAAGACAGATATCCATTATTCTCTTACTGTATTCTAACAGAATCCTCATATCTTGTATTACACGCACAATTATCTGCCAGCAACACTCGTCTCTTTGTATGCCCAATTATAGAAATACGACTAGTACTTCATTTTTGAGCATATGCTGTATCATCCTTGATTTCATTTGAAATTCTTGAAAGCAGTTAATACATGGTTAGGCTATGACCAAATAGTGAATAGTGTTGCACGTTATACTGAAACTGCGGTACTTTCCCGATACTAAAACTTAAAAAACGTTACTTGATTACTATTTTTTGGGGTTCTTCTTTCAAAATGTGTCTCACATTGTATACTGATTGAGAGGATCAAGTCTTGATATGTATTGTGGTGCTATACAGAGCTCATCTGGAAAAGAGAACTTGGTCTCAGCATGGACTGTCAAAATAAAAGGTAAAGAAAACACACATGGTATACACAGTCCAATGAAAATGCTTACTTTAGGTTCCCTCGACAATGCAATAAGAATAAACTAAGAATACGAACAAAGTAAATGGCTCAGTAGAATAGAAGCAGGTTGACAAAGTGTAATCAACTTTGTTCTAAGGTAGCGTTTCCCAAACTCGGTCCTGGGGACCCCAAGGGGAGCATGTTATGGTTTTTCCCTAGCATTACACAGCTGATTCAAATAATCCAAACTTGATGATACATTTATTATTTGACTCAGCTGTGTCGTGCAGGTAAAAACCAAAATGTGCACCCCTTGGTGTCCCGAGATCTAATGGAAGAAATAATCTGATTGGTTTCTAAAAAGGTCAACGGGTGGTGTTTAACAGATGCACAACTTAAAACATGGTGGAGGTTTGAATGTAGAATCTTGAAGCAAAGCGTAAAATGTAGAAAGCTAGCAGCAACATGCTAAGCTAATCAGAGCAAGCTAGCTAGCTCAGCATTTCACAACTTCTTGGCTCATATTAAATTAATAAACCTAGCTAGCTAGGTGTCAAATAAAGTCAGTCAGCTAACATTTGCTTGATTGAAATGTTGAGTAAGCCATATGAACCACCCCCCAACAACAACATAAAAAACAGGGAGAGACAGTTATGCTGCCCCGATAGCCACCTCTTATGAATGTTGAATCACAAAAAAAAGAGCTAGCTAAGTCTCAAATATTAAGCAAAAACAATTGTTAAGATGAATAAACTAGCTTAATAAAATACAAATTGGAATGCAGTGTTTAAATGCTGCTCCATGGGCGTAATGTTAGTTTGGGTGAAGATAACCATAGGATATAATTTAGATAAATCCATGGCTACCCAGACGGCAAAAAATACTTTGTATTACCTTGCGCTTGAAGTCTTCCCTTAAGATCACTTTGGTGTGCTAAACCAAATTAACATTCCTGCCCCTGCGGAAGAATTTAACCTGTTGAGGACAGAGGGCGCTGTTTTCACTTTGGGGGAAAATCGTGCCCAATTTAAACGGCCTCGTACTCAATTCTTGCTCGTTACAATATGCATATTATTATTACTATTGGATAGAAAACACTCTAGTTTCTAAACCGTTTGAATTTTGTCTGTGAGTAAAACAGAACTCATTTGCCGCACACTTTCTGACCAGGAAGTGGAAAGTCTGAAATCGATGCTCTGTTCAATGGCCTGCCTATAAATGGGCATGATACGTATTGAGTATACATGCACATCACACACCCTTCCCCTAGATGTCAAAGAGGAAGTGAGAGAAGAAATGAAGTGTTTATCTGGTCTGAGGTGGAATAAATCCTCTTGGCACACGAGTCATCCATTTTCTGTTTCTGGAAAGCGCGAAGATGGACCTGGAATTGCCTTCTGAAAAGCTGTCGTTATAGGCGACTACATCTCCGCTTTGATTTTATTGATACATGTCACAATATCATCGTAAAGTATGTTTTTTCAATATAGTTTTATTAGATTATTGAAATTTTTTCGGGACGTTAGGCGTGTTGCGTTCTGTCTTGTGTTTTGACCGTTGGAGAGGTTCGCGCCACCTTGCAGTGTGCTTGCTAATTCAAGACGGAAAAGAACGTTCTAATACCAAACAACGACTTTTCTGGACAAAGACCCTTGTACAACATTCTGATGAAGATCATCAAGTAGACCCATTTTGTGATGCTATTTCATATATCTGTCGAACTGTGTACTAGTAGTTTGCTGCCCAGGTTTTGGCCACTCTCTCGCTATAACATAAGCTTATGTCGTAATTGAAGATATTTTTAGAATTTCTAACACTGTGATTGCATTAAGAACTAGTGTATCTATCATTTCCTATACAACATGTATTTTTTTGTAATGTTTATGAATAGCTATTTGGTCAGAATAGGTGAGAGTCTAATAGAAATATCCGCACATTCTGGGAAAAAGATGCTACGTTAGCATAATGGATAACGACTGATTTCAGCTCTAAATATGCACATTTTCYAACAAAACATAAGTGTATGTATAACCTGATGTTATAGGACTGTCATCTGAGGAAGGTTTATGAAGGTTAGTGAAAATTAATATATTTTGCTGGTTTATTCGCTAACGCTAACGTGCCTATTGCTATCGCTAACGTGCCTTGATGAATGAATGCGGTTGTGTGGTAGGCTATTGTAGTAAGCTAATATAATGCTATATTGTGTTTGCTGTAAAACACTTAAAAAATCGGAAATATTGGCTGGATTCACAAGATGTTTGTCTTTAATTTGCTGTACACCATCGATTTTTCAGAAATGTTTTATGATGAGTATTTAGGTATTTCACGTTGGTCTCTATAATTACTCTGGCTGCTTCGGTGCTATTTCTGGCGGTAGCTGTGATGGTAGCAGCAATGTAAAACTGATTTATACCTCAAATATGCACATTTTTCGAACAAAACATAGATTTATTGTGTAACATGTTATAGGACTGTCATCTGATGACGTTGTTTCTTGGTTAGTTTGGTTGGTTCTTGGTTAGTTATGTTGGTTTCGTGCATGCTACCTGTGCTGTGAAAAATGTCTGTCCTTTTTTGTATTTGGTGGTGAGCTAACATAAATATATGTGGTGTTTTCGCTGTAAAACATTTAAAAAATCGGACATGTTGACTGGATTCACAAGATGTGTATCTTTCATTTGCTGTATTGGACTTGTTAATGTGTGAAAGTTAAATATTTCTAAAAAATATCTTTTGAATTTCGCGCTCTGCCTTTTCAGTGGAATGTTGGAAGAGTTCCGCTAGCGGAACGCCGGGGCTGTAAAGGTTAAACTCTGCATTCCAATGACCTTTTGTGCTTGAAGTCTGCCTTTATGGCCTCAAGTGATGTTGACGCAAACAGTATACTCCAATTTATTTGTTTATATTACTTATTCAACTAAACTTTTAATAAAACAATTGTTAGCTGACCTTTGGGGGGCCGCACAGCCCTCCATGTGCTCGCCAGAGGTAGCCTGACTGCCATTAGGTACCGAGATGAGATCCTCAGACCCCTTGTGAGACCATATGCTGACACATGCACATTTGTGGCCTGCTGGAGGTCATTTTGCAGGGCGCTGGCAGTGCATCTCCTTGCACAAACGCGGAGGTAGCGGTCCTGCTGCTGGGTTGTTGCCCTCCTACGGCCTCCTCCACGTCTCCTGATGTACTGGCCTGTCTCCTGGTAGCGCCTCCATGCTCTGGACACTACGCTGACAGACACAGCAAACCTTTTTACCACAGCTCGCATTGATGTGCCATCCTGGATGAACTGCACTACCTGAGCCACTTGTGTGGGTTGTAGACTCCGTCTCATGCTACCACTAGAGTGAGAGCACCGCCAGCATTCAAAAGTGACCAAAACATCAGCCAGGAAGCATAGGAACTGAGAAGTGGTCTGTGGTCACCACCTGCAGAATCACTCCTTTTTTGGGGGTGTCTTGCTAATTGCCTATAATTTCCACCTTTTGTCTATTCCATTTGCACAACAGCATGTGAAATGTATTGTCAATCAGTGTTGCTTCCTAAGTGGACAGTTTGATTTCACAGAAGTGTGATTGACTTGGAGTTACATTGTGTTGTTTAAGTGTTCCCTTTATTTTTTTGAGCAGTGTAGATTATTCAATTAAATATTTTTTAATCAGTGGAAACTAATGTACTGGTATATTTGAGACCTAGCTAGCTAACTAGCTGTATTCTATGACTCAACATTAGTAAACTAAATCTGTTTAGCATTTTACATTGGTGTAACTGTCCATCCACATAGCTAGCTTACTTACTTACTTACTTATCTTAACATTTCAATGAAGCAAATGTTAGCTGACTTACTTGCATATTTGATAGCTAGCTAGCTCTATTAATTCAAAATGAGCAGCTGAAGAGGTTAAATTAAATACAGAGCTAGATAGTTGGCTTGCTCGGATTAGCATGTTGGTGCTAGCTTGCTACATTTTGTCAGAAGAACAGTTGACCTAGTCATGTTTGTCTGACAAAACTGTAACAACTGATTTCAAAACATTACAACTTGTAATTGAGTTTTACTGAAGTTACAAGATTCAGTTCAAATCTCCGCCATGTTCAAAAGTTGTGCAGCTGTTAAACTCCACTAAATGACCTTGAAGGAACTAATCAAATCAAAGTTTATTTGTCACGTGCGCCGAATACAACAGGTGTAGACCTTACAGTGAAATGCTTACTTACAGGCTCTAACCAATAGTGCAAAAATAACCAATAGTGCAAAAAAGGTATTAGGTGAACAATAGGTAGGTAAAGAAATAAAACAGTAAAAAGACAGGCTATATACAGTAGCGAAGCTATATACAGTAGCGAGGCTACATACAGACATTGGTTAGTCAGGCTGATTGAGATAGTATGTACATGTACATATGGTTAAAGTGACTACGAGGGGTTGGCGGGTGGTGGGACACAATGCAGATAGCCAATGTGCGGGAGCACTAGTTGGTCGGCCCAATTGAGGTAGTATGTACATGAGTGTATAGTTAAAGTGACTATGCATATATGATAAACAGAGAGTAGCAGCAGCGTAAAAAGAGGGGTTGGGGGGGGCACACAATGCAAATAGTCCGGGTAGCCATTTGATTACCTGTTCAGGAGTCTTATGGCTTGGGGGTAAAAACTGTTGAGAAGCCTTTTTGTCCTAGACTTGGCGCTCCGGTACTGCTTGCCATGCGGTAGTAGAGAGAACAGTCTGACTGGGGTGGTTGCGGTCTTTGACAATTTTAGGGCCTTCCTCTGACACCAACTGGTGTAGAGGTCCTGGATGGCAGGCTGCTTAGCCCCAGTGATGTACTGGGCTGTACGCACTACCCGCTGTAGTGCCTTGCGGTCAGAGGCCGAGCAATTGCCGTACCAAGCAGTGATGCAACCACTCAGGATGCTCTCGATGTTGCAGCTGTAGAACTTTTTGAGGATCTCAGTACCCATGCCAAATCATTTTAGTTTCCTGAAGGGGAATAGGCTTTGTCGTGCCCTCTTCATGACTGTCTTGGTGTGTTTGGTCCATTCTAGTTTGTTGTTGATGTGGACACCAAGGAACTTGAAGCTCTCAACCTGCTCCACTACAGCCCTGTCGATGAGAATGGGGGCATGCTCAGTCCTCCTTTTCCTGTAGTTCACAATCATCTCCTTAGTCTTGGTTACGTTGAGGGATAGGTTGTTATTCTGGCACCACCCTGCCAGGTCTCTGACCTCCCTATAGGCTGTCTTGTCGCTGTCGGTGATCAGGCCTACCACTGTTGTGCCATCTGCAAACTTAATGATGGTGTTGGAGTCGTGCCTGGCCATGCAGTCGTGGGTGAACAGGGAGTACAGGAGGGGACTAACCACGCATCCCCGGGGAGCTCCAGTGTTGAGGATCAGCGTGGCAGATGTGTTGCTACCTACCCTCACCACCTGGGGGCAGCACGTCAGGAAGTCCAGGATCCAGCTGCAGAGGGAGGTGTTTAGTCCCAGGACCCTTAGCTTAGTGATGAGCTTTGAGGGTACTATGGTGTTGAACGCTGAGCTGTAGTCCATGAAGAGCATTCTCATAGGTGTTCCTTTTGTCCAGGTGGGAAAGGGCAGTGTGGAGTGCGATTGAGACTGCGTTATCTGTGGATCTGTTTGGGCGGTATGCAAATTGGAGTGGGTCTAGGGTATCCGGGAGGATGCTGTTGATGTGAGCCATGACCAGCCTTTCAAAGCACTTCATGGCGACCGACGTGAGCACGGGGCGGTAACCATTTAGGCAGGTTACCTTCGCGTCCTTGGGCACAGGGACTATGGTGGTCTGCTTGAAACAAGTAGGTATTATGGACTCGGTCAGGGAGAGGTTGAAAATGTCAGTGAAGACACTTGGCATTTGGTCCGCGCGTGCTTTGAGTACACGTCCTTCTAATCTTTCTGGCCCCGTGGCTTTGTGAATGTTGACCTGTTTAAAAAGGTCTTGCTCACGTTGGCTACCGAGAGCGTTATTACAGTCGTCCAGAACAGCTGGTGCTCTCATACATGCTTCAGTGTTGCTTGCCTCAAAGCGAACATCGAAGGTATTTAGCTCGTCTGGTAGGCTCGCGTCACTGGGCAGCTCGCGTCTGGGTTTCTCTTTGTAGTCCGTAATAGTTTAAGCCCTGCCACATCCGACGAGCGTCAGAGCCGGTGTAGTTATGCCTTATGCAGCGCGACATCTTCACAGAGTTTATCAGGCTGTTGATTGTGGCCTGTGGAATGTTGTCCCACTCCTCTTTAATGGCTGTGCGAAGTTGCTGGATATTGGCGGGAACTGGAACACACTGTCATACACGTCGATCCAAAGCATCCCAAACATGCTCAATGGTGATGTCTGAAACATGAGGTGAAGGCGGCAGATGAACAGCACGACAATGCCTCAGGATCTAGCCCCTGCATCTGTGCTTTCAAATCGCCATCGATAAAATGCAATTGTGTTCATTGCCCAAAGATTCTGCCTGCCCATACCATAACCCCACCATTGGGCACTCTGTTCACAATGTTGACGTCAGCAAACCGCTCACCCACACGACGCCATACACGTGGGTCTGCGGTTGTGAGGCCGGTTGGACGTACTTCAACATTCTCTAAAACGACATTGGAGGCAGCTTAAGGTAGAAAACAGCTCTGGTGGACATTGCTGCAGTCATTATGCCAATTTCACGCTCACTCAAGACATCAGTGGCATTATGTTGTGTGACAAAATGGCAACATTTTTTGTAATTGTATTGTTCTCAGTACAAAGTGCATCCATTTCATTTCATTATACATTTTTTTATTTCACTTTTATTTAAACAGGTAGGCCAGTTGAGAACAAGTTCTCATTTACAACTGCGACCTCGTCAAGATAGAGCAAAGCAGTGCGACAAAAAACAACAGAGTTACATATAAACATACTTTTTATTAATTTTTTTAATTTCACCTTTATTTAACCAGGTAGGCTAGTTGAGAACAAGTTCTCATTTGCAACTGCGACCTGGCCAAGATAAAGCATAGCAGTGTGAACAGACAACACAGAGTTACACATGGAGTAAACAATAAACAAGTCAATAACATGGTAGAAAAAAAAGAGAATCTATATACAATGTGTGCAAAAGGCATGAGGAGGTAGGCAATAAATCGAATAATTACAATTTAGCAGATTAACACTGGAGTGATAATCATCAAGAAATGATCATGTGCAAGAAGAGATCTGGTGTGCAAAAGAGCAGAAAAGTAAATAAATAAAAGCAGTATGGGGGGTGAGGTAGGTAAATTGGGTGGGTAGTTTACAGATGGACTATGTACAGCTGCAGCGATCGGTTAGCTGCTCGGATAGCAGATTTTTAAAGTTGTTGAGGGAGATAAAAGTCTCCAACTTCAGAGATTTTGCAATTCGTTCCAGTCGCAGGCAGCAGAGAACTGGAAGGAAAGGCGTCCAAATGAGGTTTTGGCTTTAGGGATGATCAGTGAGATACACCTGCTGAAGCGCGTGCTGCGGGTGGGTGTAGCCATCGTGACCAGTGAACGAGATAAGGCGGCACTTTACCTAGCATAGCCTTGTAGATGACCTGGAGCCAGTGGGTCTGACGACGAACATGTAGCGAGGGCCAGCCGACTAGGGATACACGGTTCGCAAGTGGTGGGTCGTATAAGGTGCTTTAGTAAAAAAACGAATGGCACTGTGATAAACTGATCCAGTTTGCTGAGTAGAGTCATTGAAGCCTATTTTGTAGATGACATCGCGAAGTCAGGATCGGTAGAATAGTCAGTTTTACTAGGGTAAAGTTTGGCGGCGTGAGTGAAGGAGGCTTGTTGTGGAATAGAAAGCGATTCTTGATTTGATTTTGGATTGGAAGATGTTTTGATATGAGTCTGGAAGGAGAGTTTGCAGTCTAGCCAGACACCTAGGTACTTATAGATGTCCACATATTCTAGGTCGAAACCGTCCAGGGTGGTGATGCTAGTCGGGCGTGCGGGTGCAGGCAGCGAACGGTTGAAAGCATGCATTTGGTTTTACTAGGCGTTTAAGAGCAGTTGGAGCCCCGGAAGGAAGTGTTTGTATGGCATTGAAGCTCGTTTGGAGGTTAGATACGCACAGTGTCCAAGAAAGGGCCAGAAGTATACAGATGGTGTCGTCTGCGTAGAGGTGGATCAGGGAATCGCCCGCAGCAAGAGCAACATCATTGATGTAACAGAAGAAAAGAGTCGGCCCGAGAATTGATACCCTGTGGTACCACAGAGACTGCCAGAGGACCGGACAACATGCCCCGATTTGACACACTGAACTCTGTCTGCAAAGTAGTTGGTGAACAGGCAAGGCAGTCCCATTAGAAAAACCCGAGGCTACTGAAGTCTGCCGATAAGAATATGGTGATTGACAGAGTCGAAAGCCTTGGCCAGGTCGATGAAGACGGCTGCACAGTAATGTCTTTTATCGATGGCGGTTATGATATCGTACAGTCCAGAACACAATAAAAAAGAAAGAAATCTATTTATGACAGTGTGTGCAAATGTAGAAGAGTAGGGAGGTAGGCTATAAATAGGCCATAGAGGCAAAAATAATAAAATGTAGCATTAATACTGGAGTGATTGATGTGCAGATGATGATGTGCAAGTAGAGATACTGGGGTGCAAAAGAGCAAGAGGCTAAGTAATAATATGGGGATGAGGTAGTTGGGTGTGCTTTTTACAGATTCACTGTACCTGTACACAGCCATCGGTAAGCTGCTCTGACAGCTAATGCTTAAAGTTAGAGAGGGAGATATGAGTCTCCAGCTTCAGAGATTTTTGCAATTCCTTCCAGTCATTGGCAGCAGAGAACTGGAAAGAAAGACGGCCAAAGAAGTGTTGGCTTTGGGGACGACCAGTGCAATATACATGTTGGAGCGTGGGCTACGGGTGGGTGTTGCTATGGTGACCAGCTAACGATCATAGTGTTTAATCCGCATCTTGATATTTTCGACCTGTCAGGTGGATGGATTATATTGGCAAAGGAGATCCGCTCATTAACAGGGATGCAAACAAATTTGTGCATAAAATTGGAGAAATAGGATTTTTGTGCGTATGAAATTTATAGGATGTTTTATTTCTGCTTGCTACGTTAGAGATTTACTCAAATTAATAAATAGTTCTTTCCCCCCATCAATCTAAAACACACACTATCCATAATGACAAAGCAAAAACCGTTAAGAAATTTTTGCAAATTTATATTTACAAAACCCCCAGAAATATCCCAATTACATAACTATTCAGACCATTTACTCAGTACTTTGTTGAAGCACCTTTGGTAGCGATTACAGCCTCGAGTCTTCTTGGGTATGACATACATGCTTGGCACACCTGTATTTGGAATGTTTCTCCCATTCTTCTCTGCAGATCCTCTCAAGCTCTCATGTTGGATGGGGAGTGTCACTGCACAGCTATTTTCAAGTCTCTCCAGAGATGTTCGATCGGGTTCCAGTCCGGGCTCCGGCTGGGCCACTCAAGGACTTGTCCCGAAGCCACTCCTGCGTTGTCTTGGCTGTGTGCTTACTTGTCCTATAGGAAGGTGAACCTTCTCCCCAGTCTGAGGTCCTGAGCAGGTTTTCATCAAGGATCTCTGTACTTTGCTCCATTCAACTTTCCCTCGATCCTGACTAGTCTCCCAGTCCCTGCCACTGGTTTCCTTCAGATGTGACTCTTAGCATTCAGGCCAAACAGTTCAATTTTTGTTTCATCAGACCAGTGAATCTTGTATCTCATTTTCTGTGAGTCTTCCTCATGGTCTGGGAGTCCTTTAATTAACACATATGGAATCATGTAGTAACAATGTTTTATTAATTTTTTATAAAATACAATTTTTTATCTGTTTAATTGAAATTCTTCCAAGTATCCACCCTTTGCCCTGACAGCTTTGCTCACTTGGCATTATCTCAACCAGCTTCATGAGGTAGTCACCTGGAATGCATTTCAATTAACAGGTGTGCCTTGTTAAAAGTTAATTTTTGGAATTTCTTTCTTTCCTTAATGTGTTTGAGACGATCAGTTGTGATGTGACAAGGTAGGGGTGGTATACAGAAGACAGCCCTATTTGGTAAAAGACCAAGTTCATATTATGCCAAAAAGAGCTGCAAAAAGCAAAGAGAAACAACAGTCCATCATTACTTGAAGACATGACGGTCATTCAATTTGGAATATGTCAAGAACTTTGAAAGTTCCTCTAAGTGCAGTCGCAAAAACCAAGCTCTATGATGAAACTGGCTCATGAGGACCGCCACAGGAATGGAAGACCCAGAGTTACCTCTGCTGCAAAGGATAAGTTCATTAGAGTTACCAGCCTCAGAAATTGCAGCCCAAATAAATGCTTCAGAGTTCAAGTAACAGACACATCTCAACATCAACTGTTCAGAGGAGACTGTGTGAAATCAGGCCTTCATGGTCGAATTGCTGCAAAGAAAACCAATAAGAAGAGACTTGCTTGGGCCAAGAAACACGAGCAAAGGACATTAGCCCGGTGGAAATCTGTCCTTTGGTCTGCTGAGTCCAAATTTGAGATGTTTGGTTCCAAATGCCATGTCTGAGACACAGAGTAGGTGTTCTTAATATTTGGTATACTCACTGTATATATATGCATGTGTGCTCTAAGGTGCGGTGAGTCAGTGCAGGTGGCCAGTCCAGTTTAAGTGTCCAGCAGTCTGATGACTTGAAGACTGAAACTGTCTGAGCCTGTTGGTATCAGACTTCATTCCCTACGGTAAGGGTATGAACAGCTTGTGGCTGGGGTGTGTGGGTTCTTTGATTATGCCTCGGGACTTCTTCAGGCACCGTTTCAAGTAGATGTCCTGGATGGGTGGGAACACCACCCACTGGAGGGCCTTGCAGTCGTGGACGGAGCAATTTCCATACCAGGCCCTGATGCAAGTGGTCAGGACGCTCTCGATGGTGCAGCGGTAGTATTTTGAGCCGCTGCACAATCTTCAGTCACCTTAGGAAGTAGAGGCGCTGTTGCGCCCTCTTGACAAGAGTAGCGGTGTTGTTGGTGGCACATGAAGGACATCCTTACTGGGTCTTAAAGACACAGCGCACACTTCTATAAAAGAAGAACTTGCTACTTCTATGCAAATATTGTTGACCAGTACCATTTAATAAGTACCAAATAAAAGGGAAACAGATTGTCATCTGTAGCCTCATGAAATCAGTCAAAACAAGCTCAATAACGCAATATGCACACACTCCTATTGAATATGCATTCTCCTTTATTGTTACTAGGCCTATGCTAGATCTTGATTTAATGAGTTTATCAAGAGATGTACCATTCAAATAAAGGATTACATTTACATTGTTTACCAATCTAAGTACATAAAGTTAAATTGATTGTATGACTGTATAATTGATTCATTAATGCATACATGGTTTTATCAAATTGACAAAATGTAAAATGTAATGATATTTTACTCAAGATGCCCAGCGATTGAACAGAGCAGTAGCGGAGTTTCTCTGTCTGGATCAAGTACCAATCTGTTACTTTTTTTGCTGTAGAATATCGTGATGGTATTGAGTATCATGATACTAAAATTTATATCGAAGTCAAAATGCTGGTATCGTGGAGTTGGCTGCTGCAGGTATAAGGTGAAAAATGTAGCCATGAACAAAAATAAGACCATGTTAGCTTTGTTCTCCATGATGGGTAAACAGCGTGCCTGGGGGAGCATCCATTTATCTTGCATGCTATAAAGGCTACTTATATGGAGATCCCTGTCGATTACCATTAAGACCACCTCAGCTGGCATAAAATAACACTAGAAAATATATTCATCCTTGGCCTACTTGTAGATTGAAATCATTGTGATTATGGGGTCTATCATGCAAAGGGTAATGTTCAATGCATGTAAACAATGTGTTTGCTACTTTCAGAAAAAAAGATAATTAAGACCCTGAGCCCTTGGTGGTGGTGGGGGGGGCAGCATCCTCAGATTTTCAACAACTAATCGTCAATGCAGTCACAATATTCCTTCGCAATTTAGAAATGCTCACTTGTCACAGCGGGTGGCTCGCGACTATCCAACCTAATATGAAAAAGCCAGATGCGCCTTTAATGTATGTCCTTGGCAGCCATTCAAAGAACATTTTTATAATAAAACCAAAAATTCTGGTTTAGTCTTGTTGAAGCTATTAGCGTTTAATGAGATTGAAGTCCATTACGGATCAAACCGAATTGTCAGGCACATCTGAAAAAAATAAAAAATAATAGTAATTATGGTGCTGATCGAGTAACAAAATGTGACAGTGCACTTAGTCATTTGTCTCCGCAAAAATAATAATAACGTCATTACCTATAGAGTCATGTAGCCCCATCCAACATATCACATGAAAATGATTTGCAGATGGAAAATTTGCTTTGGGTTCTTTTCTGCATATTTTCCTGGTTCTGCTTAACACTACAAGCGCCAAAACCATCATAGGAACTTAATCTCTGCCATTGTCCACCTCCGTCCTTGACTCTTCTAAAATAAGTCTATTCACACACAGACGTTGTTAGAATTTTGATTTCACAATGTAATATTTCACACATAATAATGGGATGTAGCCTAAAGACTAGTTTAAATTGACAATAGTCTGATGGGTGACAATATTATCAATTGTGAAATCCTGAATGAAGAGTGATGAACAGTGCAGCGTGTGTAGGCTAAATGACAAAGGGAACAGAGCTTATCAAAGAACAACTTTTCTAAACATCATACACAGGTTCATGCAAGTAAAACATTGATTTATATTGCCTATCAGAAAAGGCATATGCTAAGGTTTAAAATAACATTACATTTGGCAAACTTTCCAAATTGAGTAGTAGGGCTCTTTCAAAATAACACTTTTTCCAAAAATAACCATGCCTATTGCCTAGGCTACGAAGCAGTCTAGTAGCATAAAACTTAAAATATGCTATTCTGTTTGAAATACATGTTCTTATGTTCAGTGTTTAAGACCTGACAAAATGAAATAAGAATGGATTTTAACACTTAAAATGTGCTGGTTTATGTTTTGTTTTTACAGTGAAATACTAAGGAAAATGTTATTGTATTCTAATGTTACCTAAGACCTTCATAAACGCAACCAAATTATTATTTTTGTGATAACATATAATAAATGTATTTATAAGACTGTTCGAATGTTAACGTCAAAATTACTGGTCAAAGGTTCAGAATGGGATGGCTCGAGGCCAAGCTTTCCTAGTGTTGGTTGAAAAAACAAATGCTATAATTCCCAATGGATACATTTGGGCTGGATTGAGACTGCAGTGTGGTAGCTATAGTCCATATTCACAGTGTCAGTGTGCTCTGTGTAAATGGGCTAGTGGTAGGAGGTGTGCCAAGCAAACACAGATCATGACTTCGAAAAACACTTCCACCTCATGCATGTTATGCAGCGGACAGTGAAAGCACTCAGACAAATCAATCCACAGAGGAAGGACAGCTCAGACATACCACAGGACTAGTAAACATGGTAGATATTCAAAGGTAACAGATCAGAGATACCCAATGTCACCTTGTCTGCTTGATAACAGAGATGCTATTTTTTTATGGCTTAAACATGCTTGATGGCATTCTGAAAGGCATTTAAGACTAGATCTATAGTTTGGGTTGGGGGGGATAAGAGAGCAGCAGTTCAAAAAGCTCAAGATGAGCCAGACATTAACACCATTCTATAGGTTAGCCATGAGATCTTCCTGGCCATAACTAAACATTTCAGATTCAATGTAAACCAAAAATCCATTGTCATGATCTTCCAGTTGGTGCCAATCATTATTTAATAAAAAAGGTCCAGTGTAGTCAAAAACTTGATTTCAAATGTGTGTGCGCTAAGGTATATACTTCCACACAATAAGGTTCATCACAGACCACTCCCAGACAGTCCTAACAAAATTCTTGCTTGAGAAATTTCTATTTGCAAAGAAGCTATTTTTTTTACATTCTAATTGAAAACAATCAAAATAGTAGTTAATTGTTACCCAGAAATGATTTGATATTGACATAAAAAAGGGTTGCATTGGACCTTTAACAGAAACCGATGGCAGTGCATGCATGTTCAGGAGACTTTCAATGCCTCCTCAGATTACTAATCAACCACTGACAGAGGATTTAGGGAGACATATAATAAACTGGCATGTGTCATAACATGGCTCATATACCGGTCTTCTTTGGATGCGTGTTGACATATTTCGGTGAAATAAATACTTTCACCGTCAAAATGAATAGTTGTTCCCGACAGAACAGGTGAGGTCTGATCCCATCCAAGACAAACATATATTCATATAATGCAAATTAGTTGATAAGATTAATCTTAGAATGTACTATGACAGAGAAACGGGTGTTGGGGCTGCGAGGACATTTGTCAATGTTCTTTTTAAGTCACCCCTACCTAAATAAGCCTGCATTGGAATATCAATAGTGTGATAAATCTATTTTATTGGTGTACCAGTTTCATTTACAATCTTTCACCCTGCTTCACAGGTATGTTCTTACACTGAAAATGGAGAACAAAACACATTTATTTTAAACATGTTTAAACATCTATTTTGGGCTAATCTTAGACAACAATCATTCTATACTGAACAAAAATAAAACGCAACACGTAAAGTTTGTCCCATGTTTCATGAGCTGAAATAAGAGATCCCAGACATTTTCCATACGCACAAACATCAAATCGCTCTAAAATGTTGTGCACAAATGTGTTTACATCCCTGTTAGCAAGTTTGGTAGGCTACTAATGCTCACTAACCACCTGGTACTCTGCACTCTATTGTCCCTCTAATCACTCTGACAACAATGCAATCGAATCAAACACTTCATGAGAGCCCATGAGCTCATGTTGCACAACATTTCTATAGGCTATGCAATTGCGTGAGAAAACAGAGTGATGGCCTCCATTAAAAAGAGAATTCCATCAGCTTTCTATAGGCTAGGCCTACTATATTTATTTCTAAACCTTCCTAATATTAAGCACATTGCTTCTCTTTAAAAACAGGAGTATAGCCTACCTGGCTGGCATGAAAATGAACCATGGGAAAAGCCTTCTCCATTCGCTATTTAAGTGCATAGATGACATGTATTTTTCCCCCGCTGCCCCTGTTGAGACAGGTGCATGATAATGGTCCATTCTAAATCAAAACAAATGTCACACATTATTTAGTATATGTAAAGACAAGATTACCTCCCTTATCTCACCTCACTTGCTCACATTGTATATAGACTTAATTTTTTCACTGTATTATTGACTATATGTTTGTTTTACTCCATGTGTAACTATGTGTTGTTGTATGTGTCGAACTGCTTTGCTTTATCTTGGCCAGGTCGCAATTGTAAATGAGAACGTGTTCTCAATTTGCCTACCTGGTTAAATAAAGGTTAAATAAATAAAAAAATAAAAAAATCAAGAAGTCTGATGGGTGAGAACAATCAGCCCATCACTTGTGAATGATGCCCAGCTTAAGTCAAACAGTGCATGCTTTTTTCTTTTCTCTTTTCAAATCATAGTCGCACACCTCATGTAGCCTAGCCCATAGGCCTATATGTTTTGATAAGGTTTATATCACAACTAAAGTGACCAAATAACTTCTTAAAATGAAGCACAAATCTGCTTTACAATGGGTCCTAAGTGGCATACATATGCAGCAAGTGAGTTTCAAGAATGGGGAAGATCATTTTCACGATAAAAATGAACCTTTATAATAAAAGCATTTGCATGCAGAATCCCATTTGTGGTCACTTGAGAATGGTGTTTTCATGCAAATGGAAGCTTCGCGTTTATAGCCTACTGCCGTGTGCACATTGCTGCGCTTATAATGTGAAAAAATAGCCTAATAATTTAACATTTTAGCTAAACGTTCTCATCTGTTGCATCAGGCTCATTGCTTAAAACCGTTTTTTTGATGCTATTGGTTTTATTAATTTGAGATCTATCGTATCCCACAACTGTCCCAGACAAGGTTTGGAATATTTATTTCTCGCACAGAAAAATTCAACTTTTGTACTATGGGGGATAGTAGATTGCCCTAGGCTAGTGCTTTTGCTGTACGTTAGGCCTACTCATCTTGTTGGCTGACGAAAAGTAAATATGTACAGTACTTCCAACATCTTCAATTTGCGCCTCGGCATTGGATAAGGACGCGCGCAGTTGCGTCCCCGATGTGTTGGTCTACACTTGTAGCCTGTGAGAAAGACCAGATCATGTGGGGAGAAGGGCATTTTAGTGATTATATTCAGCCCAAGGGCACAACGGCCACAAAAGGCAAGGTTTTTATTTTAGGGGGATTATGGCCACACAAAGGGGATGCAGCCTGGAAACTCGAGGCATTATCAAGTGCTTGTCAAATTGTGAACGAGAGTGATGAAGTGGGTACAGCCTGCGCAAAACAACAAAGCAGAGCTCTTGCCTTACATGCAACGTTTTTCAAATCATTAAAAAAGTTGCATCATGCAGCCTTTAAATGTATTAAAAATCAAAACATACAGCCCAACATTTGTATCACAACTAAAGTTACATAAATAACTTTAAATTAAGCATATAGGAGTACCTGTTTCTTTGTTAACCGATAAACACAGAAAAGCAGTATGTGCACACTCCCTCAAATCGTTTGAAGAAAATATCCTTTCTATTTTATTCAGCTATGTTCAATTGTATTCTTCATAATATAAAATAATGCCACAGAATTGTCTGCTAAATGAACTAGTGTAGCCCACAGCCATATGGAATAGCCAGATGAAGGCCTAACATAAGTACAACGCAGAGTATGCTATTCTGTTCTTCTGAAATAGACATTTTCTTCATATCATGTTTCTTTAGACCTGTCTAAAATAATGGATTTATTGTGATGTGTAGGCTATATTACATGGATTTACACTTTTTAAAATGTAAATGTCTGCATCAGTGGCTTGTATGCTATGCGTGGAAGGCAGGAGATGCTAAGTGTTTGTTAATAAAACGGTCAATTTCCGTCAGACAGGCAGTTAATTTGCTTGACAATCACCGGCTGACAATTTCATGACTGCCACAGCAAAACCCATGACCTAAATAATCTGGCTTCTTCACCTGCAGGATCGTCTGAGACCAGTCACTCAGACAGCAGATGAAAATGTGGGTTTGCACAACCACAGAATTTCTGCACAAACTGTCAGAAAACATCTCAGGGAAGCTCATTCCGCATGCTCGTCATCCTCACCAGAGTCTTGACCTGACTGCAGTTCGTAACTGACTTTAGTGGGCAAATGGCCACTGGCACCCTGTAGAAGCATGCTCTTCATGGATGAATCTGTTTCAAACGTACTGGGCAGATAGCAGACAGCGTGAATGGCGTTGTGTGGCCGAGCGGTTTGCTCTGGTCAACGTTGTGAACAGTGCCTCATGGTGGCGTGCAGTTATGGTATGGGCATGCATAAGCTACGGACAACGAATACAATTGAATTTTAAAACCAATGGCTATTTTAATGCACAGAAACACAGTGATGAGATCCTGAGGCCCATTGTCGTGCCATCCATCCACCTGCCATCACCTCGTTTCAGCATAATAATGCACGGCCCAATTTCGCAAGGATCTGTACACAATTCCCAGGAGCTGAAAATGTCCCAGTTCTTCCATGGCCTGCTTACTCACCAGACTTGTGACCCATCGAGCATGTTTGGGATGCTCTGGATCAACGTGTATGACTGTTCCAGTTCCTGCCAACATCCAGCCACTTCACACAGCGAAGGAGTGGCACAACATTCCACAATAAACATCCTGATCAACTTCATGGGAAGGAGATGTGTCGCGCTGCATGAGGCAAATGGTTGTCACACCAGATACTGACCGGTTTTCTGATCCACGCCCCTACCCTTTTAAGGTATCGGTAACCAACAGACGTATATCTGTATTCCCAGTCATGTGAAATCCATCGATTAGGGCTTCATGAATTTATTTCAATCAACTGATTTCCTTATATGAACTGTAACTCTTAAAAATGGTTGCATTACTATTGTTGTGCAGTGTATTTTACTGACAGGTGTTAAAGTAGCAAAACAATTTTCATCCATCAAGTTCACTGGACTCCAGAGACATTTTTATACAAACTATTTCCAAGTCTGTCTTGTGGTAAACAAAGTGTATAAACACCATTAAACTACTGAAAATATGGTAAACAAAATATCATATCCCTGGAGAGTCCTGAGGCCACCCCACCGGGGAGCAAATTTAGTTCTGCTGTAGCACAACACAGTAGATTGACATAATCAAAGCTTGATGAGTTGGTTATTTGAAACAGCTGTGTAGTGCTAGAACATAAACATGGGGGGGCAGGACAGAGTTTGCACCAGATCATGAGTGATCCCTTAGTGGAATTGCTTTTGACAGCTTTGCCTCCACTGGCCAAGGCGAGAGTAGATATCCCTAGCAATGGGAGGCAATACCAACCAATGGCTTCAGGGTTCCCTCCTTTTGCAGGGAATAGATTGCAAAATCTAGTGACTTTGCAGACCAGTAAAACCATTTAATTGAGTGCATGTGATGTAGTGCTTCCCTCTTTGTGCAGTACCTGGGGTGGAAGGGCACATCCTAACCCTGAGTGTGAGAGAACAGTAGAAATATTTACAGTAGCTTCAGAAAGTTTTCAAACCTCTTGACTTTTTCCACATTTTGTTGCCTTACAGCCCACATTTATTTATTAAAAATGTAGATTTTGTCACTGATCTACACACACAAATACCCCATAATGTCAATGTGGACATGTTAAGCCATTTTTTACAAATTAATAAAAAATTAAAAGCTGACATGTCTTGAGGCAATAAGTACTCAACCCCTTTGTTATGGCAAGCCTAAACTTCAGGAGCAAAACATTTGCTTAACAAGTCAAACAAATTGCATGGAATAACTGTGTGCAATAATGATGTTTAACATGATTTTTAAATGACTACCCATCTCTGTACCCCACACATACAGTCGAGCAATGAATTTCAAGCACAGATTCAACCACAAAGACCAGGGAGGTTTTCCAATGCCTCGCAAAGAAGGGCACCTATGGGTAGATGGGAATATCACTTTGAGCATGGTGAAGTTATTCATTACACTTTGGATGGTGTATCAATACACCCAGTCACTTCAAAGGTGTCCTTCCTAAAATCGTTTGATGGAGAAGGAGACCGACCGCTAAGGGATTTCACCATGAGGCTAATGGTGACTTTAAAACAGAGTTTAAATGGCTGTGATAGGAGAAAACAGAGGATGGACAAACATTGTAGTTAACCCACAATATTAACCTAATTGACAGAGAGAAAAGGAAGCCGGTACAGAATAAAAATAATCAAAAACATGCATCCTATTTGCAAAAATGCACTAAATGCTGCAAATAATGTAGAAAAGAAATTACATTTTTTCTCCAAATACAATGCATGTTTTCGTGGTAAATCCAACAGAGTACCACTCTTCCTATTTTCAAGCATGGTGGTGGCTGCATCATGTTATGGGTATGCTTGTCATCGGCAAGGACTAGGGAGTTTTTAGGATAAAAAATAAACGGAATAGAGCTAAGCACAGGCAAAGTCCTAGAGGAAAACCTGGTTCAGTCTGCTTTCCAACAGACACTGGGAGACAAATCCACCTTTCAGCAGGACAATAACCTGAAACGCAAGGCCAAATATACACTAGAGTTACCTACCAAGACGACATTCAATGTTCCGGAGTAGCTATATATATAGTTTTGGACTTAAATCTTCATGAAAATCTATGGCAAGACTTGAAAATAGCTGTCTAGCGATGATCAACCAACTATACAAAGCTTGAAGAATATTGTACAATCCAGGTGTAGAGAGCTCTTAGAGACTTACCCAGAAAGACAAAAAGCTGTAATTGCTGCCAAAGGTGAATCTAACCTGTATTGACTCAGGGTGTTGATTACTTATCTAAATCAAGTGTTTTATTTAATTATTTTTAGATAGTTAGAATCTCTTCCACTGACTTTTTTTGGTCAACAATCCACACTAATCCCTTTTAATCTCACTTTTTCAACAAAAAAAATGAAAAAGTCAATGGGTGTGAATATCTCCTGAAGATGTATATGATATTTTAAAGTACATTTGTTTCAGTTTGTGCAGAAAATGAGACTAGGGAAATTGAGAGCTCCTAAAAAATGAAGGCACAAAAACCTGTATTACCACTGTGATCTAAAAAGCAGAACTAAAATCAGCACTCCTATTGAGACTCTTGCAAGGATAAAAAGTGGAACTCACCTAAAAAAACATATTTTGGTATTTTTGTCATTAGTCCACTGTTGATACAGTCCCAAAATGTTTGTCATGTCAGTCACGTTTTAGATACTGGACTTTCAATAATCGAAGTACCACCAGCCACATCATCATGATGAAGCAAAATGCATTTTGGGACTATCAACAGTCCCAAAATATCAATAGATGTTTTTTAGTGGAGTTCCCCTTTAACCTGAATGTTAGACCATGGCCATGTTGCAAGAGTCTCAATAGGAGTGCAAATTTAGTTTTGCCTTTAAGATCACAATTAATAAAATTACACGGACAGGGGGAGCTGATCCTAGAATTCCTACTCAGACGCCCGATACATATGACCCCTGATATATTTAACGATCTCGGGTTTGTAGACTTAATTCAGAGACCTGCATCTCCCTCTGATGTTTCTTCCAGTCTCTTGGGAAGAGGGTTCATTACAATTACTATTTTCATCACTATTCAAAGCAGAGGGATTTGAGAAACTATGGAATGTCATTGGGGAAATCACACTATAGGACGGTTTTAATTGCAAACAAAGCCCTGAACATAAGCACCTTGAGAAATTAAAGGTCAGCAACTTCATGATAAAGAATAGGGGATAAAAATAACAGATGACTAAGATACCATCGGCCTCCCGGGTGGCACAGCGGTCTAAGGCACTGCATCGCAATGCTAGAGGCGTCACTAGAGATCCTGGTTCAAGCCCCTGGCTGTGTCGCATCCGGCCGCGACCGGGAGACCCATGAGGCGGCGCATAATTGGCCCATCATCGTTAGGGAGGGTTTGGTCAGCCGGCATGTCCTTGTCCCATCGCGCTCTAGTGACTCCTTGTGGCGGGCTGGGCGTAGGCACGCTGACCAGTCGCCAGCTGTTCAGGGTTTTCTCCGACACATTGGTGCGGCTGGCTTCTAGGTTAAGCGAGCACTATGTCAAGAAGCAGTGCAGCTTGGCGAGGTCGTGTTTCGAGGGGGGGGGGGCGGGGCCGCACGTCTCTCCTGAGCGATGGGACAAGACTATCAATCAATTGGATATCACGAAATTGGGGAGAAAAAAGGGGTAAAAAGGTAAAAAACATATTTTTTGGGGTCAGCATTTAGGTCCGCCTCAACGCAGAATATCAAAATCAGAAGGTAAGCCCTTATTTGACAGGCTTTATTCCCATTCGAGCAATAGCATAACCTGAGAGAGCACAATCAGCGTGGTTGTTCCTGTTGATCTAAATGAGCTCCACGGAAATTGAATTGGATTGAGATATTCAGTGTGTATGCACCTCAATGGTGCAATGGAACTGTGTGCGTGACAGTCAGGGCCATCATTGATTCAATAGACCTCAACGTCAATATGTGGTCTTTCATAAAACAACAACAGCAACAAAAAACAAAAAAAATCACCTTGAATATTAAACAGTGAAATCAAAAAGGTAATGTACCATGGTGGTTGGATGTTTCATTACTCTGTATGAAACCTAGCCAAATCAACTTGGACAGTAAGTGTTCAAGACACCCGTATGCATCAGTTCTCTCTTCATTAGCAGCAACACACCTCACTCCCCCTCATCAGTACCAATAACCCACACCTTGATAAAGGCAGGAATACCACTTAAAAAAATGTCACCACCTGCAACAATTAGTCCTTTCAACCATACCAGAATGGAACTAGAGATTAATTATTGACTGAGTATGGAATGAGTGTGGTGTGTGGCCAACATATCTTTCGTTTTGTTATGTAGATTTATATTGTTCGGCATTTGATGGATTGTTGTGCATTTACTGTAAGTGCACTTCCCTTGTTTGCTAATTGAGTCACACCGTACCACTGAGAGGGTCTTCACACTTAAGAGTTATAAAAATTTAAAAAAAACTCTGCTAAACACACCCCTTCAAATTAGTGGATTTTGCTGTTTTAGCCACACCAGTTGCTGACCTGAGAATAAAATCGAGCACACAGCCATGTGATCTCCATAGAGAAACATTGGCAGTTGAATGGACTTACAGAAGAGCTCAGTGACTTAACGCGACGCCGTCATAGGACACCACCTTTCCAACAAGTCAGTTCGTCAAATTTCTGCCCTACTAAAGCTGCCCCGGTCAACTGTAAATTCTGTTATTGTGAAGTGGAAACCTCTAGGCGCAACATCTGTACAACGTCATCTGTAGGCACTCGAATAGCAAATGGAGGCCACTTTCTCGACAGTTCGTTTAACCCGCGTCAGATACGCTCCTCTGGTTATTTCGTTGTGCGACGGGTGATATTCCACCAAAACTCTGTATACCATAGGCTCCCCAACCTTGTTCCTGCAGCTACTGAGTGCTTCATTTGGGATCCAAGTGAAATCTGTTCAGGAATATCGATAGTAACATGTTTTCACAGCGAAACAAATGTCATTAAACTGTTGCCAGGCCCTCTCTCTGAGCGCTGGAGAAAGGAATGAAGGAGAGAGGGGGAGATGGAAACACACTGTGGTGAGATATTCTGTAGCTAAAAGTAATGTGTCAGCCTATTTCGAAAATATACTGAACAGCTCATAAGGAAATAAGTCAATTGAAATAAATTAAGCCCTAAATCTGTGGATTTCAAATCACTTGGAATAAAGATATGCATCTGTTGGCCACAAATACCTTAACAAAAAGGTAGGGGCGTGGATCAGAAAACCAGTTAATAGTTGGTGTGACCACTATTTGCCTCATGCAGCATTACACATCTCCTTCCCAAAGAGTTGATAAGGCTGTTGATTATGGCCTGTAGAAGGTTGTCCCACACCTCTTCAATGGCTGTGCAAATTGCTGGATATTGGCGGGAACCGGAACTTGATGTCGTGCACATTGATCCAGAGCATCCTAAACATGCTCAATGGGTGACATGTCTGGTAAGTACGCAGGCCATGGAAGAACTGGAACATTTTCACCTTCCAGGAATTGTGTACAGATCCTTGCAACATGGGAAGAAGACGTCTGACTGCTATGCAGATATCACGACAAAGGGGGTAACCCCATTGGCCAGAAAAGTTTGAATACATTGCCATGCCATACATTGTCCAGCATGACTTCTGTCATGTTCAAAACAACTGGAAACTCTGATCTGGGAAATCTCAGACTTCAGTGAGTTCAAGAAAACGGGGAACTCATAAAACTAGCTCTGATGCGGGAAATACTTTTGAACGGTCATACAACCCTAAATTCCAAGAGCCCACAAGGACCGCCGCGCCACCTTCCTCTTCAAGTGAGCACAGCACAACAAGGGGAGTCCAAAAATTGCTGCTGCATTAATTATGTAATATGCCAGGAAGATATCTATACTGTAGCTAAGAAAGTAATACTAAGTGTATGTTAGTAGCCCATGTGCCTCACCCTAATAATTTGGTCTATTTTCACCTCTTAAATTTTACCTACTGTTCTGACTTGTTGGTGCACATTTAGCCGTAGAGAAATGTCATAATCAAATATTAAGATAATAGCTTTCATTGTCTGCTTATATGCACCCTTTATTTATCCTACGGTTCTGACTTGGTGTACAGGGAGAATACTGTAAGAACGGCCTGTGTTCTGTTGTCGTACATTTCAAAAGTGCTGAACAAAGAGTTATATTGACTACATCCATCCTAGCTCGCTCATTAATGTCTTAATCGAAATTACGGATTGCCTCTTAACCGCTTATCGTCCCCTTATGCCATAGTTTGTACAGCTCAATTGTCAGTAGAAACCACATTTGTTTCAGCAAGTCAGCCATAGCAGCTATGTTTTTTTTAAAGGCAGTAAATGAGGCTGAATGAACTGTTTCGCTGCTAGACAAGGCTCCGCTGATAGCCAGGTGTAGGAGTCGTAAGGTGTTGAGAATGCTGTCGGGACAGCTTTATGTAGGCCTAACAGTTTGTCGGCACTGTTTGTCACAGTTATAGTGCAATTAAAGTATTGTATAGTGGCTTTGCTGGCATTCATCAGAAAACATTTGAGTTTGCCCAACCAAGATTTACATGTTAAATCACCACTGCAAGGATGCAATGTGAATTAAAAAGTAGAAAGCTCTTTAGCCACTCCGCTCCTCAGATTCTCCTGTAGTGGTAATGGACCTTAAACCTTTGATCAAGTGCATTTCCTTTGTTGTCCATGTGACCACCTCATACAGACAATGTGTTTCTCTGATCCTAGTTAAACCACCTTACATCACCTGTCTACTGTGACATAATTTGAAGCCTGCAAAGACCAAGATCAAAACGTGATTTAATAAAAGGGTCAAAAGGCTATACCCTCTTACAGACATACTCATTGCGTTGCCTTCCACCCATCCTACCCAGACAAAATTATTTAATTTATTATTGCCTGGTCCCCAGGCTCAATTGCACTTGAAAGGGCTGTGTCTTAAAATGGAGGCGGGAGAGGGAGCAAGCCAGCTACAGCTGTATTAAATGAGACTTTGAAAAAAAAATTAAATTGGCAATCAAAATTAATGTTCTATCACAACCATATTATTTTAGGGATGCCCAATTGAGTTCGGGCATGTGAAAACTACAGTATTTCTAAGATGCGTACTTTTCGATTTTGCTAACTAATTTCCTTGTTTAATAACACTAGAACCGCTAAAGCAGTAATTTTGACTGCTCATTATTATAAAAATAGTTACTCCGCCATTTTTAAGTCATGCCCCCCTCCGTCCTTCACGTTTCCTAAATAAGTCTATATAAATACACTGTTGGTGTAAGAATTATAACATCACAAACAGAACCAGTCTCAGGAGGGCATGTCATTTTTTCTTTATGCTTTTCCCCCGTTGCCCCTCCTCACAACAGTAGGGCCTGCTGCAGCTCCTTCCTCCTAGAGTTTAAAGTGCCCAGCTGATAATCACCTCAAGTATTGCCTCGAAACTGAACCAAAACTATTTTCACACATATAAGAGACTAAATCAATTAAGTAAAGTATGATGGGGATAAAGGGGGAGAATAGGTGAGTTGAAGAGCAAGGGGAAGCGAATGCTTACGTAATCACAAATTGTGAATTAAGAACAGGGCTGGCCATTCTATTGATCCATTCTAATTATAATCTTAAAAATGGTATGTACCCTATATTAGTCCACCGAATCAAAGCAGTCTACAGTGAGAGCGTGCGTAATTGTACATGCTGAACGGCTATCAATATCTGGGAAAATATCCACAGCAGCAGGTGAGCAAGTGTTGGAGAATGTGGTGATGAGGCTTGTGGAACCTTATGTTGGCAAGGGGAGAAATGTCACCATGGAAAATTACACTTAATTATCATTGGCGAACAAGTTGCTTGCGAAGAAAACAAGTCTGGCCAGTACCATGAACAAAGTGAGCCGGAGCTACCTCCCTTTGCGCAAAATAAGGCACCTGCAGAGCCATTGTCAAATGGTGCTGAAGAATGACAATGGGGACACAAAGAGAACCGGAGACTATTACGCACTAGAAGAAACAAAAGGTATGTCAAAGTGTGTCAAGCAAGTGAAAGTTAGCAAAACTGTGTCAACTGTTAGGACAAGGGATAACAGCTAAATTAAATCCAAATGGTGCCATTGCGTAAAGAAGCACACAACAATTAACTATTTGACTGCTTTCATATTGACACTTCTAGTCATAATGCCATTATCGCTTTTGTGCTGAGTTTCACTATTTATCAAGACCACTTGGCACTTATGTTTAGGCTACTGATGTTTTCATAATTTGACCGTGTCTTTTGACCTTGCATCTTGGTGGTTGGGTTATGTTTTTTTTATAGTTATAAAAAAATTAAGCTGTTACCGTGTTCTAACACAAATGCTTCCTGTTTCATAGTTGTGACAATGGCACACCACAAATACAATTGGTTGAAAACAAAAAAATGCCAAAATTCAAGTCCTTACATATAGCCAACAGTAACAAACTAAAGAAAATGCTAGTGTTATCTGAAATAAAATAGATTAGAATACACTGTTACCCAACGCCTTCATAAAAACAAATCAAATTATTATTTTTGCAATATGGTTTAATTACACCGTTAGAATGTTGCAGTCAGAATGACTGCTCATTAACTTGAGGGGGGGGGGACTGTCGAGGCCCAGCGGTTCTAGTGTTAAAGTACTTGCATTGCTCACGCTTTGAAGTCCACAATGTAGGGGAGGTTCTAAGGGTTGCGCTAATGGTGATGCAGAGATCAGCCAATTAAAAATCAGTGGTTGTTTCATCCTCATGCCATAGCCTCCAGCACTTAAGAGCGTTGGGCCAGTAACCGAAAGGTTGCTGGTTCAAATACAAGAGCAGACTGTGAAAATCTGTCGATCTGCCCTTGAGCAAGGCACTTAACCCTAATTTTCTCCAGGGGTGCATTACTACTATGGTTAAACCCGTAAAACAACATTTCACTGCACCCATCTGGTGTGACAAAACATTTTATATATTTTTTAAACCTGACGGTTCGACAGAGAGCCGGTTGGAAGACAAGATTACCTCAATACACAACAAATAGGAGGTAGAACAGCAAATTGTTGATCATATTCCTATTATTATGGTTAAAGAAAACTGTATTCATTAATCTAAGTGTGGCAAGCTACACAGCCCTGCTCCCCACCTTGTGGAGAGATGTGTGTGGACCATATAGACCCAAAACTACACTGGCCGTGGTTGTATACCTCACATGCATGAATAATTTAACCATAAACTAACAGCTAAAAATAGACAATTAACATGGTGGAATAAAACCTTCGGTCCTGTGCATGTCAAGACGAGTTAAGTTGGCACACTTCTCCTCACTGCATCAATTGGGTCCTATATTGTGTGTGGAGATCATAAACAATCTGAATTAAAGACGGCACTTCTGCTGTATTTGCAGATTTCTTGGAATCGCATCTCACTTGACATAACCTACAACATACACCAGTCATAATCGAACATAGGCTTATCATTCTGGCGAATAGCCTAGGCTATTGTATGTCGCTCGGTTAGGCACTTACCATTTGAAATTAGCACCACACAGAGCAGCAGAGTTCCTTTGCAAGATGGTAAAATTGACATCGTAGATATCTCGGTAAATCCAGTAAGCAATCGTGAATACAGGAGTCTTCAAATATAGCTTCCGACCAGTGTTTGCCTATGACAGGTTCTTCGAGAGTCAAGTTCAATTGTTTACAATATGTGGTGGTGTAGCCTTACTGAATCGGTCTACTATGTCAATTCTGACAATTGTCTGATTGGCTTTATGATAAAACGCAAGGCATGACGAAGACGTATTCTCTTTATAAAGGAGCACCAAGCTGCAGAAGAAAGTTACAGGTATCCGGATTAAGTGGCTCAATTGCGCCCTCAATTAAGTATTCCACAATGTATGTTCCAAATATGAAGCCAAGTCAACTGGTTAATAAATTCAACAAATGCGCAATTGTTCACAAATACGTGGCAAACAAATATACTATTTGATGTTGAATTCCTCTGCTCTCAGTAGGATTAAGGCTGAGAGATGTGATGATGGTATAAATTGAAGTGCCTGAGATACAACACTGATTCACTTAACCTACACGTTGTGTTTTTCAAACGGTCCTGAAACTGGAGAGCGGTTGTTGATTTCCACGACTGGGCCAATTAAAAAAAAAATCGAACAAAAAAACAACCAAAACCGGATGCAACAATTTAGCCAACAAACGCCATGAATGGAGAGTCCGTCCGTCGGTCTTCACTGTGCGGTAGGCAACACGGGCTCGGGTTCAAAGACGGGTGCCCTTTTGTCGGCTGCCTCCTGCCTTAATTAAAAAGTTCTCCAGTGCACAGGCGAGACGAATCTTTAGTAAGCAAAAATGGAAATTCCAGGATTAAAAGGCTATACTAAAGAAACTCGACTAATAATATTGGATAGGCTGTGAGATTCCGCGTTTCCAAAACTATCACAGCGTTTCCCAACCCAAGTCACTGAATTTGATTCATGCAGTGATTTGATAGTTCATCTAGTTCCCAGATTTTAAACGGCAGTCCACGTACCACGTTTCGATGTTAGGCTACCTAAATCTTCATTCTACACGTCCTCAGACACAAGAATGTTGACCATAGTTACTGAATCTGCGGCAGTAGTCCAAATCCATCCCCTAACTGTGGTTAAAAACTCACGGGCAGTTCGACTTCATTGTTTCGCACTATCCTGCTCAGCGTTGACCAGTTACGCATTCGTTGCCGCTCGTCTGGTTAAGGGAATAAAGAGAAATTGCTAATACATACTCCCCTCGTATGCGTTGTGTCCGGTAAAGCAGGTTTTAACAGTAAAAAGGCGACTTTCTCAAAGGCAGTTGCTACAGAGATCGTTCTCCCTCGGTCTAAGGATTCCACACGCACAGCTGAAAGTGGCATGAACCAAATTTCAATCACGTGGTACCCTCATCAGACCTCAGTCTGACGCACACAATGCATCGTTTATTCAATGAGATGGACAGTGTGCATGTGTAGCCTATCATGTAATTTTTTTCAAATCAATTTGTGAATTAGTATCGAAAACATTTAGACAATTCTTATAACATGTTGCATGTAGCCTATACATTCGTTGTTGAGCCATAAGCAAATGTAGGCTATTGATTACATCCAAAATTCCAGGTGAGCAACATCGTCTCGGTTACAACGTGGTCTGAGAGAATGTCGTATTATTCTGTACGTAAATCCGAGAGAACATTTAGAATGGTTTTCATTTGTGGATGTCCATCATTCCTTTCACACGCTAGGCTAGGAATTAGGGGTTAAGGTTAGGAGTTAGGTTAAAGGGTAAGGGTTTGCTAACATGCTAAATAGTTGCAAAGTAGCTAAAAGGTAGTAAGTAGTTGCTAATTATCTAACATTCTAAAAGTTGTCTGTGACAGGAATCAAACACACAACCATTGGGTTGCTAGACGATCGCGTTATACATACACAATGACCCTCCGTTGGGGGGGGTTTATTATTTTTTTTAATACCACTTTTTCTCTCCAATTTCGTGATATCCAATTGGTAGTTACAGTCTTGTCCCATCGTTGCAAGTCCCGTACGGAGGCGAAAGTCGAGAACCATTGCGTCATCTGAAACACAACCCTGCCAAGCCACACTGCTTCCTTACTCACTGTTCGCTTAACCTGAAAGCCAGCCGCACCAATGTGTCGGAGGAAACACTGTACAACTGGTGACCGCAGTCAGCGTGCATGCACCCGGCCCGCCACAAGGAGTTGCTAGAGCGCGATAGGACAAGGACATCCCGGCCGACCAAACCCTCACCTAACCTGGACGACGCTGGGCCAATTGTGCGCTGCCTCATGGGTCTCCCGGTTGCGGCCGGCTGTGATACAGCCCGGGATTGAATCTTGGTCTGTAGTGCCTTAGACCGCTGTGACACTCTGGAGGCCCTTGATGTCTCAAGTCTTGGGGGACATGCAATTAGCATGGTGACTGCAGGAATGTCCACCAGAGGTGTTGCCAGTGAATTGAATGTTCTTTTCTCTACCATAAACTGCCTCCAACGTTGTTTTAGATAATTTAGCAGTACGTCCAACCGGCCTCACAACCGCAGATCACGTGTATGGCGTCGTATGGCCGAGCAGTGTGCTGATGTCAACGTTGTGAACAGAGTGCCTCACACTAAAAAGAAAAGGTTCCTGGAGTATCCTTTAGTGATTCTTAAAATTGAAACTGTGGGGGAACCCCTATAAGTTCTTCGAGGGAACCTTTTAAAAAATGTCACACCCTGACCTTAGAGAGCCTTTTTATGTCTCTATTTGATTTGGGGTGGGCCTTCTATGTTTTATTTTCTATGATTTTGTATTTCTATGTTTTGGCCGGGTATGGTTCTCAATCAGGGACAGCTGTCTATCGTTGTCTCTGATTGGGAACCATACTTAGGTAGCCATTTTCCCTCCTTTCAGTGTGGGAAGGTAACTTTGTTTGTGGCACATAGCCCTTAAGTGTCACGGTTGTTTTATACTGTTTATTGTTTTTGTACGCGTCACCTAAATTAAAGGAATATGTACACTTACCACGCTGCGCTTTGGTCCACTTCCTTTGACGGCCGTGACAAAAAAAGGGTTCTTCACTGTTTGTTTCTGTTTGTCTTTCCTATTTAACTTACTTATATAGATGCCTTGGTGGGTGGATGGTTTGTAGGGAGGAATGGATGGGTGAATGAGGGGTTAAGTTGTTCTGTTTTTGTGTTATATCTGAAAATGTATAAGTTAAGAAGAAAAAAATAATAATTAAAAGGGTTCTTCAAAGATCCCCTTTTAGTGGATCCTCTAAGAACCTTTTGGGGAACATTTAACTACCCCCTCCCCTATTATTAGTTAAATGTAATAATAATACGCTTAACAATAACAATGCTATAATATTTTATTTGTCAGTGTTATGATTTTAATGGCAAAGCAGAATAAAAAAATCTAAATATGAGGTAAACTCCAAGCAGAGCATCAAGTCCAAAGGGTATATCCTCTGGCGTGTTGATGTTCTCTGTACAACGCTGTGTACTACTCCCTTCACAGAACAGTGCAAACTGGCTCTAACCAGAATAGAAAGAGTGGGAGGCCCCAGTGCACAACTGAGCAAGAGGACAAGTACATTAGTGTCTAGTTTGAGAAACAGACCAGACAAGTCCTCAACTGACAGGTTCATTAAATAGTACCCGCAAAACACCAGTCTCAATGTCAACAGTGAAAAGGCGACTCCGGGATATTGGCCTTCTATGCAGAGTTCATCTGTCATCTTTTCTTTTTATTGGCCAGTCTGAGATATGGCTTTTTCTTTGCAACTCTGCCTAGAAGGCCAGCATCCCGGAGTCGCCTCTTCACTGTTGACATTGAGACTGGTGTTTTGCGCGTAATATTTAATGAAGCTGCCAGTTGAGGACTTGTGAGGCATCTGTTTCTCCAACTAGACACTAATGTACTTGTCCTCTTTCTCCGTTGTGCACCAGGGCCTCTCACTCCTCTTTCTATTCTGGTTAGAGACAGTTTTCGCTGTTCTATAAAGGGAGTACGAGATATTCAGTTTCTTGCCAATTTCTCGCATGGAATAGCCTTCATTTCTCAGAACAAGAATAGACTAATGAGTTTAAGAAGAAAGTTGTTTGTTTCTGGCTTTGAGCCTGTAATCGAACCCACAAATGCTGATGCTCCAGATACTCAAGTAGTCTTAAGAAGGCCTGTTTTATTGCTTCTTTAACCAGGACAACAGTTTTCAGCTGTGCTAACATAATTGCAAAAGGGTTTTCTAATCATCAATTATCCTTTTGAAATTATAAACTTGGATTAGCTAACACAACGTGACATTGGAACACAGGAGTGATGGTTGCTGAAAATGGGCCTATGTAGATATTCCAGTAAAAATCTTCAATTTCCAGCTACAGTAGTCATTTACAACATTAACAATGTCTACTGTACTGTACACTGTATTTCTGATCAATTTTTGTTATTTTAATAGACCAAAAATTGACATTTCTAATTGACCCCAAACTTTTGAATGGTAGTGTACATCTAAGTTCGATATATGCTGCTTTGTTCTGGACCAACTGCAATTTACCTACAGTTGAAGTCAGAAGTTTACATACACTTAGGTTGGAGTCATTAAAACTTGTTTTTCAACCACTCCACAAATTTCTTGTTAACAAACTATAGTTTTGGCAAGTCGGTTAGGACATTTACTTTGTGCATGACACAATTAATTTTCCCAACAACTGTTTACAGACAGATTATTTCACTTATAATTCACTGTATCACAATTCCAGTGGGTCAGAAGTTTACATACACTAAGTTGACTGTGCCTTTAAACAGCTTGGAAATTCCAGAAAATGATGTCATGGTTTTAGAAGCTTCTGATAGGCTAATTGACATCATTTGAGTCAATTGGAGGTGTACCCTTGGATGTATTTCAATTTTGACATCATCAAAATAAATCAGCCAAGACCTCAGAAAAAAATTGTAGACCTCCACATGTCTGGTTCATCCTTGGGAACAATTTTCAAACGCCTGAAGGTACCACGTTCAACTGTACAAACAATAGTATGCAAGTATAAACACCATGGGACCTCACAGCCGTCATACCGCTCAGGAAGGAGACGCGTTCTTTGGTGCAAAAAGTGCAAATCAATCCCAGAACAACAGCAAAGGACTTTGTGAAGATGCTGGAGGAAACGGGTACAAAAGTATCTATATCCACAGTAAATAGAGTCCTCTATCGACATAACCCGAAAGGCCGCTCAGCAAGAAAGAAGCCACTGGTCCAAAACCGCCATAATAAAGCCAGACTATGGTTTGCAACTGCACATGGGGACAAAGATCGTACTTTTTGGAGAAATGTCCTCTGGTCTGATGAAACAAAATAGAACTCTTTGGCCATAATGACCATCATTATGTTTGGAGGAAAAAGGGGGATGACTGCAAGCCGAAGAACAACATCCCAACCGTGAAGCACGGGGGTGGCAGCATCATGTTGTGGGTGTGCTTTGCTGCAGGAGGAACTGGTGCACTTCACTAAATAGATGGCATCATGAGGAAGTAAAATTATGTGGATATATTGAAGCAACATCTCAAGACATCAGTCAGGAAGTTAAAGCTTGGTCGCGAATGGGTCTTCCAAATGGACAATGACACCAAGCATACTACCAAAGTTGTGGAAAAATGGCTTAAGGACAACATAGTCAAGGTATTGGAGTGGCCATCACAAAGCCCTGACCTCAATCCTATAGAAAATATGTGGGCAGAACTGAAAACTCGTGTGCGAGCAAGGAGCCCTACAAACCTGACTCAGTTACACCAGCTCTGTCAGGAGGAATGGGCCAAAATTCACCCAACTTATTGTGGGAAGCTTGTGGAAGGCTACCTGAAATGTTTGACCCAAGTTAAACAATTTAAAGGCAATGCTTCCAAATACTAATTGAATGTATGTAAACTTCTGACCCACTGGGAATGTGATGAAAGAAATAAAAGCTGAAATAAATAATTCTCTCTGCTATTATTCTGATATTTCACATTCTTAAAATAAAGTGGTGATCCTAAATTTGTAACTCTGATTAAATGTCAGGAATAGTGAAAAACTGAGTTTAAATGTATTTGGCTACGGTGTATGTAAACTTCCGACTTCAAATGTATGTTCTTCTTTGCCGCACATGACCACACAGCTGGGCGGTAGTCCAGGTGCGACAAGGCAAGGGCCTGTAGGACCTGTCTGGTCAACTGAGATGTCAAGATGGCGGAGTAATGCCTTATCATGGATAGACCTCTTCCAATTTTAGCAACCATTGAGTCTATGTTCTGACCATGAAAGCTTGCAATCAAGGGTTACACACATCAGTTTAGTCTCCTCAACTTGCTCAATAGCCACATTATTCAGTAATAGCGTCGTCTGTCTTCTGTAAACAAGCGATGTAACATGGAGAGATTGCCCTATGGGAACACTAACCCTGTAAAGGTGTGTAGTAATTTAACCTTTTGTTTAGTTGAAAATGTTTTCTCGCTGATATGAAAGATGCGTTCCTTATGTTTTCAAAACCATACAGCAAGCATTCTTTTTAACGTTCAGAACGAATGTCGGGGATGTTAACAAAACTCCCTCGAACAGAAGATACTATCATCAATATGCACTAATGCAGTTAGCGTCTATGAATGGGTTACCTCTACCCTAACAGTCTTAATTTTAATAAACATTTATCGAAATGATCAAGTAAAAGGCTTATAGCATGCAGGATAATACAAAGAGGCCATTAATCTCTTTATGAATGATGACTATTTAGCTGTTCATATCTGTTAGAGAGCAACTTCTTGCAATAATTACCAACATGTGTCATATTAGATAATACACTATTACATAAGTCAACTATTGTAATTTCTGATTCAACCCACTCTTATCTGCTATTATCTGTGTGAGCTCTGATATGGTAAACATCTTCACTCAATCATGAGCCTTATGCAGCGTTCACGTCATGTCGGAAACTTTGCCATTTCGGACTTGCTAACATAGGCGAAAGAGTCGGATCCCGGGAAGCTTTACGGAAATAACTTACATTGATTTTAACTCTGAGGTCCCAAGTTTCCGACATTATGTGAACGCAGCATTATTCCAGTTGCAGAGAGTGTTACTGAAAAGGTTCTGGTTTCAATGTTTGTTCTGGTTTCAATGTTTATTCTGATTATTACAGCGTGTGAAGAACAGATCTAAATGTAACATTATATACAATAAATATAATGCAACCTGTTACAGTCCCAATGGAAAACTAAAAATGTCATTCCTCACAGAAAAGGGAACTAACAAGAAGTCACTTCCACAACCAAAACAGAAAGGGTTTCAAAAGGGGTTCTGAAAGACACCCATGGTGCATCCACTGAAAGTTGGCAAGCAACTAATAATGGGCTTCTAAAAGACACCCATCATGAATGCCCTCTAAAAGGAAGGACAAACTAAAAGGAAAACAGGAAAACCACCCACGCCAATTTAGAATAGGGAACAAAACAAATATGGAGGAAAAAAGGGGGAAACTAAACTCAGGTTTCTTTTTGGCTAACTAAAGTGGAAGAACTGACTTGAGGTGTAGCTCTCCAGAGAAGAAGAGGCAAAGCGAGAGGTTTCACTCTCGCCAAAATCTGTACAAAATAAGCCCAATGAGTTTCTATGGGCTCATTTTGGACCTAAGCTTGACGCACAATTTCCACCTCCGACTCCCATCGTTAGACTGGCAACATAACCACGTAGTCATTATCCCAACATCTCCTCTCCACCTGATGCACTGGGCCAGCAGGTCCAAAATACCAGCTGGGCCAGCACAGGTGAAACAAATCCTCACTAACGAGATCACTTTCTGGGCCAGCACAGGTGAAACACATCCTCACTAACGAGATCACTCTCTCTGGGCTAGCACATACTGACTAACGAGGTGACTCCAATCAGTGCACCTCAGCTAACATGCTAAAGTGCTAACCAACCTTGAAATTGATTGAGAAACCGAAAACCCGTAACAAGCCTAAGAATTGAAGAATTCTAAACAGAGTAGGAAATAAACATCCACTTTTGGCCACCGTTTGCTAAGCAGATGACCTCACAACACAGCTGCTCCATTCTCTTCCAAGTTGAGTGAAAGCATCGATGTGGGAAATGGAGACTCCAACTCATTTTCTCATTGAAGCATGTCACTTCATGCATTTCATTTGGCTCTGTTCTGAGATTTGTCAAGGCTCCAACAATCCACCCAGGGCACAGAGGTCATGATCACTATGTTAAGGGTTCAAAGGTCCCAGACGTGCTGTAGATTCCAAAGGATTATATCACAGCTTTGAACCATCTTTGTACAGTGCACCTTACATTATTAGGACTGCAGATAACAGTGATCCATTCCCCTTCTGGTGGAAAGTTGTGTCATCCTCAGGCTTCCAGATCTTTGAGTGATGTGCTTCACACGGTTCCCCGGGCCCCCAATAATATTGCCACTGATACTGAGTATCTGAGTATCTTTCACTTCCAAATGTAGAGGCCTACACAACATATCTCACTTGTGGTGGCATTAAACAACTTTCATTACTGCCAGCCCGAAAAGGTCTGCTGGGAATATAAATGCTATGTCCTAAAATTTTGCATCGCTTTGGACTGCCTTGTTCTATAATGTTAGGCTAAGCTGCTTTGGTCTTGCAGCGTAAGTGATTGCACAGTGACGTTATCGTGTAGTGTAGTATAAGGATTTGGTACCCTTTTGGATTGACACTTGACGTCTGCACTCCATTTTAGGGCATCAATGTTATCAGTCGCAAGTACATACTTTGTGGCAGGGGACATGCAATGGGCATCAGTGATAAAACCACAGCTAAATCTAAAACAATAGGCTTAACTGTCATGTAGATTTCAGTGCCCCAATTTTATGATGGAAGCAAAGTCTCTCCATTTTATAGTAATTTATCTAGTCTCTACCAGAACAACGACTTATATATTAAAATTGTTGTGTAAGTCACTTGTGTCCAGAAGTCAATGTCACTGTGTCCATATTGCCATTTCCTCTTCTCTGGTGGCAGAAGAACATCCATAATTTGTTTTGTGCTGCTGTCTTACATGTTTAAATCATCATGTTGACTATTCTGTCCAACAGAAGAACAGTACTGTCTGGACAGAGTTTTTTTTTTCCTAAGGACTCGTTGAAATTCTGCACCATGTCTCTGACTAAGATGAATATTTACCTCATATGAAATGCAATTAATTCCAAACAATCAATATTTTACCAAGCAAAGGACGGAATAAAAAATGCATGCTTTCTTTCTTGAGAAGAGTGAGTTAACGCAAACCTCATGAGACACAGAGCACCTTACCTCAAATAACATCTCAGAAAAAAGCCTTAGGCAGTGATTTGGACATAACAAGAAGAATATATTGATCATATTGTTTATGTACAAATGATTTATAGGTAATCAGCAATATCATAATTTCCTCAAAACTGAGGATACACTGATACTGATACGGCTAGACCAATGTCGTGTTACATAAGATGTCAAATGCTTGATGTGATGTCAGACCCAGGTGCATGTTTTGTTTTTTGCCCTAGCACTACACAGCTGGTTCAAATAATAAACCCATCATCAAGCTTCGAATATTTGAATCAGCTGTGTAGTGCCAGGGTAAAAAACAAACCGTGCACCTAGGGGGGATCCCAGGACCAAGTTTGGGTAACTTTGTGTTGGTGCATAATCACGATAACAATGTCAATGCCAATGTCAAAACGGAAATTTGGGAAACCCTGCACTAGCCCACAAATGCTGTGCCTCCAATTCATGTCTGAACTTTTTGAACTGGATAGCATGCACACAGGGCTTCCGATATCACAAACAATAGCCTACCTACATGAATAAACTAACGTGTTTTAGTGGAATATTTAACAACAGTTCTTTCAACAGTCAGAAAAGGTCTCGCTAACAATAATACTTTCTTATGAAAAATCATAGCTCTTTACTTAATAATAATAATTAGGTGGGTGCTTATATTTGTCTAATTTCACACATACTTTAATGCTCTACTTTCCGGCTACCCGGATAAAGCACTAAATAAACCTCAGTTAGTGCTAAATACGGCTGCTAGAATCCTGACTAGAACCCAAAAATTAGATCATATTACTCCAGTGCTAGCCTCCCTACACTGGCTTCCTGTTAAGGCAAGAGCTGATTTCAAGGTTTTACTGCTAACCTACAAAGCATTACATGGGCTTGCTCCTACCTATCTTCCGATTTGGTCCTGCTGTACATACCTACACGTACGCTACGGTCACAAGATGCAGGCCTCCTAATTGTTCCTAGAATTTCTAAGCAAACAGATGGAGACAGGGCTTTCTCCTATAGAGCTCCATTTTTATGGAATGGTCTGCCTACCCATGTGAGAGACGCAGACTTGGTCTCAACCTTTAAGTCTTTACTGAAGACTCATCTCTTCAGTAAAGATTGATTGAGTGTAGTCTGGCCCAGGAGTGTGAAGGTGAACGGAAAGGCTCTGGAGCAACGAACCGCCCTTGCTGTCTCTTCCTGGCCAGTTCCCCTCTCTCCACTGGGATTCTCTGCCTCTAACCCTATTACAGGGGCTGAGTCCCTGGCTTACTGGTGCTCTTCCATGCCGTACCTAGGAGGGGTGCATCACTTGAGTGGGTTGAGTCACTGACGTGATCTTACTGTCTGGGTTGGCGCCCCCCCTTGGGTTGTGCCGTGGCGGAGATCTTTGTGGGCTATAGTCGGCCTTGACTCAGGATGGTAAGTTGGTGGTTGAAGTTATCCCTTTAGTGGTGTGGGGGCTGTGCTTTGGCAAAGTGGGTGGGGTTATATCATTCCTGTTTGGCCCTGTCCGGGGGTATCATCGGATGGGGCCACAGTGTCTCCTGACCCCTCCTGTCTCAGCCTCCAGTATTTATGCTGCAGTAGTTTATGTGTCGGGGGGCTAGGGTCAGTCTGTTATATCTGGAGTACTTCTCTTGTCTTATCCGGTGTCCTGTGTGAATTTAAGTATGCTCTGTCTAATTCTCTCTTTCTTTCTCTCTCTCGGAGGACCTGAGCCCTAGGACCATGCCTCAGGACTACCTGGCATGATGACTCCTTGCTGTCCCCAGTCCGCCTGGCCGTGCTGCTGCTCCAGTTTCAACTGTTCTGCCTGCGGCTATGGAACCCTAACCTGTTCACCGGGCGTGCTACCTGTCCCAGACCTGCTGTTTTCAACTCTAGAGACAGCAGGAGCGGTAGAGATACTCTTAATTATCGGCTATGAAAAGCCAACTGACATTTACTCCTGAGGTGCTGACGTGTTGCATCCTCGACAACTACTGTGATTATTATTATTTGACCATGCTGGTCATTTATGAACATTTGAACATCTTGGCCATGTTCTGTTATAATCTCCACCCGGCACAGCCAGAAGAGGACTGGTCACCACTCATAGCCTGGTTCCTCTCTAGGTTTCTTCCTAGCTTTTGGCCTTTCTAGGGAGTTTTTCCTAGCCACCGTGCTTCTACACCTGCATTGCTTGCTGTTTGGGGTTTTAGGCTGGGTTTCTGTACAGCACTTCGAGATATTAGCTGATGTACGAAGGGCTATATAAAATAAACTTGATTGATTGATTGATTGAATCCCTGAGCTGACAAGGTAAAAATCTGTCCTTCTGCCCATGAACAAGGCAGTTAAACCACTGTTCCTAGGCTGTCATAGTAAATAAGAACTGACTTGCCTACTTAAATAAAGGTAAAAAATAACAATAAAAAACACTAAGATAAAGTAATGGGCATGGGTGGCTATATCATGGCTAAGAATGCTTGTAAGGTTACGTATTACTTCATAAGAAGGCTCTTCAGCTAAAGTATTACTGATTAAACATTCAGTTAACCCATAGCAATAGACAGCTGAAGAGTGGAGGTGGCGATACAGATATAGTACACATTCATACAGTATCTTGGATTTCATGTCTGTATCAATGTGAACTGGCCTAGTTGTAGTTGAATGACTTGCCTCTGTGTTGAGTGGCTTGCCTCTTATCTCACACAGCATTACTAGTGTTTGAAAGGAAAGTAATTCCATGTCATTTCAGCATGCCATGACACCCACCATCTCAGTTAGAAACAGGTAAGATTGGCATTCCTCAAACATTATTTTGTTGAAATTTGATCTCGGAGAAATTAAGTTGATTGCACCTGAATTGGCCATTTTCATTTATAGGATTCAGATAATATTAAATATAGTACTGAACATCTGATTTGGATCAAGCTTTTTCTTACCAATGAGTAAGACATGGGAAATTAATTGCTTTCATGGATTGGCTTGAATTGTGAGTATGACCACAATGTATTTTCAGAATGAGCTAAATCTATTGGTTTTCTACCCAAAGTTGCAAAGGAAATGTGATCTATTTGATAAATACAAGAGACCATTAAAATGGATGTGGCGGTACAACAGGAACAGTGGCATCTACTGGCCAAAACCTGGTACTTTCACACTACTTTATGGTAAATCATTCAAGCGACCAATTTCTCTGAACAGGGAAGAAAAAAAATCCAGATTCACAGGGAATATATTACATAGTATGGAGAAGCAATACTACAAGCCACAGCTTCTGATACTGTATACTGGTAGGTGTGGGGGGTCCACGGGTGGGTTTGGCATTTTGGGGGGGTTCCTTTGAGTCTTACTCATTGGTAGGAAAAAGTTTGGTCCAAATCGTTGGTTTCTATATTTATTTAATATTATCTGAATACTATAAATTAAAATGGCTAATTTGGGTACAATCAATTATCTTAATTTCTCAGATCAAATTATAATCCAACAAATAATGTTTCAGGAATGCTAATCGTAGAAAGGAAAGGATTTCAGAACAATCTGAGATGGTGGGTGTCAATCCTCTGTCTTGTGCTTTTTGAGATTACATGACTCTGGCCTTTTTAATAACACGCAAGTGTGTTTTTAGTGTATCACAATATTATCATAATTACAATGACATGTTTGGTACAGGGCACACTTCTCCCTGTCCCAACACCGAATTTCTTTTACTTTGGCTAAAACCCACAGGAAATTCACCCCAAATCATTCCAATGCTATGGTTCACTTACATAACTACAGAATTACAGGCCATGGAGGGTCAGGGAACACTTTTCACACAAAGTGAATCCACCACTTAATTATCTACAGTATGGCATTCATCTGAATGGACTGACTTATCAAATATTTCAAACAACTACAATAGAAAGAACAGACTGTTTCCACAGGATTCTTTTGACAGATGTCAGCTACTGGAGTTGACAAAACAAGCTTCCTATCTCTCTTTCAGCAGCTGGTGTTAGTTCATCCACAATTACTATCCATGACTGACAGCTGTCTCCATTCTCTGTTGTTATTCAGCTGTTGCCTAGGGCAGGAAGTGAGAGTGATGACATCTGAACCGTAGTTACTTTTAAAATGGACCAACAATGGCTACAGTAGCTTTCGCATAGCAAAGAAACAATCTAGTAATTTGATCTAAGAAAAAAGGAACAGAAATACATTAATTCTGTGCATTTACACTTACATAGTCAATTCTCTATCAGATGCAGAGGTCCCATACTCAGGAATTCCAATCTTCATATTGCCAAAAATATAATATTCCCTTCATAATTTCAAGCTTAGATTACGGGTCAGCCTGATGGACCAAACTACCTATTAGTCTCCTCCATTTAGCCTAATACTCAATCACTCACTCATTCACTAACTGTCACGTTCTGACCATAGTTCTTGTGTGTTTTGCTTGTTTTAGTGTTGGTCAGGATGTGAGCTGGGTGGGCATTCTATGTTGTGTCTAGTTTGTCTGTTTCTATGTTTGGCCTAATATGGTTCTCAATCAGAGGCAGGTGTTTTGTGTTGTCTCTGATTGGGAATCATACATAGGTGGCTTGTTTTGTGTTGGGGTTTGTGGGTGGTTGTTTCCTGTCTTTGTGTTTTCTCTGCACCAGATAGGGCTGTATCGGTTTGCCACATTAATTGAGCACATGGCTACGTGCGTGTTGGTCCGATCCCTGTTACACGCCTCCTTCTCTGCAAGAGGAAGTGCCGTTACAAAGAACAAAACACCACCAACCAACTCGGACCAAGCAAGAGCAGCGTAGCAACGGCAGCAGCTGGCAGGCCAGACGCTGCACCCGGTCGCATGTACCAGGAGGAATGGACTTGGGAAAGGTGTTGGACGGAAGGTATACAATTCCTTCAGAGTAGTGGGGCTACGACTGCGGGGAGTTGATTCTGGCTGTATAAGGCATTTACTTCCTTCCAATGGGAACAGGTGGAAGGCAGCTTGAAGAGCGGCAAGCAGCCGCAAAGGGGGAACCGGGTGTATACGGAACGCGGCTGGCAGAAGCCAGAGAAAGAGAAACCCCAAAAATGTCTTGGGGGATAAAGGGAGTGCTGGCGAAGTCAAGTAGCGAGACCTGCCCTGCCAAACTTCCCGGACTGCCGTGGAGGCGAGGTACAGGGGCAGGACACGTGTTTGTGCGAAGGCGGCACGGTGTCTCCTGTAGCTGTGTATAGCCCGGCGGGTACATCCCAGGCTCCACGTATCGGCTGGAGCTAGCTTACGCATGTTCCCCGGTTCGCCAGCACAGCAAGTGGGGAGCAATAAAACCAGGTAAGGTTGGGCAGGCTCTTGTGCTTAGAGCACCTGTACAGCCTTCACGAGTCGGTATATCGCGCCACTCCTCGCCCCAGCACCAGGAACACAGTGCCTACCACCACGCACCAGCTCCTGTGCGTCTCCAGAACTCTGTTCCTGTTCCACGCACTTCCCCTGTGCTTACTGTGCTTACTGTGCGTTAGTCCAGTAGCGCCCTGTTACGCACTTGGTCTTCTCCCGCACTAGCTTGAGGTGCGTGTCTACAAACCGTTACCATGACCAGTTTTCTCGGCAACACGCACGGCAGGCTACGTGTTGCGCTCTCAGCAGGTCTGAGCTTGCCTGCCTGCCAGCGCCAGTTGGAGCTGCCTGCCTTGCCAGCGCCGTCTTGAAAGCTTGCCTGCCTTGCCCAGCGTCATCTGACCTTTGCCGTATGACCCGAGCGCTCATTCTGGCCATCCGTTCTGCACAGCGCCGCAGAGCCGCCTCGTTTCGCACCAGCGCCTGTCAGAGCCGCGTCCGTCGCTCCATGCGCCGTCAGAATCGCTCCGTCTGCCACGCGCCGTCAGTATGCCGCCGTCCTTGTCCCGAGCCGTCAGAGCCGCCGGCTGTCCCGTAGCCGTCAGAGCCGCCTCTGTCGCCGAGCCGTCCGTGTCTGCCCACGCGCGTCAGAGCGTCCGTCTGCCAGCGGCCGTCATACCGCGGCCGTTCTGCCCTACAGCCCGTCATGAGGCCGCTCGTTGCCCAGCGCGGCTTCAGAGCGCCCGTCGTCCCGAGTCCGTCAGGAGCGCCGTCTGTGGCGTCCCGAGCCGCGTCGGTCCGCCTCGTTCCCGACCGTCAGACCGCTCCGGTTCTGGTCTACCGGCCGTCAGAGCGCACCGTTCTGGTCCCCTGAGCAGCTGCGATACTCGTAGCTTGCAGGAGCCGCCAGATTGCCGGTCTCAGACGGCAGTCAGGAGCTTCGCCAATATGTGCCGCCAGCCAGGTCAGTGAGCCGCAGAGGCCGGCCAGCCAGTCAGGGAGTGCCAGAGCCGCCAGCGTCAGTCAGGAGCCGCCAGAGCCGCCAGCCAGTCAGGAGCCGCCGAGAGCGGCCATGCAGTACCGGCCAGCTCAGGCAGCCAAGTCCAGAGACCGCAGCCATCAGAGCCGCCAGAGCCGCAGCCAGTCAGGTAGCCGCAGAGCCGCCAATGCCAGTTCAGGAGCTGGCCAGAGCCGCCAGTGCAGTGCAGGAGCCGCATCAGTCGGAGCTGCTTGCCTCCAGCAGCTTGCCTTCCAGTCATGGACTGCCTTCCAGTCCAGTGAGCTGCCTTCAGTCATGAGAGCTGCCTCCAGTCATGAGTGCCTTCACAGTCATGAGCTGCCCTTCCAGTTCATGAGCTCCTCCGTCATGAGTGCCTCATCATGGCTGCCCTCCAGTCATGAGCTGCCCTCCAGTCCGAGTGCCCTCCAGTCGGAGCTGCTCAGTCGGAGCTGCCCACCAGTCCGGAGTGCCCCTCAGTCCGGAAGCTGCCCCTCAAGTCCGGAAGCTACCTCTCAGTCCGGAGCTTACCTCTCTGTCCTGAGCTAGCCTCTCTGTCCTATAGCTCCTCTCGTTCGGAGCTGTCTCCTCAGTCTGATGGGGCCTTTGTGAGGGTTCCTAGGCCCAAGGTCGGCCTGCGAGGGTCGCCACGTCAAAGGACGCTAAGGGAGGGTAACAAAGCCAATGGTGGAGTGGTGTCCACTCCGGAGCCGCCACTGCGGACAGATGCCCACCCAGACCCTCCCTAGAGTTTAGGGGTGCGTTCGGAGTCCGCACCTCAGGAGGGGTTACTGTCACGTTCTGACCATAGTCTTGTGTGTTTTGCTTGTTTTAGTGTTGGTCAGGAACGTGAGCTGGTGGGAATTCTCATGTGTGTCTAGTTTGTCTGTTTCTATGTTTGCCTAATAGTTCTCAATCAGAGGCAGGTGTTTGTGTTCTCTGATTGGGAACATATATAGGTGGCTGTTTGTG